>NW_020884892.1:841447-1096931 GCF_003945725.1 Corapipo altera
AGGGCTACTGCTGTAAATAAATTGTGATCATTAATCATGTAAATTTATTTTTCATTAGTGTAATTCCTTTTTATGAACATTTGCTAATTTTTTTATCATTATGTGCATTCTTCCACCTGGGTTTATTTGCAAAGGACATATATATTGAAAATAAATTTTTTTAAGATGCAAAATATGGAACGCTGTAGGGAGAAAAAACATGAGTAACTTCCAGATATAAACCATTTTTTAAAATGTGTTGTCTTTTTAAGCAGGAGGTTTTAGATAACATGCTGTGTTCTAATTGTGAATACCCAACTACACATTAGACAATCCAGAGAATATAAAAGACCAAAGTTTTCCATGGGGAAATAACTAGTTCATTTGACTGTTGTTTAGGTTTTTGGTATGAAACAGTTTATATCATATTCAGTCTGTTGCTACAGAACCATGAAGCAAGGGTGTCGACTGTGAAAAATTAGGTTTTCAATTTTATTTCTTTTTAAAACAGCATCTGGTGATTGTGTGTTCTCTGGCTCTGAGGCCTATTTGACTGTTAAATATGGACAATTGCACTGAAAACTGGAAGTCAACTGTTTCAGTCCTGGCTGATGCACGTGTTGTTAATAACAAAGATTTGACAGTAGGAAATGAGGCCAGGGTCAACAATTTGACTCCTACAGAACAGGTTTGTGAGATTTCAGCAAAATGTGTGGAGGTTTAGTTAAGTAAAGAGATTCTGCAAGGTCAAACTTAGGCTTGGCAGCCTGTGCTTCTGTTTATCTGTACAGTCTTTTTCATTGAATTTTAAATCCTGGATCTTACACTTGTGTCTTTTATCAGCTTTGACTTTGAGCTAAGAATGAAAGGGTATATTGGCAACCCCTGTTCCAACTGCTTTGCTTTCATTGACTTCTACAGAGTTATCTTAGAAAATACACGAACTCTTGAGTTAAGCTTTTGTCTCTTGTTCCTTTGACATTTTCTTACTGCATATTTTGGTTACTTTTCATTTCCAAGGTAATGAGTTTGTTGCAATGTTCAGTTTTGTGTTTCTCATATAATGAGCAATTTTATGTAGTTGTCTGATAATATAGTCAGGAGATGAAGATCAGTGGTACAGAATTCCAGATCCCCCTGTAGGTCCATGTGAACACATAATTTGTTTTAACAAGTCAACTTCTTTGATTGCATCTCAACCTTGCCTTTCTCTCCTTTGCCACCAAATTCCCTTATGCTGTTTCATTCAGTGATCTCATTAGACAAATGCAGTTTATTTCCTGAATATGTATGTGGTCTAACCAGCCTTACAGAATCACAGAGCCACAGAATGCTCAGGTTGGAAGGGACCTCAGTGGGTCATCTGGTCCAACCTCTCTGCTCAGGCAGGGTCACCCCAGAGCACATGGCACAGGATTGTGTCTGGACAGTTCTGGAATATCTCCAGTGAGGGAGGCTCCACACCCTCTCTGGGCAATGTGTTCCAGTGCTGGGTCACTGCACAGGAAGGAAGTTCTTCTCATGTTCAGGAGCTTCCTGATTATCGGTTTCTGCCTGTGGCTTCTTGTCCCACTGCTGGACACCTTCGAGCAGAGCCTGGTCCATCCTCTGCCTGCTCTCTGCAGACACTGACAGACATGGGGGAGGTCCCCTCTCAGTGTCTCTTCTTGAGGCCTAACAACCCCAGCTCCCTCAACCTTTTCTCATCAGAGAGATGCTCCAGTCCCTTCATCATCTTCGTAGCCTTCACTGGAGCTGCTCCAGGAGCTCCATGTCTCTTTGGTGCTGAGGAGCCCAGAACTGACACAGCACTCCAGATGTGGCCTCACCTCCTCTGGTTTTACCTTTCAGAGTGAATGTTCTACATGTGAATGCCTGGATCTGCTTTGACAGCACTTAACAATGATAAAGTATGGAGAATCACCTATTTTATAGTAATTCTATAGTGGTATCTGAGACATAAAGCTTTCCACGGAGCTTTAAAGAGTAAAAATCAGTAATATTCCAGGCCCCACTGTGAGTCAGTTGTAAGTAAATTACAGTGAAGTTAGTTTAATGTTACAGTTAATGGCAGCCACTGTTTTAAAGTGTCTTTTAAATACTGCCTTTTTATTAGTGTTTTCTCTAACTTGTGTTCCTTACATTAAAGATGTGATAACAGAATTGTTTATCTACTGTTTCTGTGAAGTAATCCAAATTACGTATTCTCTGTCCTCTAGTTTGTTTTATGGAAATTACTCAGTTGTGTTCGTGTTCTGAGTCTTTTTTTTCAGCAGCAATGTTCTTCTAAGGTGATACTCTGCTGCCTTCGGTTTTCCATATAGATGCTTTTCTTTAATGGTGTTTACAGCTTTTTAGACTCTTAGGGGTTTATGAATTCTTTATTTGTGGTCTTTTTAGGGAAAAAAAGAAGTACTGTTTATGACACTTTTCAGGGCATAATGAGAATATTTTGAAAAATAATGGCAAGAATCTTGTACAGTGTATTGATTTTCCTCTTCTGTCATCTCCTTGAGCTCTTGAGTCTCAATCACTAATGGATAGATCTATTTTTGTTCTGAGGTTTCAAGACTTTTCTTTTAAATCTTATGTAGAGCCTGCAAAATAATGTCCTGTGATAGAAATTAGTTATCTGCAGTACTTGTTAATTTTCTTTTAAATGACATAGATGAGTACATACTCTAGCAGTCAGATGATGTTCCTCTCTTTCCAGAGTTTTGCAGAAAAATGACTGGTCATATTTAGAAGCTGTTTATAAAAGCTCAGATATTCTTTCATGTTTTGCTGTATTTTTGATGAACATGGTTCCAGGCTTTTGGAGTCATTGATGTAAATCTTGATAAATCTCACTGGGAGCTTGTGCTTTAATTGTGGTGGGACTCCACCTATGGGTGTTTCATTTGAAGATTGTGAAGTTGGAAAAGGAGTGTTCTCAAGGCTCCAAGGGGAACCTGCCTCTCCCTTGAATATCCTTCTGTGTGATGCTCCCGTTTTGTGCAATCATGAGCTGAGCTGTGAAGATGATGCAGGTTTTGCCAATGTAAGTACAGTTCTGGTGTAAGAACACAGATTAGAAGCTCATGTGCATCCATGAAGGAGCCATCCTTACTCCACCTCCACTTCTTCCTCTCACCCTCACCAGGAGAGGGGCTTCTCATGGTACAAAATCACACCAAAGCCAGGGAGTGCAGCCTTGGCTGAATACGAGATGGTGCTGACACCTGCATCAAAGTGCTTCAAAACCCTTTGAGTTCAGTGCCTTCCTGAATCCAGGGAATTAGAACCAAGAAATCCAGTGCTCTTCCTGTTACAAATGCATATTGCTGTGATTGACACATCACATGAAATTACTATTAATTGGTTTAAATGGATAATCCTGTCTCTGTATTACATTGGATATTGCCTGTGCTTTTATTTTAGTGTTTGTTGTGTAACCTGTTTTGAAGCCCTTTTGAAAGAGATTCTTCTTTTCCCAACATTTTATTTCAGTGCTCCACTGTCCTTAGAGGAACAACAATTTTCTAATTTTTTCTCATTTCAGTCTGAGCTTGTTTCTGAGCTCATGCAGGGTAGAAAGGAAAGCTTTCAGGTTATGTGCCTGTGTGGTCCTGGTATGTTTGGCCTCAGTAATGACACTGTCACTGCATTGTCCAACATCCCTGTACCGCCACAGAGCTGGCACCAGGCCAGCATTAAATGCTGTCCTAGCAGACATTTGTTCTGTTTTGTGTTGCCCTATTCAATTTTAACCTTTTTGTTTTCAGATTGTTCTTAATTTATCATCTTGAATTCTCATCCTGCGCCACAAACTTACAGGTTTTGCATTTTTACGGCTTCCAGACTCTTTTACCCTTGTGTTTTATTATGGTTCAGGTGTATTTTACCTTTGCTTTAACACTCCTCCATGGAATTAAATACCTGTATTCTGAAGTTATCAACTGCTGTAATTTTTATTGTTGGTCAGTTCATGGGTTAGTTAACCATATGCAACATTAACCTTTAACGAATCTCTTGCTTGCAGTTTTGGTTTCCAATAGTAAAAGTTGTACATATTACATGACCTTTTTCTTTCTGAAACAAAATTTTCCTTAATTCCAATTTACCCTTCCTTGAAGCGTGAAGGGGAAGCAAGTGTGGAAGGAGTTCTTAATCAGTTGGTCCTGGAGCATCTACAGTTGGCTCCTCTCCAGTGGGGTGAGTAGTGTCAAAATCGATTGATGATCTTTTTAAAGGATGTACTGGCTTGTAATTTTTAGCAGCACGAGAATGATAATGTTTTCATTTACAGACAATCTGTGATACAGGAGAATTGGATAGGAATTTTACTTTTCTTTAGATATTTTACTTAGCTGAAAATAAACGTAGAATTGGTATCTATTTTATTTTAAGTACCACTGTTCAGTGATAGTAAATATGAAACCTGACCATGCACTTTTTCCTGTAATTTGCAGTCCTAGTTGTCATGTATGAGAGGTGGCTGATACGTAAATTTTGCATTTGCCTGGCAGTGTGCTTAAAACCTGTGTGGTTTTAAAACAATTTCTCTACATTTTTTTTTAGTGAAATGGTAATGTACTTCGTGTTATGTGTTTTATTATGATCTAGACATTTGCATTACTAACTTTTTAGGTACAGAAAAAGTTGTTACTCTGGGTAGTGTGGAAGAACTATTTATCTTAATTTTGTATTTAGAATGATGTTCCAACAATGAAAAATTGAATTAATTTAACTTGGAAGAATCATAATGATGTGATACTCTCTGAGGTTCTCAGCAAGGCTTGTTAAGAGACTTTGGAACGTGGAATGTTTCATCCCCAACAATTCTATGTCAGTTACAAGTTTCAGAGAAAGTCCTCAGGTCATCAGAAATTGTTTCCAAAGCTTTTGCTTTTAAAGCAAATTTAACTCTATGCTCCGTATTTTAATACTTTGATGACCTATAAAGGATCAATTTTAAGGAACAGTGATCTATCACTTTTGTCTGTGTTACTACTATAACTAAAACGACCCCAAACTCCAGTATTTGTGTGCCCCTTGAAGTGCCTGGGTTTTTTTCAACCATGGGGACCATCCTCAACTCATATGTTAAAACCTGTGAGCACTTTGTTTATAGAGGAGAAGATCAAAAATTGTTTAAAGTTGTTTACTGTATGTTGATCTTTAACCATAATCAGCTGTCTCTGAAATCACACTTATCTGACCTCAGTTCTTCAGAGAATTCAAGGATTTGGTAGCATTCGCTCGTATCACCTACTGGATTTGGCCATGATTGCCCTGGTCCTCAGCAGTAAAGCAGTGGTTTGTGGCAGGTGTGTGTTGAGAGCTCAGAGAGATCAGTTCTTAGGTGTGCAGAGTGACATCAACCATGGACATGTTTGTACCCTGGGCTCTGTATCTGAAAACTTTCCTTTGGCAATTCCGGATGGGACATCACCTTAGGGATGAAAAACGTGTTTTTCTTCTTTCCCTATATACTTGGTTTTCTTCTTTTCATTTTATGCCAAATTCCACTATTTTCATAGAAAAAGAGGCTTTCTGAATCATAGGATTGTACCTGACACTCCTACCTGAATGGTGACATTCTTTGATGAACTAGCCAACAAACATGAACATAGCACTACTTTCCAATAAAACCTGATTGCCTGTGGAGCTCGTTATTTCTTAGGCTGTTGATTAATTCTGTTAAAGGGTCCCAAGTACTTCAGTTTTCATCCGAAACTCTGCCTCATAACTGCAAAATCTTTGGAAGCACAGTCTCTTGACTGATAGTGTCATACGTGTTAATTTTCTACATTAAACGAAGCAGGGAAAGGGACGTCCTGTGGCTTATCAAATACTTGGTTTACCACAACTTATATATCATGTTTCCTTATGGATAGTCCAGTGTTGCAGAAGTTTACTTAACCTTTTAGTCTAATTTTTCTTGATCTTAAGTTGCTATTGAACATTATTTTGTGTAACATACAAAGCATGTAGAAGCTGTAGCTCACTGCGGTGATAATTGAAAAGGACATTTCGATTAAGTGCCTGATTTTACTTGAAAACAAAAGCAAAAATTGAAAATTAAAGACGATGGAGAAATTTAGGTTCTTAAAATTAAGCATAATTTTGAATATTTAGCAGTTCAACCTTTGCTAGTGTTGTAGCCCTACCTGTAGTCCTCCTGGGGAAAGCTACTACTATACCTCCAGGCGCTGTGCCATGGCAATATGGCAATGTATGATTTTGGTTTTATTAATGTGTGGGATGGAGAAGGAATTAAAAGATTGTTATTATTAGTCTGGTAGGTGGGAGTAATAACAAGTTGTTGGAATGTCTGGACAACCAAGGGTATGTGTGTAGACACGTATTTAGACAATGTGACATAACTGTTTTGGAGTTTAAATTCTCTTTTGGTGCCAGAATAAGTTTCCTTTTCAACTCTTACAGGCATAGAAAAATATTATGAGTTTCAAATGATCTACAACGTAATGTGACTGTTGTTTTCCCTTTGTTTTTTTCCCTTGATATTGTATTTTTTCCCTTGACCTTTAACGACCTTGTAAGAATCAGCTCTTTTCAGGGTAGTGATCTGAGTACCACTAATGAGATCAGTGTATGTGAGTGATCTTATTCTTTGACTGTTAATATTTCTACTTCAAGAGAACTATTCTATAAAAGTATTATATGAATATATAGAATTATATATAAATATATAAAATAATATATAAAATTAGAAAGGCAACAGTCTACAGATTTTCTTTTGTCATCCTACCTTGTCCAATATTTTGGGCAGCTGTCACTGATAAGATACTTTAAAAATACTGTAATACTGTAGTATCAGCCAGATTTTTTTTTTAAGCCATCACACTGTTTGTAGACACAACCTGGCTTTGCTTTGAGTTTTATTTTTATGTTAACAATAACTTGTATTTTAGTGTGAACTCTTTACTACTAGCCATCATTGTGGTATAGTCTTTGCATATATTGGCTAAAAATTTGGCTTAGTTTTATGCAATAAAAATTCTTCCATGATTATTCAAGGATTTTGCCATATTGATGGCTACACTGAAGGGTTTACTTTGTTACAAGTGCTCACAGTGAAGCATAAATGAATATTTAACATGGTTTTGATTAAAAAAATGACTGGCTCTTATTCAAATTTGTAGAAACTGGACTTCAAAATTCCTTTTAAATTTGGCATATTTAATTCATATAATAGTTAATATTACATCTCTAAAACTACAAAAGCGTATTGAAATAATTTTTCATGTAAATTTGACAATCCTGTCCTTTTTTCATTAAATGCAAGGCAAAGAGTAGAAATAAAAGTTGGTGACATTGAAATTTTGCTCTGAGGGTAAGAAGTTACCTCTGAAAGTTGTCAGATAGAGGGGAAAAAAGTGACTTGTAGTGAACAATTTTGTTGTGATTTCATATAATTAAATGACTGGGGAAGGGAAAAGTATTTAAGACATGAGGAATCAAAACCTAGGAAATATATCAAAGGCTAGAGTGAGAGTTCCTAATGTGTTGTTAAAATTGAATTTAAGATTTAAGACATCCCTGTAAAATGAAGTTGTCTGTTAGGCAGGTTAGTAAATCACATGTAATTGAAAAACATAATCCTGCTGAACACCACCAAGTTCAATGTTCTCTAAAATTTATGACATATTTTCTCTTTACTGCTGGGCAACAAACCAAATGCAGGCGCAGATGTGGTTTTAAGGTGAATATATTAATATGATCAAATCAAGGAAACACAGCCTGCAAAGTTTAACGAGGAGAACCAAGACTCTTCAGAGGCGTGTGCCGTGCAAGCTCCGTGGCTTGATTTGAAAAGGATCAGATGGAGGTGTTTGTAGTTGCTGCCTTTGCAATGTTTTTTCAATCTTTATTTGATTTATGTCCCTAAGTTTTGCAAGGAAGCAGAATTCTGGGAGCGAACACTTATCAGTTTGATGGTGCTCTTCTGCTTTTCACAGCAAAATTATCGCAGGTACAAAATCATGAACAAAACTTTATAGGCTGAGCTTGAAATAAGACTGTTGATTGAACCTGGAACAGGCCAGACTTGGGATATTCCTACATTCAGATGAGAAGTTCCTCTGAAGCGAGAGGTTCCTGACACTTTGAATGCTGAAAGCAAATTTCACAAGAGAAACTTATTGTAAATTCCCCTCCGTAAAGCAAAACAAACATTACTTCCTTCACTGCCTGCGCCCACAAGGCATAGACATGTTTTCCTGATGATCCTCATATGAAGAGTGAAGATTTATTAGAGAAATTTGGTTTAGGAATTTAGAACTGTAGACACTGAAAAGTGCTGGAGGTTTTAATATATCAAGCAAATGCTTTTCTTTCTCTATAGAAACTGAGTAACTGAAAATCAATGATTATACATGAACTCTAGTATTACTAACAATAATGTTCCAAGAAACTTGCATTTGTCAAGCTTCATCATGGAAGAAGTCCAGAAACAGCTTTTTGCTTTCATTCATTCTTTTATTTCATTCACTCATTTCATTAATTCTTCCCTTCTTTCTTCATAAAAAATATGAATTTCAAGACGGTTTATAATGTTTAAATAAATCAGGGATACCTTTTGACAATGCAGCGTGTTTTATTTCCTAGTATGTGAGTACAGGTAGAACTAAAATCACTGCTGCTGAATTCTGGTCAGATCATAAATAAGTGATGGTCAGTAGCCAAAGTCTTGATTATTTACTTATGGGTAGAGGATGCTACACATCTTATTGTGGGTTCACAGTAAAGGGTGTGTCCACCTACATCATGTTGGCATATTGTACTTAGAACTAAAAACCTCAAAAGTGATGGTGTTTTTAAATTGTCTCTCAAAGGTAGCTGGAATCAACAGGAGAGGCGAATGTAAAAGTATCTTGAAGTGTTTTATAAACATATGGTTCTTGACAGCTTGTTTGGAAGTTTGGTCCATTTAAGTTTCACAAAACGTCTTGTGGAAGCATAACTTTAAAAATAAGTTTTCTTAATAATTTATTACATGTTTTGGAGAGCACCAAATCAGAATCAATTTTCACAGGTTACTGATCTTAAAAGTGATTACCAAACTACACACCCATTGTATTTTGCATTTTCCAGCCTGACCTTAGATCTGTGATTAACCCTTACAGATTGCAGCAGCATCCTGAATACAGAGGAAAATAAGTTAAAACAGCTTTCAATGAGTAGGAGAAGAAATTATACACTTCCAAGCCTGTGTTTTGAATGCCAGCTTGACACCCTGATAGCTTGTTTTCCCCGTGGACTTAGTTAACAGGAGCCAGATCTCTGCACTCATGAACATTTCCTTTAGTCGGGGCAGTCCTACAGTATTACTGTTCTCTCATTCCTGAAATTCCAAGGCTGTCTGGGATGTTTATTCAGACTAGTTTTAATGGGGAACTGTAAGGAAGTAGTTTTACTTTCTCTTTTAGTACACAGACCCTTCCTGGGCCCTAGAGAGGACCATTGACATTATACAGATACAAGCTTGGAGATACAAAGAGATCAGCAGGGTATGTAAAGGTCTGCCCTTGAGAAAAATGATGAGTTTTATTGTGTTCATTCATCAAGCTAAAATATTCTTTAATTATTTCTATTTTAGAATTATAGTAGTCTGGCCATTATCATAGTTAGAAAGATGGTACCAGGAGTGTTAGCCAGAAAATCTCAAGAGTAAGCTGTCTATGAGGTAGAAAATCACAATATGATTCATAGGAAGACTGAAACTGAGAAACAATCTGGTGGTAGATGGATTTTACAAGGTAAACGACCTTTCTCATCCATTTAGAAGAATCCTCAGGTTTTTCGTTTTTATTTTTAAGATCCAAGAGAGGTGGGAACACTTTCATATCTTAACAGCTTGTGTGCAGGCTGTTTTGGAGGATATTTTGGCAATGTCAAACAAGCAACATGCTTCAGTTCCTGGAAAGTGTTGAAGGACTGGGGTAGTACATAGAAAAAATGGAGTAATTTGATGAAACTGGGGCATCTGGCACACGGATAATGGTCTTGCATGTCAAAATACACTATTTTGTGATATGTTTGGAGTCTGGTGTTATTTCTAATTCCTACCGAAGCCTTGGTTACTCAAAACTGAAAAGAAAAAAAACTTGTAGAGAAAAGGTTTTAGTCATAATCGGTAGTGATTTCAAAGAAAAGATGCTAAGAATAAAGAGAGCCCCCTAAAGTGACAATGAATTAACAAAACCTCTCCTGTGAGGACAGACAGCTTGAGAGAGGTTGGGTGGAGGACAGTGGTTACTTCATATCAGATTTCTGAAAGAACTGGCAGCTGAAGCTGCAGGTCCAGCACTTCTAAGGAAGCAGTGAGAAGAGGCAGGAGGGAAAAGGAGGTAATGAATGCTCGTGGAGAAGTCTGAGTATTGGTCTAGGACTCACCAGTGTGAATCATTACTGAATTTTGCTTTAAAAATCGATAGACAAAGGGAAGGGAGATCAGAGGAGGAGGAGGAGGAGGAATAAACTGCTAAAATATTCTGATGACTAAAAGATTACCAACAGCATCTCTCTAAAAGGAGATGAAGCTACTACACAGAATCACAGAATGGTTTGGGTTGGAAGGGATCTTCAAAGATCATCTAGTCCAAAGCCCTGCCTGGGCAGGGACATCTAAGACTCTAGATTATGTTGCTCAAAGCCCCATCCAGTCTGACCTGGAACAATTCCAATCACAAGACATCCACAGATTTTCTGGACAACCTGTTCAACTGTCTCACCACCCTCATTGTAAAGAGGTTTTTTCCTAAAGTCCAATCTAAACCTACCACCTTTAGTTTGAAACCCTTGCCCCTCATCCTGTCACTGCAGGTCTTGGTCACAGAATATCCCTCTGTATTTCTTATAATCTTGCAAGAATCTCCAAAACCAAAGTACCATAAATGAAATGGATGAAATGTAGTCCAGGAAAAAAGGTTATTTGTTCTGAGAGTGGTAACAAAGAAATCTACTGCAAGTTCAGATCTACTGTCTGAAGTGATTGAAAATTATTTAAGTGTCTCTGAGCTACCAGAGTAATTCAGCGATGGTTTGTGATGTTTGTCCAAGCCTCTACTGAAACCTTCCATGGGAAACTTCTTACAGAAGAGCTCAAATCAAACCAGAATAGGAAAATACAAAGTTTTGGAGGTGATCGAGGAATGAAGACTTATTGCCAGGTTTATGCTGTAGAGATACTGCACTGAATAAAGCTCGATCAATTCTCCAAAGCTGAGTAAATCTGGCAGGTGAGTTCAGTGTTCGCTACTTAGGACACCTCTAGTTTTGCTTACTTTGAGTTTCAGTATCTCTGAGCTGTTTTTCTTTAATTAACAAAATCAAGAGTTGACTGATCTCCAGAAATCCATCAGAGGACCGGGATCTCAAGGAGAGGAGAAAACTGCTGAAGTGGGACTTTATTTTCAATATTTCATTTACAAAACCATTGTATTTTTAAGGGGAAAAAAAGAGCAGCTGTGAATAGTTTACTTCTTTACAAGAATATTGCTTATGACATTTCAGCGAAGCCATAATAGGTGATTGAGGAACACCATAATGATGATAAATTGTTATACAGTTATTCAAGGTACTTAATTTTCTAGGCATTGTTAGAAGTAAATTGATTAATTGAACATCCAAATTAAAAAATGAAAAACAACCAGAATAATTATGACGAGTTCAAAAAGAGCTGTGTAAAGATGATTGTAAAGAAGAAGATTGAAAAGACAAAAAAACTGGCTTGTAAAGTAGTTGGTGAAAAACTATCAGTGAACCTGCAAAGAAATAAATTTCTATTACTTTGATGGATATAGAAGATACCACTTGAATAAAAATTCAGGAAAAATATGCTTCAGCTTGTGAACAATTAAAAAAATGGAAAAGAGATCAGAAGATGTATGTATTAACAAGAGAGGCAAGAAAAATGCTTTGATCAGGCAAGATTTTAATTGCCCAGCAATTAAATGAATTGTACAGTTAAGTGTGTAGAGAATGAGAAATGGAAAATATGCTAATTGTGGTGGAGGAATATTTGGAACAGCCTATGTAGCACAGACTTAAAGTGTGATTGGTTTGGGGCAGGAAACAAGAAGGGAGTCCAGGATGCACACACTGGGCTTTCTTTCTCTGGGTTCTGACATTTGTGAGCTTTTGTTTTATTTCACATGAAAAAATAACACATACTTGGAACTGGAGGCCATGGATGCCGTAAATGAGGCAGTCATTTCACTGGCTGTGTTGTACTCGGGATCAGACTCTTTTTTACTGATGAACTGTGTCATTTCACTGGACCATGATGTCTTCTCTGTAGAAGTGCACTTGTTCTCTCCTGTAGTTTAAAGTTTGTACTTGATTAAGATAAACTGAATGTTTCTGCTTTAGTTTTGTATTTTACTTAAAGCAAAATTTTGCAAGTATTCGCACGTGTTCTTCCCCCACCCTGTATATTTTGACTCATTGGTTAAGGCCAGTGTGACCTACCATCAGTAGAAGTTCTCAGGCAAACAGATGTTTTGAGGGGAGGGAAGTAGGTTTCATTTTCACTGTTCGTTCTGAAGTAGTCTTTTATTTCATCAAGGAAGCAGAAGTGAATTAACAACTGCAAAGAACATAAATCCAGCTCAATAAGCCTTGTAATTCTGAAATTAATAGTTTCCAACTGTCAAAACCTTGACAGTACAAGCAGAGACCAGAACAGACAGATTTGTATGAAGAAACACACGCTTTGACTGAAGTGCTCTCTTTCATGTTCTCTCATTTTTTCCTTTTTAGTCTCTCTCTCTCAAATTTGACAGCTAATTGTGTATTT
Source organism: Corapipo altera (assembly GCF_003945725.1). NCBI lineage: Eukaryota > Metazoa > Chordata > Aves > Passeriformes > Pipridae > Corapipo > Corapipo altera. The sequence goes on from NW_020884892.1 coordinate 854,232, forward strand.
TTTAGCATAGGAGATTTTTTCCCTCCATTCTGTGATTTTTCTTAGCCTGTCCCATCTCCTCATTGTCCCTTCAGTAAAACAATATCAGAACTAGATTTTACTTTTGTTTTGTTTTTTTTTTAAAAATTTATTTTCTATCTCAGACCTTTGGATTAAGCAATCATAAAATTTAATTTAATTTGGTCGATTTGAATCATTAATTGATTTTGTTTTACAAAGGAAGCCAATCAAACAAAACCTTTCCTGAGCTGTGATTCTGTGTACTTATTCAGACTGTATACTCAAGAGGGAGCTTAGAATTTTTATTTAGTGTCTGTTTCCTTACTAAGCAGAAATTCAGGCTCACTTCAGTAACATTTCTGATTACCTATGGATACATTAGAAGAAGTTTCAGAAGGAGAAGGGCTATTTTTTTTTCCAACTTAGGATATAAAGGAGGAGCTGAGCAAATGTATTCTCTAGGATGGATTTGTACAAAAGGACTTTCATCAAGTGATACTCAAGTTGGTTTTTATTACTCATTACATTTTTATGGTATTATATGAAGTTGTGGCTCAATAATACCAAACACCTACAGAACTGTTACAGAATTTCTATATCAAGACCAGACACATGAGATGAAATAAGGAAGAATCTTAATTAAAAATGGTAGTAGAATATAGAAAGGGTAAAATGTCTCGGCAGTATCTGGAATTACACAGAGAAATAATTGGTTACCTCATGTGAAACTTCAGGAAAGAAAAAAAGGCAGCAGCAGCAATCCTCAATAATTAAAAGCAGTGTTGAAGGATAATTACATTTTTGTAGTTTGATAAAGAGTCAACTGTCAGTTTTCTGAGTGAAAGATGGGGTTAGATTGTTCAAGTTAAAGGAAAAACCCAGGTATTGGAAGTGTTGGAGACCATAAATCAGAAACTTCAGAGCAGCAGCGGGTGCCACAAGCCTCAAATGGTTCTGACTGGAAGTCTTCCAACAGTGCTCCCAGCTGTGGGAGCATTTAGCAAATTTGTTTTAGCAGGACATGAAGTCTCCGAGTTGGTTTGATGCTGCACACAAACTCCCGACTGCAGCTGGAGCACTGCTGAGCAGGGAGATCAGCAGCTCAGATCTGTCAGGGCTTCTTGTCTTGGGCTTTGCCCTACTCAGAACTCAGACTGGTAGACAGTAAAATATGGCTTTGCACATTAGATCACTTGAATTCAGAAAATGAAAAATTAGGTGAGAAACATAATCTAAGTTTTGAGATGGGGATGAAAATAAGATCAGTGAAGAATTATCAGTTGTAGTGAACATCCTGAGCTTTGCCTGTTAAAGAGTCAAAATGACCTCTTCTGCTTTCCCAGTGACTATAATTTTGTATAACTTACTGGGTCAACCAGTGAGTTTCTGAACATCTGTTCCTATTGAAGGTATTAATCAGCAATGTGCTCACCATTCACTCATGAAGTATTTTAGGAAATTATTTGTTGTTCATGGGTGCTTGGTAGATAGTGCTTTGTATTGTCTGAATATTGCTTTAAGTTAATCTCATCACATGAAATGTACATCTTTATGTTACTTAATTCAGAAGTTGACTGCAGGAGGTGTCTCAATATGATTTTGTTTGGAGAGCCTTTTGTAAACTTATTGAGCTCCGTCTGAGATCCTTGCTGCGAATAGGAATTTCAAGATTAAATTTATTTGTGACTCATTTCCAGCCCTTTTGTTCTCATGTCAATATTGTTCTTTAGTTTAAATAGCTTTTCTCAGTCTCTGATGTTTGCCTTTTATCACTCTTGCTCTTTCTTTTGTGCATCTCCAGACAGCAGTCAGGAATAACTCTCCCAGTCTCTTTGATAGCACAAGGTTTTTTTATTTCCCACCCCACAATTATCTCAGTAGCCTTTGTCTGTGTCTGGTGTAAAGTGTGTTTTTTGTTTTCTTAGATCTGGTTGACAAGCTTAGATCCTCAGTAGCATTGTTCCTGACACGGGTCCTTAATGATCTCTGCCTTAAAGTGAGTCTGTGCTTTCATTTCCACAGACTCTCTGTTGTCCTTTATTAACCACCAAAGTTATAGTGAATATTTAGTATTTCACAGAACATGATGTAAGCTATTGAAACCAACTTTGCCTCCTCACAAACACAAGTTTGAAACAGGCAATGATGGAGTAAATCCAGCTCGTTAAACCTTCTGGCTCATATCAAAATTTATGAATTAAGACCAATGTGAGTAACACAGTGTTCAGCAAGTTGCTGCCATCTCTCTAATGTTATCTCTCATAGGATCTTAAATGTCTAAGGTGGCTAATAATGTAGTCACTTTAGGTAAATGCAAAACAATTAAACCACTAAAACTTTTAGAAGGTAATTTTTATTAAATTGCACCTTTCACGTTCTCAGCACCATGACCAATAGTGTAATAAAGCAGTGTGAGGCATTACTGGCTGGAAATGCAGCAGTTGTTTGGAACCCCAGACATAGAGATGAATTTCAAGTTTAGGTTAGTTTTTATTACACAATAATCACATTTTTGGGAAGGTTGTAGCGCAATTCATGCAGTCCTTCGGGATCAATAGTACTCAGAAACCCCTCCACAACCAACACATACTCCACAAAGGTAAAAAACATGCTGGAATTACACAAATCAAGGAATGAAAATGCAGCAGTACAGGATTGTTGGCTTGTGAGGAATTGTTTTGGCTTTCTGGCTGTCACAGTACGTGGTTTTGTACAGGGGGTCTGTTGAGAAAGCTGTGCATGATTCAGACAAGTAAAAACGAGCAGAGGGGACAGGACTGTGACATGCAGTGACACGTCTGATAGGGGAGGCAGCTTGTCACAGAGGTTGGTGATGATAATCTTGAAGCTGTTCTTCAGAAGGCATGGTGGCAGACAATGAAATTCTTCTGTTATTTTCAGAGAGTAAAAAAAACCCAGCAACTTGATCATCAGGCAGAATTAACCTGCACACGTTCCCTCCTGTTCTTGTAACAAAATGTTTCTTAGGCAATGTATTGGGCGAGATTATGAACAGCTCTTTGTATCATCTTTCTGAATCCTTGTTCTCCTTTAAAGTGTCTTTTGCATTCCCTTAGTGCTGGAAACTTGGTAACAATCCAGTTGTTTTACCTAATTTATGTAAAATACCACAGATGGCATTTACCTCTGTCATTCATTTGGAGTTTCAGACTGCAGAGCTGTTTGTTTGCCACAGAGTGCCATGACAATCAGCAAACCTTTAGTCAAATTAAGTTGGATGATTTGATGATATGAACTCAGCAGAAAATTGTTACATGTCTAAATGTAAAGATTTAAAGGGACCAAAAAATTGCAGAAACACAGAGATGTTATTTAGCCCAGGAACTACATTTTATTCACATTTTATTGTAATTACTAAAATGTTTCTCCCTTGGACTTTGGAAGCAGGTTGTCTGTGCCTTCAGTTATCTCATATTATAGTTTACTTTTCTAATTATAAACTCTCTCTATTCTGTATGGGTAGTGGACATTTCTCAGTTACACAGATACCAAATGTGACCCTTGAATGTTCAGTTATTTTCGTCATTCATGGAAGATCATGCTAAGAACATGCATATTCCTGTATGCCAGTATCTTTTGGATACCATTGGGTAATACCATACACAAACTTGCAGTAATGAAGTCTTTGAACTACCTTTGGGAAGGAGCTTTAAACTGAAATACTGTGATGATGGCTCCTGTGCCTTTCCTGACATGCTAAAATCTAGAGAGGAGGCTGCAGGAAGGGGTTTTTCTGAGATAGCACTGACAAAACAGGAGATGGAAGTGCAGGTTCAGATATTTCCAGTGCTAAAGTAGAATTGGCCTGAGCATTTCACTAGAAATTAAGTTTGAGTACACAGTATCTGGCAATTAATAGCACAGTATCTTTATAAGCAGTGATTTGTGATTAGTCTTTAACTATCATTACTTCATATTCTGATGGCAAACTGAATTTAATAAAGTTTGCAAACACTGGAAAAAACACAAGTAAATATTTTACTCAGTAAAATATGACTCGTATGTAATAATGTCTGGGAGAAAAGTCACTGGAGATTCTTTCTGTTTTGAAACAGGGATTAAAGTGAATCCAAGTTATCTTGCTATTCATTAAGTAGCTCACTCCTGCTCCATCATAAATAATAAATGATATGATGGGAAGACTCATCATTGTTAGTGAAATTTGAATATCAGCAAGTAAGTTAGTAGATACAAATAAAAATGAGCCATAGTCAGCATAAAATGTCTTTAAAACTTTTGAAAGCTGTATGGTGAAAATCAGGGTTGGATACCTTCTGCTTCCTAAAAATGTGGAAGTTAATGAGCTCAACCTGGAGAAATGTTTCCTAATTTTGCCAGCTGACTCCATAAAACCCCAGCTGAGATCCCTACCCCATTTTTGGTGTTGAACATCTTAGAACTTATGGGGGCAATTCTGGGAAAATACAAGGATGGTACTGTCAGTAGAAATACATCTTTCTTTCTCCTCTCTTCCTATCCTCTCCTTTTCAATCTTGTCTGGAGGTCTCTTACTGAAACCAAGTGATGTTTGTGATTTGGAAGATGTGTGGATTAAAATATTGTAGGCTCTGCTGGATACCTGAAAGCACCAATGACACCAGGAAATTTATACTTTACTCTGCTAATTGTTGGAAAATACAAGCCCTTGATTGGTATGCAATTAGAAGTGTAACATTCTGTTAAACATATCACACAGCATATGGCATGTTAGTAGCAAATCCTCTAATTTAAAATGAAAAAACAGTATGCAGTTCTCCTATTACAAATTTTTGAAGGCAATCAAAATTTGCCATTTGTCTAAATGTCGGGAGGGGGAAACCATCCTTCATTATTTTGGTAATCTAAATTTTGTTTATATTTGATAAAATTTCTATTCTCTAACAGTGAACAAATATAAAAGAGGAAAACCTAGAATACAGGTAAATGTGCCATTAGTCCAACTAATCAATACTATCTCTTTTATTTAAGAAAAAAAATTGAATAACATTACCACATCTGATTTGATTCAAACAAGTTAATAGTGCTGAAGCCAAAACGTATTTGCAGAACCTCGGGGAAAAAAAATCAAAGTCCCATGGGTGGAATTCATTGATGGGCAATGGGATTGTTCACTGGTTTGTCAATTGAAAATATAGAATGGCTCCATAGACAGATGTTCCTTTCTTTAACAACCTCAATGCTTTGAAGGCTTGATACACCCTTTCGATGTATGTTCTCTGATCACCTTCTATTTGGTGGCGTGTTCATGCATCTGTGAAGGTGCTGCAAGAAGTTCCCTCCTGTTGGAAGCCGAAGTCTTGCTTGTGTGGGCCCAGGGCTGAGTGGTACTTAGAATATGTACTGTCAACCCATTTATGAGACTGATTGTTACTTGGCATGGTTGGTTCATGGAAGGGTGGCCTGGTAGTCCAGGCTAAAGTAGGAGCTTTTAAACTGCTTCTGAGGATGGAAAAGTTTGGATGTGCTGGGTTACTGCGTGTCTTCCAATCCAGTTAGTCTTGGAGGGGGTTGCGTTTCCTTGATTGACTGCACACACACCACCAATTGTATCAGAGAAGTTTAAAAATCTCTGAGTGCTGAGACACAGTTTTGTTGACAGAGTATTCGACAAGCTTGTATTTCTAATATTTGTAGATGGCCAATTTATCTCACATTTGGCAAGTAGTGTTTATCTTTTCCCTTGAAGTTTCTGACTTCCTAGTCAGTCTTTCACTGGTGCCATGTTAAGATAACTCATCACTTTAAAAATGTGCCTTAGTTCTGTTTTAATTACATCTTGTCTCCGATCCTTTTCCCATGGCATGGTGTTTGTGAGACATCAGTCCAATGGTGTATTTGCCGGTGTTTCTCAAAGTAAGTTCCTAAGGCTGGATTTATTGTTTATCCTGAAGTGGTAAGTGGGATTCCCATTCTGCTGATCTTGTTGTCCCTGACTTTGTCCCCCTCTTACCTCAGTCCCCAAATGTGGCTCGTTTGCAGCACAGCCGAGCGTTACAGAGCCACAGCCCAGCCCTGGCAGGATTTGTGACCCCATCTTAAACCAGGCAGGGGAGGAAATTTTTCTGCTCCAGCAGAAAAACTGATCATTTATTATGCTCAAGTACTGACATCAGTTTTGTTGTGACTTTGTTCTTCATTTTGACATTGCATTATACAGTCAATTTGGCATTGAACTGGAGAAAATGAGAGTACCAGGAAACCGATTCCTCAAACTATTAATTTTGTATCAAAGACAGCTCTCCAAAATGTTGCATGGAAGGGGGGAGGGAGTCCTTTTTCATTCTACTTCACTCACCAGATTACACAGTTACTTTAGAAACCTTAAATCTAGTAAATTTAAAGTCAACTTGTGCTACAAAGCCCGAGGTTTGGTATCTGTTGTTCCTGTTGTGTGTTGTAGTCACTAATCCTTTTAATGAAGAGCTTTTAGCATTGAAGAGATTCTATTTATAGTAAAGCCATTAGAGCATAAAGCTCCTCATTGCTATTCTGCGGCATGGAGCTGTAATATTTGTCAGTGGAGGAAAGATATTTTTAGCTGCAGCATTGAAAACCGAGGCTGAAAGGTCAAGAATCCTCGCGGGGATATGTTCTGCTACATCAGTGCTATCACACAGCTGCTGTTTACTCTCTTATCGCTCTTCAGTAATAAGAAGATTTTTTTTATTGTGACACTAAAGGTATAAAGCATCAAAAGGATTTTGCGCATGAAATAAATACTCAGGGAAAGGATGATGTGTCCAATCACGTTAAATGTTCTGCTTCTCTTTAAGTGAATGATTTTATTTTCCCAAAGACTGTCTCAATAGCTGTTCTTCAAAAGATTCATTCTAGGAAAGGTTTTTTTAATGTATTTTTTTTTTTTATTATCAAGGGGGATGAGACCTAATGTGAGCACAAGACAATGTGCTGGAGTAGCTAAGAATTTCAAGCACACACTATTTCTGCCTGACATCTACACCATTCACTTCCTTAGCAGAGTGTGCCGCATGAACGGGAGACATGATAGCAATGTGTAGTTTGCCAGAGGAAAAAGAGCCTGGAGATTTCTCCTGGTAATTTGAGGAACAGAGTTGTGGGTGGTGGTGATTATATCTGGGACAGGACAGCTTGTAGCACCCTGGATAGGTACTCAGTGAGCACAAAAAGATCATGTGGTCTTATTGAAACAGGATATGATAGATGGCATGTGAAAAGGAGAGAGGAGAAAGGAGGGGGGGGGAAAGGGGATAATTATAGGAATACAAGGCTGCATATATTAGCTGAGTGTACAATGTGAAGGCTTCAGAGGGTTTTCTAATATCTTTATATAAAAATCAGGGGGGAAAAGAGATTAATTGCCACATTGAGAAAATTAGGACTGTATGATCAAAAGGAAGGCAGAGAAGAAATGGCCTGTTGACAGATGGCTTATAAAAATGAAAAGATTTTTCAGAGGATATGAGTTTGGAGTTTTGTGTTGCTTGGGGAGACACAGTCACAGTCATCATATTTTAATAATAATAAGCTGCTATGTAACCCTTTTTATTCACCAAACATTTTGTAGCATAGGAAAAGTATGAGTAAAATAATACACTGATAGGTACGGTTTCTTCTCAAGGTATAATGAAATTAATTGTGCTTCTCTAAGAATTTATTCAAGATCTTGCTGCTGGAGGTTGTTCTTATCTTCTAACACATGGAGTCCATTATCCCTTACCTTTTAAAACAGTTTCTTTCATATCAGGAAATTATTTTAATTCTACTCTTTCTGCATACCCAAACCAGTTTTTAACACCATCTTTTCCAAGCTTTTCCAAATAGGCAGTATTTGGTTTAATCCATGTGGTTGTAACTGCTGAGTTGTTCCCTCTGCAAGAATGGTACCAGGCAGCAGCACAGAGTGAGCACACATTAATAGGCAGCTCCTGTCCTCAGTACATAAATAAACCAAAAGTTGAAGGACTGTCAAAAAAGAATTGAAGAAACTGAAGGGATCTCAAATCTACAATTATTTTCTCTTAGTATTGAATGAGATTTAGGTAAATGGGCATTGGCTGAAGGGAGTGACAGAGAAATGGAGGGTATGGCTTTATGAAAAGACAAGACAGTAATGGCTTGTTCCTTTCAGATTTGCCAGATGTTACTTAGTCCCACTGTCTCTCATCTTTCACTCTTATGTGAAGGAAGCTCAGTGCAAGTATGTGAGATATGCACAGGGTATGTGGGATAGAGGAATTTATTCTGAGCTCTTGACTTCATGATGTGTATATAGAAAAATTATCTTAATGAAAGAGAAATTTTATAAACATCACTGATGGATTTAATATATTGGGAGAACTGGTAACTCCTGGGATTTTGATGGTAGCACGAAGATTTCTTTCAAAAGAAAGAATCCAGGATGTTTTTTGTTTCTTTCTGTAACCGCTGGACTACAAAAGGAATCAGCAGAGAATGTGATAAAAAATTACGTAAACTCATAATCCGTGATCTCAACTGCAAATAAATAAGTTATTTGTTTATAGCTTTCACAGCCTGAAGCAGTAGTCATAGTCTTTGTGGAAGAAAGTAAGTTCTAGGTCACAGACTGATAAAATAGTGTTTAAATTGATTGGTGATATTTTCTGTGAAAGTGCATGTGACTTTGCTGTTCTAGCTACTGGAGTGTTGCTGTGTATGAGTTTTCCTCAGCCCCCCTAGCTGATCTTGATGCTTTTTATACTCATTAGTCCTGTGCAGTCCCATGTAGGTTTGCATTCTCTCTTGCTTTCTCAGGCTGTTTAACTCTTATTAGGGCTTAGACCAGCTGTAATTACTTTAGTGGTTGTGTCTTTGTTACAATTTTACAATCACTATGACATCCTTTTTTTTCCACCCCATGGTTGCTCTTTTCACAATTAGCTGTTCACATACTACTTAATTTGCTTTATTAGACAAATGTTCCTGGGAGAAACAAAGGTTTGTTGATTTTTTTTTTTATTTTTTTTACCGTTGGTGGTTTTGGTTAGGGAAAACAAAGGCAGATCTTTTGGAGTCTAATGTCCTAATGTTCCTCTTCGCTTGTGCCTTGGCATGAAACTGGAGGCTGGTAAATTTACTATCTATTGACATTCAACTTTGCTGTAAATTTGTAAAATTCAATGCAAGGCAGTTACTAAAACACTTTGTTATCATTAAATTCTCCCCTGGCTCTCTTCCTTGTGCAGAGATAGGTTAAAAATAATTACAAAGTAGAGACATGTTGGCCTTTATTGACATAGAGTCAATGAACATGCAGCAGTTGACAGTTGCCTTTTACTGCTTTCATATTTTCACTTTAAATACATAGTTTCTGTGAGAGAATGGAAATGTCAAAGCTGTATCTGTAGTAAAGACAAAAATACTTGCCTATAATTACTGTTCTCTGATTTTTTTTTTCTGAGACAGGTTTTATCTGCTCTCCTTTCTACTGTATCTGAGACTTGTATATTCTTGTCTTGGTTTGTTTGTTAACCAAGGGGAATTTTTATCTTCCTACTAGCATGTTTTGAGATTTATTGTGTGATTGCCTCTAATTTCAAACTTAGCAAATCTTATGAAATATTGAAATGTGACCTCGTCGTGACCTCCTATACCTACGTTGCATTTTGCAGTGATGCCCCTGGCATGTTTGATGGCCCTGCAGGTCCTTTTATTTGCAGTCTGTCATCACAAAATGGATTTGGCTCCTGGCTGCTGTATGAAAGGATTAATGATTCCTGACACAGCTGAAGTTTCAGTTTAGGAATCTCAGTTTAAAATCTCCTCGCAACAACTGTAATATCAGGGGTTGTTATTGGAGGCAGGTTGAGTCGCTCTGGGAGGTGTGTGGAGACCAGGGCAAAACCGTGTGTGTGCATCGGGGAGGTGTCATCTTTTTGACAGCACTTTGTTGGCTGGTACAGAGCAGTATCTGGAGAGTTCAGTTTATCTCCTTAAGCTAATCTGTGACTCGGGTTTATTGTATATCCAGAGCCTGGGCTTCAGGTCCAGTTCAAATTAAAACAAAGTAGAAGGCCTTGGCGTTTCATTCCGTCTGAAGTGGCAGTTGTTTGATGGTAGCAATGTTGAGAACACTTTTGCAACGCTGCAGGCAGTGGTTAACATTTTAATTATCCTGTCCTTTAAATTTGCTCATTTTGGGAGTCTTGTCGATGCTAATGCTGTCTCCCTAATACAAAGCTGGGATGACTTGTGATTCCAGTCCTATTTGTTAAGTGGATGTATTTTATTTGCAACTAATGACTTGCTTGCTGGTGGATGGTAAGTTTAACTGCTGACTTGTTTTATTATCTGTTTAAAGCTCTCATGAATCTCTGAAAGAGTCTTAAGACACATTTTTGCTGTGGTTTCCTGCTTGTGGCTGGATGTCATTCAAGATTTGTAAGGAATTAAGAACTATAGGTAGCCTTGTCTGACTGCATCTCTCTCTATGTAGCATTTCAGGATTTGAGATCCAGTGCAATTCATGTTAACAAAATCTAAATTGGAATACTTCAGGGTAAAACATTTCTGGAAATAAACTTTGTTGCTCTTGTTGTCAATTAAATGACTAAGTCTCAGTGTAAAATCTTCCCCTTTGTTCAAGATTCTCACTTGTGTGCTGTTGACATGCTGGAAATGTAGATAAGATGTGATAAAAGGTACTGTTACTATTGCCTACCCACGTATGTAATTTGGTTGCTGCATAAACACCTACAGGCTTGTTCCATACAGAGGCCTAAGTAGCTACATAGAAACATGTACTGGTTTTGTTAGTTCACAGAATTTTTCTGTGTTGTGTTTAAGATAAATATAGATAAATAAGTCAAGACTTCATTAGGGAAAACCATGTTTCTGCCAAGTTGCATTACAGTAGGCCAAAAAAAATTCCTTCCAAAACATTCCTCGACATTCTGAAGAGAATACTTGTGACTTCTAAATAATCGATCTGTTCCTAGGGAGTAAAAGTTGAGGACTGAAGGATAATTTTGCCTCTTCACCTAATAACTCTGAGTCTAGGAACTGTACAATAAATAATTTAGATGGATTTTTAAAAACAGGGAAGGAGAACGTAGGTATGGTGTGAGGGATCCAAAGCCTATGAAAATGTGTAATTTGTACATGATGCTTTGCATCTAAGAACAAAGTAAAATATGAGCTAGAACCATGACTCTCTAAGCAGATAGGATCTTTGATAGCTGAAGTTTCTAACTAGTTCACAGAAGAAGATGTTGCAAAATGCTCCTGCAGAACTGCTGGAGCTCCTCTTTCATACTGTGCTTGTCTGAAGAAATGCATCATTATCAGTCTCTGCAACTGCATTGCTGACAAAGGCTCCAGTGGAATTTTGATAATTAAATGAGAAAGTCTCTTTAACTGCAGAAGCAAATTCTGTCTTCCCCATTTTATCTGGTTGCCTTCCTGAACTCCTTCTCTCATGTCAGCTTTCCAGTTCAGCTTGTACTCCTATGATCTCTGGCATCTCCCTCATTTTTCTTGGCTTGTACCATCCTCCCGTGCTGACAGACCTCAAGTCTTGCCATTCCCATTCTCTCTCAGGATTTGTGGGATGATGTGGAAGATCTCATCCCTTCTGGCTCCAGATTAGAATTCCTGAAACAGTCAAATGGGGATCTTTCTCTGAGGGCAGGATGAACTTCTGACTTTCCTCTTCTGGCCAACATTATGTTTAAAAGGCTGGAAGATGACTTGGAAATGCCTTTTTTTTTTTTTTAGTTTATATTTTTTAAGTACAAACCTTGGAGAACTTGATGCTGCAGAATGGTAGGTATAACTCTAGGTAAAAAGTTTGTTGTAACTTTTAAATTGTCCAACTGCACTGGTGTAAGAAGATCGTTTTTTTCGCTCTGTTGCTTACCTCTTGTGAATTTATGATGCTGTTTTTCTGAGAACACCAAAATGTTTTTTATCATCATATCCCTGTGAGAAGCGTAATGTGCATATTACATATAGACAGATTGAGAAGAGATCATTACTTTGCCTCGGGCTACAAAATAAGAGAGTAATATAGTGGGAAGCTCAGTCTCGCAGTCTCCTGATTTAACCAGTGAATGACTCATTATACTGGCTTGAAAAACACCAGGAATGAATGGTGGTGAATAAAGCTTAGGAAATGATTGGTCAGAACTGTGTCTCCTATTCAGGGTTTTTAATAACCTGTGACTTTCACACCAGTTTTGAAATTAAACTAAAAGTATGTGAGTATATTTTGCTTCTGGCAATATCCCTGATAATAAGCAAAACAAATGTTTTTTCCACTGAATTACTTCCAGTATCTTTATTTACACGTCAGTGTGTCACAGTAGTCCTTTCACTAGTAGTTTGACTGTTTAGCAGATCTTATTTTGTTACTCCCTTTAGCTGCCGCTGGCTTGGCAACGAGGTGGCATCAGGCTTATGTCCTTCTGAATGTGAAGACTTCTAAATATCCTCCTCAGCATCACAGCAACATTTCTGTCCAAAGACCTTCCTGATCCTGGAATTGCAAGAAGTCACCTCTAGGAAGAGGTTTTATTTTTAATTGCGGATAGAGCCTCCACAAATCTCTACTCAGTTTGTTCCAGTTCAGTATCGGGGCTTAGAGGAACTTGAGATGGGAAGTGTCTTCCTGATCCTGCAAACTCCTTGTTTTCCTTCTTTTTCCTCAAGTGTAGTTTGAGGAACATTTTTTCTTGATGTAAGATAAGAATGTACATTCTTTGTACATTCCCCACTTCCCACTTGTGTATTTGGTTTTGGCTCCAGTGTTTGTTTAGCTGTCCTAAGTCAAATTAAGCAGTTGATCTCTCTGAAAACAGTTTCCTCCCCTCACTACCAAGTCTTCCTCCAGACTCTTTCCTCAATTACATTGTGCATTTTTACTACCTAATTTGTTGTAGCTTTACCTCTTGCCAGACTTCCCTGTGCTGATTTAACAGACCAGTCCAGTCCAACAGAAGATAAACCCAGTGAGAAATGCTGGTGGTTTTCCATGGTGTTGGTGATTGGAATGGCTGGGGGGATGATTGCCTTGATTGCTTTGAGAATTACGGACTCAGATCTCCTGTTCCCAAAAAGCAAGAGGAAATAGTTTGCTAAAGACATGGAACCTGCTTCATTCCTATCCCAATCCTTCTTTGTGTGATCCTCATTAAAAATTGTGTCTTATGACCAATGCCTGTCTCTCTGGGCTTCAGTGCACCAACCTCAACACCTCCCACTGCTGCAGTGCTTCCCAATCCAAGGCTGTTTCTGTGCACATGAAACCCCACTGCAGAATATCCCTTGGTCTGTATACCTTTTCAGCTAGAGATTTTAAAATACAAAACTCTTAAGAACTGACTGCTCAGTTCTAACCAGAATTTGCAAATTATCTGACGGTTTAATTTTCCTCCAGAGTTGTATGACTAAATGAGAGAAGGGAAAACAGATTAATCATCAGTGAAAACAAACAAATAATGACTTAATAATCACAAATCTAACTGAGAAAGCAGTATTAATTATTCATAGAGGGTGGTTTATCTTGAAACTTACTGTTAGACTGGCAGCTGAAATAAAGGCAGATGTTTCTGCTTTGTCTCAGAGGATTGGAAGTACAGAACCGGGGTCAAATTTGCTGCCCACATAATAATGTGGGAGGGTGTGGAGGTTTGTACAGTTGTTATTTGTGTATGAAGTTTTCTTTGAAAGGCAGATGGAAGCACTTTATTTAGTATTTATACTGTTTCTAGTTTCTTAGACTCATAGACTCATAGAATCATAAAGTAGTTTGGCTTGGATGGGACCTTAAAGATGATCTCGTTGCAACTCCCCTGCCATGGGCAAGGACCCCTTTCACTACACCAGGCTGCTCCAAGCCCCGTCCAGTCTTGCCTTGGAAACTTCCAGGGATGGGACAGCCACATCTTCTCTGGACAACCTCTGCCAGGACCTCACCACCCTCACATGTAAGAATTTTTTCCTAATATCTAATTTAAACCTTCTTCTCTATGTTGTGAGAGACTGCACTGTAGCATCTTTCCTTTAGCACTCCTGCTACATATTTTGGAACAGATGTTTACAGGAATAGGGACAAATGAAAAATGCCATGTATTAAAATTTTAATGGATAGTTTAAAATTATGAAATCACTTCTAGTAGTTACATTTCACCTTTGAAGTGCCTTGCAAACACACCTAAATACCTCAAACTGATAGTTTCAGAATATAACATTTAGATTAAAGATGCAGGCCCTAAAGTAAAAGGAATGAAAAGGAAGGAAGAAATTTCTGACAAAGTTTTGAAGTCCACATCTCACTACATCTGTTTTTGTCTTCCACCTTTATGGTTAATTCATTGTGGTGCTTTGGATAGGTTGGTTTTGCTTAGTTTTGCTGAAAAGAGTATTTTTAACAGACTATTGAAGTTTTAAAGAAGTTGAAAAGCACTAAACAATACCATGTAGGTAGACTGGACCTGTGCCATTCTCTCTTCGGACCCCACTCTGAGAAGAGACAGCCTTAGTATCAAAAAGAAGAGCTGAGTTGGGCCAAGTGGTGCCATCATTGTTTTGTAATTTCCCAACATCAACCTGTGAGCTGTAGCCAGGTTTGATTCTGTGTTTCTACCCCAGCATTTCTGGTTAATTTGCTTATAGAGATCTGCAGAGGCCTCTGACGTGCATTGAAATTTTTCTTCAGTAGTTACATTTTTTATATTTAGAATTTAATTTAGAATTTAAGGTGAGATGAAGGACATAGGGTTATGATGAGGAAAAGGAAAACAAGTTGTGAGAGTTAAATCACTTTTCTAGAATGGGAGCTTGGAATCTGTTGCCTTAGTTAAGGTGTTAACGAGGTGCAAGGTTAACACAGGAAACCTTGTTAGTAAGTAACTGTTTTCTCCTTATGTCATTTCATCTGTTAAAGCATCTGACATCATCTTTGTAAGTGCGGCAACAGGATTTTTATTCTCAAAAAACTAAACTAAACCCAAATCCAAACCAGCGTGTATTTGTATTCAGTGCTTTTCCTGCTGATCAGCACAGATACATGAAAATAATCCAGATTTACTTGAGCACACTGGGGAGATTTGTGGTGTTTACAGTTGCATGTTTGTATTTTTCTTTGTCCCTGAATTTTGGGCTGTGTACTACAACAAGCAGAGTTTATTAATACATGTAAATAAGTCATGCAGTGCATAGAAAGGGAGCCAGTAGTGACCTGCCTAGCTCTGCTCTGCTCTCTCTCATTGTGGCATTTTCTTGTCTTACTGTAGTGATGGTGCACATGGTTGCAAGAGGCATGTCAGGATGTGCAGGCAACTGCACAAAAGTGATGCTCTTTAACTCTGCAGATCCGGGTTTAGAGGATGTTTCATATTTCTTTGATGAATCTCATGTCTGTTTTTTTGGACACAGAGACTGATAGGTCTTAGTTGTGTCTCTTGTGGAAATGCTATAACCAGGCCACTTTGCCTTTAAGATGCGAGAAATCTGCTCTCCCTTCCCTTCTTTTGTTCAACCAAGAATCTGATCCTGTGGGGTTTAAGCATCCAGACTTACTTGTCATTACTAAATAAACTTCTTTAGGTATTATGCTGTGTCCAAGCTTTCCAGTACTAACTCCCAAGATTCCTAATTTTTTTCTCAACTATTGCAAAGTGTAATAGCTTTTTATGTATTTTAAATCTCTTTTTTTTCCTGGGCACCCTGAGAGTGCTTCCTTTCAACGTCTCCATCTCGGAGACTTTAATGATTTTTTTCCCGATATTTTCTTTAGAGAGTAAGTTCTTTTCTGGAAGCTTGTTGCCAGGCTAACTGCATTATGCTGTTATTATTTAGTTGTATTTTTTCCCCCACTAAATAACACCAGAACTTCTAAGAACTTAATTTTGTGAGACTGGTTGACCTTTTGTGGTATTGAAAACCCACACACTTTCTTTGAGAAGATGGTTGCATTTTATCTGTAGGACATCAGTCTGGAAAGAGTGAGAGAACTGCTTGATAAGAACTTCTTCCAGCTACTTTTCTGTACTGATACCTAAAATAAAATCAGTAATAATTGCCAATGCCTCTTCACATGGCTTAATAATAGAACCTATGGCAGAACATCCTATCAACTGAAGGCTTCATATATCATTCCAAGAGAAAAAAGGCACATGGAATTTTAAGAGCCTCAGGCCTTGTCAAAACAGGTGATTTTTAAAATTTTAATTTTCTATTGAAGACAGTAGTTCATTTGTTTCAGCATTAGCAATATTTGGGTCTCTGACTTATACACCCTGCTGACTATTATTCTTAGTTTTTACCCAGAATCAAATGCATGATGTTGTAGGAAAAGGGCTTTTGGCTCCCAGTTATGCACATTCTTTTCTATTTTTTCTGAAAAAATAATTTTGGAATTAAACCCACCTTCTCCAGGAACATACTTCTTTTGTGTATGTCCATTTAAAGCAAAGCATGAGACTAATGGATGTTTGATCTCCTTGGAAAAATAGGATCTCACCACATAAATGAATTCTGGCTGAACAATTATTACTGCTTTCAGTGTTACCTGTGGTTGTCACCCTGAAGCACAAATCTCTATTCCTGGCATTTAAATAAAAGTGGTCAAGGTAAACTGGGAATTTTCAAGGTTTAGTGATCTTTGTTCCTTTACCTGAAACATCTTGGTATTCATTCGAGGAGGTTCTTAGTTTTTTTTCTCTGCTTTCACTGTTTTTTCCAGAAAATGCGTTTGTTGCTGTTTCTATTTCTAGGCACAGTTCTATGTGCTCCTATTTATAGTGTTTCTATCCATGTGTATCACATGTACAAAAAGTGTACTCGGACTGTATGTAGGTCAGTGTAGTTTACATGATTAGTGTGTGATTGTGCAAAAAAGTTAAAATTTGGAGGAGAAGAAAAGCTTATGGACAAGATTATGGAATCCAGGATGCAGAAACTCACTAATTTAGTCTTTGAAGACACAAGTGATATTTTCACTCTGCATCCACTTGCTGCATATTCTATAAATAGACTTTATTCATATCCCTCTAGGAGAAACGTGGCTGCAATTTATGGAAAGCTCATCATGCTTCATGGAAAAGCTGAATGCTGCAGCTTTCACTGAAGCTTACTGGTTCATAAATGTTGCAGCGCTGTGAGCAGTAGAAAAGTGCACTTTTTTTTTCCCCCTTTCTGGCAGGCAATACAGTTTTATTGCTTGAAGATGTCTCCTGCAGAGTTCAAAGAGGGAAAAAACGTGATCTCCATGAATTTTTGAAAGAATTTGATGCTGTCTAATAAAAAGATTTTCAAAGTAATCTGAGAACCTGATTGACAAGGCGTGGTTTCAGTGGGCCGTGTACTTCTGTTGCTTCTGCTCTGCCCTGTATCCAGTGTCACATTGGAATCAAGTCATCCATTTTTGATTTGCCTGTCAGGAGCTAAAATTCAGGGAGAAACCTATACTGGGGCCCGGGTCTGGATAGCTGCAAACCTTACAGCTTTAATATGTGTACAATGGTAAAACAGTTGATCAGTAGAAAAGAGCTTTGCTGTGTGGTGATTTTTATTTTCAGAAGATGAAAGCTGTTAGTCACAACAAATTGTATTCTTCCCTTATACCAACAAGTGCTTCCATACTGAGGAGAAATGATACCATGGTGAAACTGATGCTTTTAATGTCCCTGCAGTGTCCTTGGCAAAGTGCTTGATGGATTAGCAAGAGAGTGGTTCTATTACACAAATTATGGGCAACTCATTCTTCATAATAAGAGCTGATTATGGTGCATTGCTATTTACCACTCCAGGCATACCAAATTAAAGTTTGAATATGGTTATATTAAAGCCATATATTAAAATAAAAAAAAAAAAGAAGGAAAGAAAGAAAAAAGGATTCATTGTAGTTTTAACTTGCAGGTTTTGAGTTCATGAAGCACCTCCAGCACTCTGGGGCCTGATGTTGTCAGTACCTTCCAAACTTTAGATGGACACCAAGGATTCTGGGTCATCTTTAAGGAGGGACCAGCTCTCTTAGTTCATATCTTGTATGTTTTTTTATTTGTAAATGACCCAACATAAAGTAGTTGTGAGAGTACAGATGGAATATAGAGAGCATGGCCTAATAATACTTTAACTGGTATAAAACCTAAAACTGGTTTTCTTCATTCCTACAACCCAAATCCCTACTCTGTTACTTCCCAAGCTGTAAGTAGGATATACATTTACTGCAAGGAAAGCATGTTGGTGTTGCATTTTAGCTTTTCACTAAACGGAACAATCCGGAGTATCGGGAAGATGTAAAAAACCCCTAAAGAAATATCAAAATGAATGAATATTTCAAAGGAAGGACTTTCTTTTTTTTTTTTTTTTTTTTTTTTTTGCCAGAAAGTAATTAGGTATCATGAATATTTTGGTTACTCTGCAATAAGCAAATCCTTAAGGGATGAAAATATGCTCTAACTAACTGCTTTGCAAATTTATAAAACTCATAATGTGTATGATTAAAACTTCTGTATTGCTTACTTAAGCTTTGCACTGGATTCTACAAACATTTCATGAAGAGCAGTTCATAAATCTTATAAGGTACATGTACCATCTGTCAAAGGTCTGATGTATGACTGTTGAGAAGTATAAAAAATGTTCAAAACTAAATAAGAAGTTAGAAATACTGTAAAGAAACAGCTCTTTATATTACTGGAACCTTGGCAGTGTTGGGACTTGAAATTTTTTGTTAGAATTGTCTTGTATATGAGATATTTCAATATTCTTAAGCATGTTAGAGGTCTGTGACAAAGATGAATGGAGAAGCAATGCTGAAGAGGGCAGAAATATAGAACTTCAGTTCTAAACTGGCAACAGATTATGGAAGGGATTTCTGCTTGTTTTATTTTTGTATTTTTAAAAATAGAATAATTAGGATAATTTTACTGTAATTTACTCAAAACCTTTAACAGAGTTGCCGTAAAATAGACAATTTTCTTCCCAAACTCTGAATCTGTGGGTGAACAAACTAATGTGGTCCTCTCAGTGCAAACACTAACAAATAAAGTCAGCCCATTAGCTTATAAATTCTTCTGCTGCATACATGAGTTGCATAAGAATTGGAGGTTATAATCAAACCCTAAATAATGTGAGTTTGTCTAAATAATACATGCACTGCAAATGCTGTTTAGTACAATGCTTTTCAATAACCTGTTTCTTGAATGATCCTCCCTGGGTCACCTGAAGTATCCTCCTTACCTCTTTCTTTGCTGAATTTTATTACACACACCTGTGATTTTCCAACTCAGAAATAGAAAAGAACCATAATGACATAATTGCTGTGTTTTCTGTTACTGAAATTTTCTCAAAACCCTTTAGCAAAGTGGAACTGAACCAAAATTGGTGGCATTCATCAGCCCCAGCGAGCAAACAGGATCACTCCTCACCTCAGAAAGAATCTTACTGTTTCATTACAATCCATAATTAGAGGACCCACCCTTTCGTCATCTCCCTCTCCCCAGTCTGTTTACTTGGCCATTCATAATACTGACATTTTTGATGACCTGTGTTTCTTAAAATTATTTTGTAGGTCTTTAATTCCATTTTTCCAGACTACCCTGAGGTGAAAAGTTTTGCTGTTCTCTTCAATGGCAAAGGCACTTAGAAAAACAGCTCATCTTAGTATAGGATCAATCTCAAAAATTAGCTCCAAAAGGTTTAAAAATAAGAAATAATGAAAAGAAAAAAAAGAAGAAAGTCACACAGAAAACAATGTATGATGTTTCAATAGGAGGGAAAGAAAAATCAGTTGGATGTTTTTATGTGTTACAAAGTCTGACGCTCTTCAGTTCATAGGATCAGCATACAGCAGATAGGAAAAGCAGTCTGGGAAGTCAGATCATCTGGGAAGTCATATCATCTGGGAAGCAAGCAGTGGTCTGATTTTAGTTAAGAAAAGTCAGGTTATTCTTTATTTGAGATCCAGTGGCATTTGCCTGCTGTTGAGATTATGGAAAACTTGTTCTCATGTGTTGATGCTTTCCCTTATTGGCCACTTTCATTTGTGAATTGCAGTTTCATGAGTTAAAAAATGATTGGAAGGCAAGAATGTGGAAATTTATTAGCAGTATCTCTGTATTTTGGAACAGTATTGAAGATTATATGTATTGGAATGATAAATTTTCTTTGCTGGTAACTACAAAAATCCACTTGAATTTAACCAACTTCATATTCCAATTTGGCAGTGCATCTGTACACGATGGGCTACCACAAGTGCTTTTGAAAATACAAATCAAATTGATCAACAAGCATTTAAACCAAGGAAGATTTTTTTTTTTTCTGAAGACCTTTTTTCCCTCTAGTGGTTGCTGCCAAGATTTTAAAAACTGTTCTCTTTAAATGAAATATTGTACATTTTTGTACATTTTTGTACAATATTTGGGTTTTTTCCATAAAGAATTTAAAAACATAGTTTTACAAGTTTTAGAAAACCAAAATACATGGTGTTGCACATAATAATAGAAAGTAAAAATACAATTTGGAGTATGAAATTGGACATTTGTAGCCCAGAAAACCAACCATGTCCTGGGCTGCATCCAAAGCAGTGTGGGCAGCAGGTCGAGGGAGGGGATTTTGCCCCTCTACTCTTTCTCTTGTGAAACCCCACTGTGTCCAGCTCTGGACTCCCCAACACAAAAAAAGAAATGGACCTGTTGGAGCAAGTCCAGAGGGGGCCATGGAGATGCTGGAGCACCTCTCCTATGAGGACAGGCTGAAGGAATTGGAATGGTTCAGTTTGGAGAAGAGAAGGCTTCTGGGAGGCCTTAGAGCAACTTCCAGTGCCTAAAGGGGGCTCCTAAGAAAGATGGAGAGAGACTCTTTACCAAGGCCTGTCTTGGCAGGACGAGGGGAAATGGTTTAAAACTGAAAAAGTGTAGATTTGGACTGGATATGGTGAAGAAATTTGTTGGATGAGGTACTGGAACAAGTTTCCCAGAGAAGCTGTGGCTGCCCCATCCCTGGAAGTGTCCAAGGCCAGGTTTGATGGAGGCCTGAGCAACCTGGTCTAGTGGAAGGTGTCCCTGCCCATGGCAAGGGGTTGGAATGAGATGGTCTTGTCTAACCCCAAGCAATCTATGATTCTATGAAACTGGAAAAAGAGTTTGAGTAGTCCATCACTGATTTCTGAAAATAATTTACAATACGAGATTTACTTTTTTCTTAATATTGTTGAACCATTTAATATCTTCTCTTTATAATTTTTTTAAGGCAAAGCTTCTCTAAGTGTGTACCTTGAAGACTTGGTGCAGTTACAGCTATGACTTATTTTGATTATTTTCTAACCAATTTTATTTTTCCCTACTTTTGCTTATACATTCCAATTTATTGCCATTGAGCCTTGTTTCAGAACAGGAGATAACTGCATTTTTCCCTGCTCACTATGTACTTATTTTTAACTTTCTACTAACTCTGTCTGAGTGAGTGGACAACAATATTTGTTGCAGTTCATTGTGTGGGTACAGGAAAGTAAGAAATGTAAAACTGTATTCAGAAAAGTAATTCTAAAGGAAAACATTTTTTTAAAAACAATTATTAAAAACAAAGTGTGAAGTTATATACACACTGAGTCAAAGTTCCCTTGTGGATTTTCTTAGTTACATCCCTCCCCCTCTAATTTTCTGTAGTTCCTGTTCTGCCTAAGAAAGCAAGCAAAATAAGGCCATTTTCTCTATAAAAATTACCACAGGATAGACTCAATTTAAATTTATTTCACTAGATTTCCATTGCTTACCCACTGTGACCGTCAAGAATTCGTGGTAGATATTATTGCAAGTCATCACATGGAAAGTGTATTAAGAGCAGACATGTTTAATTATGAAATGCTTCATATTGGACTGCTTTATCTGATTGTTTAAGCGTTCATTCTTTCAGGTCTTAAAATGCAGCAATTTTCATGCTAAGCACTATTTAATAATTGTATAGCATCAATCTAATATTATCAGAGAGTCTTCAAGTTGCACAGTGTCTTGATCAGCCTTCTGAAAAACTAAGGGTATCCAGACTTCGAGTCCTTTTGGGGTTTTGCTGATGTTTCTAAGGGAGAATTCTGACACTGTGTCAAAAACTCCCCAAATTCTGCTCCAAGAAATCAGGAGCACATCAGTAAAGTCCTTATCTGTCAGCTCCTCATTCTATCCCTTATCCAGCAAGACCAGCCCTTCTCCCATCTTATTGGAAAAATTGCCTTTTATATTTCATGCAGGAAAATTGACCTCTGGGAAGTCTCCCACTGCTTCCCTAATTTATAAATCCCCATTTGACAGTGTAGTTTTTTTCTATGCTGTGAATAAATGGGACACAGATCTGGAGAGACAGATCCTAAAGGAGACCTATAATAAAATCAGAATTAAAACCAGAAGCTGTCTCACACTTGGGTGAATTCTTCTTTCTTAGGGATGCTCATTCAGGCATCTTATCCTGAGCTGCACTGACTTGTGTTGTCTTGGGCTTTTCTGTTGGCTCTAGGCAGTCTGTAACTGCAGCAAAACTATCACAAAAGGTATTACTTTAAGCTGTGTATTTTACTGTTTCTGTCTGTACCAAATTCTCTCATGACATACTGGGAGAGCTTATCTTTTCTGCACTACTGCCTTCTGTGTCCATAGTAAAAATAATTTCTGCTTTTGCTTACATTTTTGCATTCTTCTCTTTTACATTTCTTCTCTTCCAAAGTGCGTTGACAGAATAGAATTTGAAAGTGGAAATATGCATAATATCAAGAATCAGTTTTTCCTGGAATATGTTAGAAAACCTACCTGCTCGAGTATAGGGGATATTGGGGTGGAAAGGGCACAGGGTGGTACTGCTGTGCTGTGCTTGGTATTGCCTGTGGGGGCAAAACAGCAGGTCATTATATCCAAACTTTAGCTTTTAGTTCACCCTTGGCATTTTTTCTACGTTATCTTTTCCTTCAAACTTACAAAGTTTGATAAGTTTATCAAATGAAATTCAATCCAGTGGTTCAGCTCAGGGCATAAATCTAGGCACCTACCTAACTCTAGGAAGTTGGGGTCAACAAAATCATATTTATTATATAACATTCCATTTTTCCTGCATTATTTAAATGAAGGGCAGCTGTTTCACAGTCAGAACATGCTGATGTGAAACGAGCAGCCTACCTGCTCTCATTTAAAATGGTTTGGAAATATCTTACTTTCTTTCAGAATCTTAATGACTGCCTGCCTGACCTCTCCCTCCTCCTTTGGTCACCTACATCTGCAGCCAAGTCCAGTGTTTAGACACCGGCGTGTGAGTCACACAGACACTGCAGTGAGGATCACAGAATCACAGCATGGTTTGGGGCGGAAGGGATCTTAAAAATTATCTTGTTCCAACCCCCTGCCGTGGGCAGGGACACCTTTGACTAGACCAGGTTACTGCAAACCCCATCCAACCTGGCCTTGGACACTTCCATGTGCTCATGGTGTTCCTGAAAAATGTGTGAGAGAGAAAACAAGTGTGTTGGTTGCAGATTTTAGCTTACAATAGGGAAAATGAGAGTGACTCACAGTCTTCATAATGTATTTCTGAATGAAAAATTGTGTATTGCTATTAAAATTAAGTGTTGTATTGTAGTCATATCACAAACCTGTGCGTGCAGTTCTCAGCTAGAAACTGGGGTTGCCCAGATTTTAAGACTTTGTAATACAGTTTGCAAATTCAAACCCAGGAGAGCTGTTAGCAAAGATGCCAGTTCAGCAGTGAATTAATCAGCACTAGAGGTGGTTGGGGATAGCTGTTTTCATTGTTGGTTCAGGAGAACTTAAAGCAGTTCTGGTACACAGCTCTAATCTGAAAGGGGTTTTTTTGGGTTTTGGTTACAGATTTATCTGGGCAGTCCTTAAAAAACCAGTGAAAAATTATTCCTTGCTGAATAAGAATGGTTTTCAAGTTGGAGAATTTCCTTCTGCAAAGGGGGAGAGACAAAAAGACACCTCCTAGAAGCAGATACTGCTAGAAAAAGGGAGGAGAAATTCAGCCAACCCCTGTAGCTCAGGTTGGAAATGGACCGAGTCTGTTGCCCCTCAGAACAGTGGTAGGGAAGGGAGATGTTCAGAAAGAAGAGCAGCTGGGGACAGCAGCAAGACTTTCTTAACCTCTATTTTCATTTTTTTCTCGTCCAGTTGTTCTGAGCAAACTCTTTTTAAAGAAAATGCCTAGTTCATGATGTAGGAAAATGTAGTATTGCTGGTAATTCCACCACAAATTCTGAGGACTGTGCCCCGTCTCTCTTCACATCAGCCTTTGCAGTTGTGTTGTCCTTGCTTTCCCTGCTCACTCCTGCAGCAAATTGGGCTTTTATTACTGCAGCATATTCTTGCAATTTTGCAATTTGCTATAGTAATATTTCATCCAAGACAAGGAATTTAACTGAAGAGTCTTTCAGGGGAAAAAAAAAAGATTCTTCTCTTTGTTATAACATTCTGGTAAGTGATGAGTCCATTCCCATGTACAAAGCAACCCTTACTTTAGAGAAGAATTCAGGTGAGATCTGTCCTGGTTTAAGTATCATAGAAGTTTTTTCACAAAGCCATCCATCAGTTGTTTTTAAGTTACTTTCTAAGTTCTTTCAACAGTATCTTTTGTAGTGGCTGGAGCTTGTTTGTTTTTTTTTTTGGTCAAAATGTTTGTTGTCTCATGCTCAGTTTTTGGGGCAGTTGTTGGGTGTTGCTACTTGGAATGATGTGCAGTTGCAGAGATGATTTGATGTTAGTGTCAAATAACCATCCTATTCTGACCAATATTAGTGTTTCTGCACTCAGAAAAATTTTTTACAGTACCGGAAACCTTTACAGAACTGTCAGTGTTTTAAACACTGTGCGTGTATTCTGTGTGGCTGCTTGACAGTGTGGACAAATAGGATGGTTATCTTGGCAGAGTTTCCCTTCAGAACTGAAGGTTAACAGCCACCTTGTACAGCTGGGGCATGAACATGTGCTTTGAAACTGGGTCTTTCCAGAGGTATCTTTAATGGGTTTATGTTCAACCATTTGTTTCCTATCAGAGCCTTTCTCAGCTGTGAGATTGATCTCTTGAGAGGTGATTATTCCTATACACCTGCGTTTTACCTTGCTCAGGAGGCTTGACACAAAGTCTGGCCTTTCTCTGACAGGCAGTGTGAAAAATAGGGGGATTTTTCAGGCATTAAAAAAGTGTATTTTTCTCTTCTCCAAGTCTGAAGTTTCACCACAGTCAGAGAGTGTAGTTCCACTCCCAGATTCATTCCAGCATCATCACCAGTTAGGGACACGATAATACAACGTGTGTACCAAGTTCTCTGGCAATGTCTGCAAAAATAGTTTGAAGACTTCGTAAAAAATCTGAAATTTCCCAAGTGTGGATCATATGAGCTTTAGATCACTGTACTGTACTGTCTGGCTTCCCTATTCCTGAATTTATGCACTAGAGTTGTGACATCAGTGGCAGGTCCTCTGCTTTCAATTACATCCGTTTTCAGTACAGGAGAATGGGTTTCCCCACACTGCTGCATGATCCTCACGTCTGAAAGTGGGATATGTAGAGAATTGGGATGGTTCTTACTGAACACACTAAACTGTGCAGCTGCAGCACTGCGTATCAAGAGGAAAAGCAAAAACAAAAAGAACAAAATAATAATTAAAACAAAATCTACCTTTGTCACGTGTATTTTT
This sequence comes from Corapipo altera, assembly GCF_003945725.1. Taxonomy (NCBI): domain Eukaryota; kingdom Metazoa; phylum Chordata; class Aves; order Passeriformes; family Pipridae; genus Corapipo; species Corapipo altera. Next base: position 879,887 of record NW_020884892.1, read on the forward strand.
TTGGAGTGAAGCCATAGTAATAAGATTTTCACTTTGGAATGGGAGTCCGAGAAATCAGCACTATTAAGGGAAATTTTAGCTTTCATAATTAGACTGGGAGATGCATAGTTTGCTAACAACATGTGTGTGCTATTTTGTTTTAGATGCTTAAAATGATGTTACCTGAAGTAAAAATCAGTAGAAGTAAAACAAAGTCCTAGGGAGTCAAGGGATGGAGCCGGAGTGTGGGAGCTTGTTCAATCTCTTGCTGTTTTATTTGTGCTGGTTTTAAGAGGCATTGAATAAAGTGCTTGTCCTGGTTCCCAAAGCAAATAGGAAAATCTTCTTGCTCATAAAATATAAATAAATTATAAATCTTTTTGTGCTCATCCTGGTGGATGTTTCATTATATTATGTGTTCATCTATTTTTCATTATTTTTACCTTAAATTTGTCAGTGTTTGCACTCCTAGGAAATGTGTGTTGTTGCAAGGGGAAAAAAAGAAAAAAAAAAACTTTTCAAATGTTGATGACAATAGAAATGGATGAGGTATACATTAATAATAGAAATGGTTTTTATTCATTGGTTTCAGACCACTGATGTATTTTACTGAGGATTTTGGTCAAGGAAATGGATAGTTTGAAGTTAAGCAATGTTGCCATGGGCTCTGATTAAGCAGAGAGATTTGGAGACACAAAGCAGGTGGCTCTTGTGCACATTAATTCAGTCTTTCCTAAGCTACACGTCAGCTCCTTCGCTTGGGGGCTCTGTGATGAGATGAGATGGAAGGGGGTGGCTATGAGGGGCCCTGGTTTGGAGGTGTCAAATACAACCACAGTTTTAAAAATTGCAGGAAAAAAAATCATCTCCATTTGTCAGTATGGGGTGTCTGAGAGAAAGCAGTGAATCTGCATATGCCCTGACAGGTTTGCACAGCACAGAAAAAGGGATTATTGCAGAATACACTGTGTTCTTTGCATCCTGATTTGTCAGAAAGGGACAAGATAAAGAAATCCTGTTTTCATGATGAAGCAGCACAGTCAGTTCTTAACATTCTAATAAAACCCTGATATCCAGGAAAGGCTTAGAGAAGTTTTATTGCAGTGCTCCAGCCATGCAGACCTGTTGCAAATTGTGTCATTTGTGTGAAGGGTGATGTCGCTTAGAGAAAACAGTATTTACTTTCTTATTTGAAAATCAACTTTCAAAGACCTAGAAGGAGAGAGTATAATTTCAACTTGTTTTCTGAAATGTGAATTTGTAACATTATTTTTAATTATGAAAAATTTCAGGAGAGGACCTTTTACAGTCAAACAATGCTGGTGGATGCTTTTCTGTGGTGGTACAATTTTTTTCTGGGGAAACACATAGTTCTGCACATTTTTCAGGTCATTTAGTAATCTCAGCTCCTGAACTAAGAGTGCACTTGTTTGCTCTGCAGGTTTGGAAGTCATCAGATATCCTGAGTCAACTGGCTTGTGTAGACAAAAAGAAGATAAAGTTGATGTTCTATACTGTTTAAATCTGATAGTCTATTTATGAGTATTTATAGTTTGTAATATACCCACATAGCCTCAGGTGGAATAATCCCTCGGTAATTTACGTGATGCTGAACCAGTGACTTGAAGCTGTCGTTTATTGCTGGGATGAGAGAACACTTAATACGTAGTTTTTAGTTTCCAAGTGTTCATTTAGTTTCCAAGTGTTCATTAGCATCATGAATTCCTCCTGGGGAGGAAAACCAGGAAATATTGACTTGAGAATATGTCATGAGGTGGAAAAACAATTTGGAGCTAGAAATGTGAAATATAACGGAATACTGTGGATGGAACTTTGTGTTTAGTGCAAATGAAAATATTATTATCAACTTGCATGTTGAGGGAAGAAATCTCTGGTCTGCAAATGGCATCTCATACCTTGGCAGAAAGGTCAGCATCAATCACTGTGGAAGGGAAGTTATCAATCCAAAGTTCTGTAAAGTTTCTTTCCTAGATTTGAGCAGAATATTGGCAAGCATGACCTCACTCTGAAGCTGTGCTTTCAGAAAAATGTGCCTGCTTATTGTAGACTGCTGCTGTATTGAGCAGTGGGAGCATTTTCTTTAGGACTGCTCCAAAAACTGTCCAAATTGCATTTATTTATTAAAATAACTTATCTTAGAGAATTTATTTTGAACTATTTATCATAGTTCATGGCAATAGGTGTCTAAATAAATGGGATTTTGTCATAATGAAATGGCAAATTAAATGCAAATTAGATCTTAAAAAAAATTTAAAAGAGAGATATAGTTGCAGTAAAATTCACTGATAATAAATACTTAAAAAAGAGCCCCCCAAATGACTAGACAAGATATCACTGATAACTAACAGAAGGTATCTAGTTAGTGCTAATTTCAACACAGCTGATTTCTGCTGCTGAAAGCAGAGGAAGAGTTTCAAGTCCCATATCTTGTCTCTGGTTTTTCTGTTGGTTATAAAGTGGAAGCTTCAACATAGATTTAAAAAATTTTTTTTTGTGATCTTGATATTTTGGTTTTGGGGTTTTTTTTTAAATGAGACAGGAAGGTTTTTTTTTCCTTTACTCTTTAAAAATATTATTTTTCTTTTTCGTTTGAGACTTGAGTAAAAGAATTAAACTGAACAAAAAAGTTGCTGTGGACTGTCAGATGGTGTCAGACCTGAACCAACTCTGATATCTCCCATTTCAGGTTTAACCACTTTAGAAAACAAAACAACACTCCCATAACAGCTTTCATTTGCATTAATGTAAAGTTATCTTTGTTTATCTAACAATATGCCAGAGTGCTCTGCACAAGTGATACCGAGGTGTATCCTCAGGCCCATGCTGTAAGATCATGTGGGAGCAGAGCTGTGGTGGGCCTGACTTTGGGAAGAAATGCAGATGTGAAGTGGGACAAAGCTGCAGATTTAGTTCAGCCGCTGGTCTTGTCAGTAAGAGGTCCAGGACTCTTGGGAACTGTGAGGAGAAAACCTCTTACCATTAGACATAGCTATTGGGAGCCAAATTAAAAGATGTATTTAAAGCATGGAATTGAAAGTATTTTTTAATTAAAATTAAAGTATGGAAATGAAAGGGGTTTTTAACATTAAAATACACTTAACATGCCAAAAAAATACAGTATACATTTTATTAAAATTCTGTAGACAGAAACATAAGCCAAATTTTTTAGGCCAGTTTTTCCCTCCCAAGATCATGACTTGCTATTACTCATCCAGATTGACTGTTCTGATGAGGATCTGACATGCTCCATGCTTTCTCCTTAACTAGTCATGAAGAGAAGGGGAGGAGAAGGGATGAGATTTGGGGATGCATTTTTCCCTGCCTAGAACCTCCTGCAGACCTACCACATCTTTCCCTGAGTGTCATCCTTCTCCTGTCTGCTGCTGACTCTGACCCACATCTTCCTAATGCACATTTTTGTCATTCATTCCCAATCACCACAACCGTGATAAGAAAGCAGCATGGTCTGCTGTGGAGTTGGATAAAAAAGAAAAAGAAAAAAAAAAGAAAAGAGGAAAACAAAGAGGAAGATTTAGCTAATTTTAAGGAAAGATGCCAATGATACATCTATTTTTTGGGAAGATGTCAATCAGGATGGAAGGTGACATTTTGGAGATGTAGGGAGATTGATTTCTTTTTTCCTTAGTAGGGATGGAGAGGGGTACTTGAAAACTAAATTGTTGGATGTAGTAGCTAAAGAGTGGCTTCTTCTTTTATTTAGCTTAGTATGAGAGTTGGTGAACTTTCTCTGTTCTGTAACATTCGTTTTTCAAGAAGATCTTCAGAATATTACACTCTACTAATTTTGTCAAATTTTGTTGAAATAATAAAAAGTATTTTAGAAAAAGTTACTAGAAAGGGACAAGTTAATATGGAGACGGTGTGATTGACTAAACCTTGTTTAATTATGAAACCTGAGCAAATCTGAGCCAGATACATAGACATTTTTGCCTTTTTTTCTCTGCAAGCATTGCCATCAAACTCAAACTTAGCTGGATTGCTCCGTGTTTTCCCCCAACCAATCAATTAATAGAACATTAATTTTTTATAAATGTCACACTGTTATAAAATTGCTTTTTGTCAGTTGATTTTCCCCTGGAACTAATTTTTATAGCACAGGGAGAAGTACTGGAGTGTATAATTTTTTGGATCTGAACAAGATTTGTTACAGAAGGATAATAACCGTATGCTTTAAACCAGATGGGATGTCACTTATTTTCCTAGGGCCTGCTTTCTTTCACCACAAAACATTTGATGAAAAATACTATTGTTTATCAGTAAAGTCTTTCTTCCCAACCAGCTCGATGAGATTCATCATCACATATGAGAATTAAATCTCAATCACAGGTTGTCCTAAGCAAGTACTGAGTAATAAAATTATTTCTTTCTTGCTAATCCAAGGCAGGATTGTTGGTAAAGGTTTAATGGTCTTGCAGTTAAACTGTTGCTACTTCTATTTTGCTGCAATTTTTGCTTTGGGTAGAGGAAGAATTGGGAGTAGAAAGATGTCTAAAGATGGGCCATTAGGGTTAACCTCTGAATTTTGTATCAAGCTTGTCAAGTTTCCCTGATAAAGTTCTAACCCCCGAGATTCTGGATAATGTATTTGGGATTTTGTTGTGATTACAGTGAAATACACTGATCTTCTTGAAATTTTACTTGAATATTTGTGAATTTTTCCTGGTGTAAGGTGAAGATGTTAAGAGCTACTACTGTGCTCTTAGGCACTCTGGAATAAGCATGGAAAAGACACAACTGGGAACCACTGTTCCTTGCTTTTCACAGGTTTCATCTGTCCTCCCCATGCAGTGGGAAGTGTGGTGTTGAACAGCCTTCCATCATAAACTCTTGTCTTGAAGATACACTTTCATAGCACCTCACTTACTATTCACTAACAAATCCCTTAGGTTTTCTTTCCTTTTGGATTTGAGAACTCTACTGGGTGAGGTGTGTTAAAGGAGACCCATGCTTGTGATGTGAAAGTATAAAAATTTCTGTTTGCTCAGCTCTTAAAAGTGCGAATCCTATTTTACAAAAGCAGGACAAAATATTTTTCTTCTCACTTTCGTTTGAATTCCTGTCTCAGGAAGGAGTCTGCATTTTCTAAAATCTCAGTGCTTTTTAAAATCCCTGCACTTCTATGAAGCTCTGCTCATAGAGAGGGTGTGTGTGTACAGCAAGTTCTTATAATTCTGCAATAACATTCTCCATTTCTTCTTAATGTTCTTATGCTAATTTTTCTCTACAGTGAAGGTAGAACTGCTCTCACCTAGGGAATCCCAGGTTTTGAACTAGGATATGTCTACCTGTTTGCTGTACTCCTGCTTCTCATTCTCTTTGATTTTCTGTTTCAAACCACCCAGCTAAAAGACATTTGATAATCTACTAAGAATATGATTAAAATATGACATTAAAAAGAAATAATAATTCAAGAATACTTAGCAGCTGTCCTGATGCATATTTGCTTTTAGATAAGGTAGCTGTGTTTTGCTGTTGTTAGTTTAGAAATATAAATCTCTTTTTTATATAATGCTTTGTTTAGGTATGGTGGATCCTTTTCACTTTTTATGACACTTATCAACCTGAGGTTTTCGTGAGGGTACATAATTGAAAAAGAGGGCTGCTAACTGCACAGTCAGCCAGTTTAATCTACAGTCATTGGCAGACAAGAAACCTTGACTCACAAAAATATCAATGTTCCTACAAAGCCATTTGTTACTGTCTTTTGGAAAGAGTCTCATGTGGCACAGCCACAAAGCTCTGCACAAAAGGAGGCGTAAACCAAAAGTCCACCAAGAATGAGCACTGCACTCATACTTTAAAGTGGTCAACAGCCTATTTCCCATGATGAGTTGTAAAGAATATAATTTTTCTGCTCTTTCAAACAGCCAAATTTTCTGGGTGCAGTTGTTTGGCACTTCTAGTGAATTTTGTGTGTGTGCTGCTCATCTAACTGATGGTAACACAGGTTTTGATATATTGATATGTCTACTTCATCACTTGGAACTATTAAACAGAGTAAAACTGTTGGTATCCTTTTGAATTAAAAAAGGCTAGTCAAAGGCATTAATACCCTCAAGCAAGAGAATAAAGTTCAATGAGTGGGAAGTAATTGAAAAGGAAGGTCTGGTTTTCCAGGAGGAAGTGGTGATCCGTAAGGAGAGAGAAGAACTAGTAGATGATGTATTTTGGGGAGTTCAGTAAGGTTTTTGACATTCCTTCTCATAACACTTTAAACTGAAGACACAGGATTTAGATTTTCCATACAGCAAATGCAGAACTCCTTGGAAAACCACCTATGGGAAAGCTGGGAGTGGTTCTTTGTGTGACTGGAAGGACATAGTGAATGTGTGAAATAACACATTATTATTAGATTTACAGGTGTAAGGAAGTTGGTAGAGAAACTTGGAGAACTGGACTGAAAAATGTAAGAATTCTCATAGCAGTGAGAACAAACTGCTGACTTTAGGTGGGAGCACTTTGTTGATTCTCTATTGTGCCTTTGCAATAGGGTACAGACCATAGAGAACTCAGACTATAGTCATGGTTATGGTTGGACATCTGCACAGCATGATCTGAGGAGGAGAATGAGAGAATCTGGGTTTTTTTAATTTGGCGGAAGACCAGGAGGTACATAACAGCCCTCTAATGTTACTACTTGTACTGATTTTGGCTGGGATACAGTTAATTTTCTTCTTAGTAGCTTGTATGGTGCTATGGTTTGTATTTGTGATGAAAACAGTGTTGATAACCACAACACCTCTGTTGTAAAAAAGAAGGACAAAAATTACAGATTGTTTTTCTGGTTAAAACAATGTTGAAGTAAAGTTCTAGGGAAAGAGGTTTATGCAGTATATCTGAAAAAAAAATAAATCACAAAGTTATGGAAGGGTTTGTCTTGGGAGGCTGTGGTGGATTAACCGTGGAAGCCTCTGAGATCCAACCAGACAGAAATGTCACACAAATTATTAGGTGTAGCAGGGTGCTCTGGTGGGAAAAGGAGATGGAGCAGATGTCTTCTCCAGGATCAAGATCTTCTGATTTTCCTGACAGCCTCTCAAGGTTGCTGAATGTGGTACACCAGAAATGTATGTGATCATCCATCCTCACCATTTTAATTGGTGGGTGTGTGCTCAGGCATATAAACTTGTCAAGCCATATCCTCCATTGTTGATGAGTGGATAAATTAGCTCTTTATTTTTACATTTATGAGACTGTAAAGGCTTCCCTCGCCCATCAAAACAGAAACTTACACATTTACTAATGGGTTGTAGGAAGCAAATGAAGCTTGAATTCAGTTCTTTTCATTTTGACAACTGTTATTGATATGAAGTGTAATGGAAACATCCTGTTGTTAGGCTTTTAGGTATTTGCTATGCTTCTTCCAGCCTTTCGTTTACAAGGATGAAATAATTGACCCTGTATCCTTACAGGACTGACTGGGAATTACTGGCTGCAGGTATGTTTTATTTAACTGGTAGCACTGTGCCTTTGAGAACAAATGAATGTGTGTCTTTAGTGAACACAGAGGATGGGCTGGTTAAACGTTCTCTTAAAGATTTTTGGTACCTGATAACCTTCTGATTTCACAAATATGGACTGAAAAAAAACGTTGTGAATGATGAACAGTGATAAATTCAAAGGAAATGAAGCAGAAAATATGCATTAATATAACTACTGCTGAATTTAGGTTCTCATGGCAAATATAGAATATTTTTCTTTACAGTCCTACAGCTGAGCCCCAACATACTTGCAAAAAGAGCATGCTTTTTGGTGTGATAATTAGAATTATTTTAGTGTTATTACTGTTTCCTTTAGTTGGATCTGATAAGCACATAAGTTAAAGCAACTTAATGCTTGTTATCATCCCAGATATGAATATCCTTTGAAGAGAGTTTGAGGATCACTACTAAACATAAGTAAACCTTGCAGAGCTCCCAGGGCAGAGCCACAGCATCGTAGCAAGTTACTGACTTTTTTTTTCCTTCTTTTTTGGTTGCAACTAGGGTCAGATTTCTGTCAATTTAACAAAACTGAGTTTCATATCAGTTGTATTGCAGCTAAATTTTGGTCAGAAGTTTACATGAGTTCCACAATTGGCAGAGTGATGGATTTGACCTGCAGAATTTGAGACGTCGTAAAAACCACTTCTTCCTTACAATAACTTGACACTTTTCCCTCCTCTTTACACATTTGTAAGTTGTGCCCCATCCTACTACTCTGATGCATGGATCGTGTTTGAGTATGTCTAATCAGAATTTGTACATAATTATTTTTAATTATTAATTTAAGGAATTATATAAAGAGTGGGTTTTCCTGGATAAGAAGGGTTATTGAGAGCTGTCAGCAAAGAGTTTTGCTAAATTCACTATGAAGAAACTCTGATATAGTCACTCAGCAAGGAATAATCTAAAATTAAAAGCCTGCAGATTTTCACTGGAAGCACTAAATTGCCTTTTGCCTTTCCATTACACCAGAATTATCACACATCTTTCATTTGGAGTCATTACAAACTTTCCACGTTATTGACTGGCAGTTTAATACTAGCAACCTCCCTTGCTCCAAGTTCATCGTGCCCTCATGTTTTTTTTTAATCTCTTGCTCCTAAATACTCATCCTTCACCTTTCCATCTCTCCTCAACTTACTGGTGTACTCTACATTTCCTTCTTTCCATGGTGTTCCTGTTTAAGTGTTAAGGTACACAACACAGGGGAAAAGGTGGGTACATCCCATGCTGCAATATTTGAGGGATATGTCACTCTTGGTGCCCTCTCTCCCTTGCTCCCTGGGACAGTGACCTATGCCAGGTTATTTTCCTGAGAAGTGTTTACTTTGCTGTTTTAACAACCCAATCCATACTTGATAACGTGTTGGTAGTTGTCTGCTAAAGCTTCATTTCCCATCTTCTTGCCATGCCCTTCCTTTTCCTTAAAGTCTACCTGCTCTCTTAAATCCTTACGTAGTTTTGCAAACAGATTTATGGTTGAAATTACATTATTAGTACGGTACCTAACACAAAGCCTCTGGGTGGCACCACAACATGAATAATGATAATTATAATGAGTCGAGTCAGCCATTAAATCACTTCACCTTCAGATCTTGGCTACGTGTGGAAGCCTTTTTTTATTTCTAGAGCTGAATTCTTCCAAATCTAAAATTCATTACTCTGTGCATTTTTCATCTCCACAGACGTGCTGGTGCTCAGAGAAAACTGGGCTGCAAAAAGAGACCGAAAAAGCTTTAATTAAAAAGCAAATAGCATTTTTCAGCAGGGAAAAGAGGTGGTGAGATCTCCCCCAGGCTTTTCTTACTATAAAAAGATCCTTCTATTTTTGTTTCACTTGCCTTTTAAAATCCACCACCTACCTTGTTTATTCATTCCCATTTGGAGTTTACTGATCCAGATGTACGAGAGGTGTTCAAAATGAGCAGCTGTGCTGTGGCAGCCTTAAGGGGTATATGGCTTCCTTGAATAAAAACAAAATTGCAGGCTCTGCACATTACTTGTGGAGCTACTCAGCCGGGGGGAGGAAGCTCTAATAGTGTCAGTGCCTTTTATATTCAGTATTTAATTACTCAGTGTGTAAAGATGGATTACTTTTGGCAGTAAGTAGAGCAGGTAGAACATAGGGGGTTTATTTTTTTTTTAATTATTTTTCAGAGCAGACCAGGCTGATTAAAGGAGAAGAAGTGAAATACCGTGGCTATCATCTCATTTCAATTTTCAAAGTTTCATTTAGGATGATGTAGATTATCAACCCTACTATTTATATTTTGGGGGAGAGTTTGGAAATTCAGCATACACTATTTTTCACTTTGTGGTGATAAGGGACATGGTTTGGTGGTGGACCTGACAGTGTTATGTTAATAGTTGATCTTAGGGGTCTTTTCCAACCTTCGTGATTCTGTCATTGTATGAATAAGTAATGTACTTATCACATTTCCAAACTTGGCAGAGTTGGCTGAGTTATAGTACAACTACTTTGAAAGCTTTTTTTATGTAGTTTACTCTTTTGTATTCAAAATCAAAGCAATGAAAGCCCATTACAATTTATTAACTATTTGATGACCAGTTGGAAATGAAACGTGATCCTTCTTTGTATTTCACAAGAGCATATCTTGCTCTGTTATATTTAGCTGTAATTGGCATCTTTATTGACAGTCTTAGGAAAATGAAATGGTGAGGTGGGTCCTGGGAGCTGATTAGGCCCTCTTAATTACTGAATATTTGTGCTCCTTGGAGACAGTTGACTGTAGCTGTGATGAAAGGGAACTTTACCCTGCTGCTCCTTTACAAAATCAGGAACTAACTGTACTGAGCTTTCAATCCACCATCCTTCATACGAGTAAAAACCAAGAATCATTTTCTTGAAACCATTTTAGTTTCCATTTGAATGTTGGGCAGTGTATTTCTAAGAGCTTCATCAGGTGCTGCATATTTCCATGTAATGGAACATCTCACCCGTCCCATGGTGTGGTTTCAGCTTCTCCGAGATGAAATCCTAGTTTTACTTTAGATGGTAAGAATTTGATTTTTGGGTGACAACAAGTATTTCACCTTTGATGTCACATGTTAAGATGCCCAAGCCATCAGCTTATGTAATGAAAGTTTCCTGGATTTAGGGAATAAGATATCTTTAGTATTTTTCTTAATTGACATTTAAAACTATCACAGTCTCATACTGTTTTTTTCTGAAATTGTGGTTTATGAAATTCAGAAGTGACATATAAATATTGACTCAAAAGTGACTGCAAGGTATAGCTTGATTGTTCTGAAAACTATAGTACTTTTCAAATAATGTTTGGGATTTTGAGGGTTTTTTCATAAATAGGCACAATGTGGTTGCTGTGGAGATTCTACTCTCTTGGTAAATGTTAAAAATGTCTCTGTGCACTGTCTCTCTTGAGATAAGATTTGACTTTTGAAATGTGCCTCTTTATGATTGCTTCAAAATGGAGAATTTGCACTTCCAGTGTTTTTCAAGTGGCATGGACTTTACTTATGAAACGTGTCTTTTTGAATAGCATAAACTCCAATCAATCAATCAATCAATTGATCAATCTCTTCTGCATCAGGGCTTTTCTTCACCCTCATAATTAAGAGTTGGCTTGGTCCTTATCATCAGAATATGCAGTTAGAAAACCTGCAGCTGGAGGTGATTTGACAGCCTATTTTTTGTTATTTTATTTTTGTTTTAGCTTATAAATTTTGATAATCACATATAAGAGACCTCCCCCTTTTTGTTAGGACGTGGATGTAAGGTGTCAATCCTTCCAAACAGTGTCTTCATAAATGGCTATTCTGAATTTATGAGTATAAACCCATGAGAGTTGGCAAGTCTTGTAAACTTCTGCCTTCAAATATATGCATACAACTTTAGGGCTTGTGTTTTAAAATCTTTTTTGTAATATAAAAATTTTTGAAATCACCAATTTTATCGTAGAATTTTAGGTGCTCTTTAAGTCTTCGAAGAGTCGTTGCCTTGTCTGATGTACCTGAGTGCCTCTTCCTTGAGTCTTTTAATACATGATTTTTAGTGGTTCCACTGAAATTTAATGTTCTCTTATTGAAGACTGCTGATAAAATGAACTCTGAAATTGTAAGATGAACAGTGTGGAAACAAGTAACTGTTCAAGTTGGAAACTTTGCTCAGAACTGTAGAAATGGATAACATATACTTCAGAAAGGTCTTTTCCTTATCTATGTTACAAGTTGACCTTTTTCTTATAAAAATAAACTGCTACTGGATGTATTGAACAAAAATGTGATTTTTGTGTCTAGAAATAAGTTTGCTGTGTTACTAGATGGAGATATTTCTACTTTAACTCTTAAAGACTTACTGGAATTCTTTTACAGTGGATTTGAACCTAAAAGACGATGTCAGCTTGAATCATCAGATGGAGGCTTTAGAGCTGCCTCTGATATTCCTCATTTTTGTTTTACTACCATGTAATTTATATTCTCTTGGCTTTCAAAAGTTTTTCTCATCTTGTAGTGTTAAGCAGACTATTCTACATATACTTTGATTTTTTCACTGTCGCTTTGCTTCTAGATTTTTAGGCAGTGTCCATCACCTTTGTTATATCAAACTTCTTGCCTTTTTTCCCTGCTGAGCCACATTGTTTTTATTTCTCCTCAGGCCAGGCCGATGCCAACTTGCCTTGTGACATTCAGATCCCCTGAGAAGATTTATTTCCATTATGATGCCCACAAAACTGTAGAAAAATTGTAATGGTGCTCTTTAAAAGCATTTATTTATTTTAAAGGCATTTGCTAAAAAAGGGAGCACTGCCTGTTTTATTTATGCATGTACCATTTTCTCCTAATTCCCTTCAGGTTTTAAATTTCTAAATTTGTGTATTGGTTGCAGGAAAAGAAGCAAATAATGGGAATTTGAGTGTTCTCCAAGTAACTGTCTTTTAAATTGTCATCTTTCTGAAGTAGTTGCCTACACATTACCTACAAATTGTTCAAGTGTCTAAACTCAACTGCAACACTAGATACCATTCCCAAGATCTCCTTAGAAGAGTGCTGGCAGATCTAGCAATAGTACTGTAAGAATTGGAAAATGATACTTTAAAATGAGCCTCTAAAATTTAAATATTATTAAAGGAAAAGAGGGGAAAAGATAAAGTGTCAGCAGAAGTTAATGATGTGTGAGGTATCCATGTTATTAAATACGTATCACAGGTTTAAAATTTTCTTGGAAGTTGTCACAATGGAAGTACCAAGCACCAGAATTTTATATCAGTACTTAAAAAAAAAAGTGGTTTTTACTTGTTGCGAACAGTGATCTCAGCCTCTCACAGGCTTCAGCTGTTAGACTTGGAGACTAATAACAGCATTTCTTCCCAGTGATGAATGACCACTTAGATTTTCCTTTCAGTTAAAATTACTTTCGTGTAAAATACTGTAGATTTTAAATTGGGAGAGGAAACTATTTATCCAGCTCTTGCTATTTGTTGTATTTCTTCTTCAGTATTGCATGGAAAAATGATCCCCTTTACACAGAAACAGACTGTAAACATTACACAATTTGGTATCGTAAACTGTATTTCTGCCCTTAAATATTCTCTTGGGAAAGAAGTGACCGTCTCAAGTTCTCCAGGAACAGGAAGATATATCTGTGATATCAGAGGTTCAGTAAATTGAACAGGAAAGGAAAGGGATTGCACAGCACTGGAGTACTTAAACTAGGAGGAACTGTGAGGTAACTGCTCAGTACCTCAAAAGTCAGATTATCCTTCGCTGACAAAAGGAGGGAGGAGGAGGAGGATGGGGGTTTGTGTAATGTTGTGTAATGTTTGTTTCAACTTCCCAGTTAAACTGTGTTCCCCCTGGGACTCTCTGGTTCCCTTTCTGAGAGGTTGGGCCCCTCAGCAGGTGTTTGTTCACCTGCCCAGGGACTCAAGGGGAGCAACCACTGGAGGAGGACACAGATTTATCTGCCCCACGAGCAGTGGCCCCAGTTGTCTTCTAATCTCAGCTGATGTCTGGTGGCTCAGGCACAGGAGGAGCAGGGACAAAACAATGTGATCCTTCCCATATGTACATGATCAGGGTTTAAATTCCCAGCTTCTGGGAATTTAGGTTCAGGATTTTCCCATCTTCAGCTACAATGGATTGATAGCTGCTTATGGTGTTATGCTGCTGCACAGATGAGCCTGAGCTCTTTTTGAGCTTCTGTACTCATGGTCCCTATAACCTCCTGTGTTGGGGAAGTCCCACAGCTCAGCTGTGCTGTCTGAAATGTATTTTCTAGGGTTTGCTTTACATTTGTCACTCGATAATGTCATTCGTGTCCTGGTTGTGTCATGTGGAACTGTGAAAGAATTGCTCCCTCATCATCTTTATTTTATAATTCATGATTTTATACATCTGTGTCAGATCCTATTTTACCAGCTATAGAATCAAAATGCTTGGTTTTTTATCATATTAAAAGTACCATGTTTCTATTTTTTTTCCTTTTTTTTTTTTTTTTTTTTTCCTTTTTTTCATATTGTTTGGTTTTTTTTTTTTTTTTTTTTTTTTTTTTTTTTCTGCTCTCTTTTAGATGGCCTTTCCTGCCGTACTGGGCATAGGGGCACACCATGGATTCCATGCAGCAGCAAGTGTGTTTTCTCTCTTACTTTCAACCCCATTCTTTATTAATGTTCTACATGCTGTTTTCTTTTGTGTTGTCTGCTGAGCGTTTGTATTTCCTGTAGTTCTCAGAGAGCTGTCGACCCCGTAACTGAGGTTGCTTTATGGAGTGGTGATGACTAACTAAGAACCTGTCAGTGCTTACCTTGTACTTCAGACCTACCTGCTTCCCTCTGCATTTCAGCTGCTGTTTTGTCACTTGGGTGGTTTATTGTGGTGGGTTTGACCCTGGCTGGACACCAGGTGCCCACCAAAACTGTTCTGTCACTCTCCTCAGCTGGACAGGGGAGAGAAAATACAACAAAAGGCTTGTGGGTCCAGATAAGGATGGGGAGAGATCACTCACCAAAACAGGGCAAAGCAGGCTTGACTGGGGGGAAAAAAATAATTTGTTACCAATCAAATCAGACTAGAACAATAAGAAATAAAAAATAAATCTTAAAACGCCTTCCCCTCACCCCTCCCTTCTTCTCAGGCTTACCTTCACTACCAGTTTCTCTACCTTGTCCCCTCCAGCAGCACAGTGGGACAGGGAATGGGGCCTGTGGTCAGTTCATCACATGTTGTCTCTGCTGCTCCTTCCTCCTCAGGGAGAGGAGCCCTTCCCCTGCCCCAGTGTGGGGTCCTTCCCATGGGAGACAGCCCTCCATGAACTTCTCCAGCATGAGTCCTTCCCACGGGCTGCAGTTCTTCACAAACTGCTCCAGTGTGGGTCCCTTCCACAGAGTCAATCCTTCAGAAACAGGCTGCTCCAACCTGGGTCTCCTGCAGGTCCACCTGGATCCTCCTCAGGATGCAGGGTAGGTCTCTGCCCCGCCATGTTCCTCCATGGGCTGCAGGGGCAGAGCTGCCCCACCATGGGCTGCCCCACAGGCTGCAGGGGAATCTCTGCTCCAGCACCTGGAGCACCTCCTGCCCCTCCTTCCCTGACCTGGGTGTCTGCAGGGCTGTTTGCCTCACATATTCTCCCTATTTCTCCACTGCTTTTGTTATGCTGCAGGATTTGTTCTACTTAAATACATTATCCCAGAGGCTCTTCCAGTGTCTCTGTTGGGCTCAGCCTTGGCCAGCAGTGAGTCCATCCTGGAGCTAGTTGGCATTGACTCTGTTGGACAGAGGGGAAGCTTCTGGCAGCTTCTCACAGAAACCACCCCTATAGCCCCCTTTGCTACCAAAACCTTGCCACGAAAGACCAATAGAGCCTTCAGACCTGTGTGCCTTCCTTTGCATTTCAGCTGCCATTTCATCACCCCATCGTGGTGGTTTATGCAAGGCCACAATTTTTTTTGCAGCAAACTTTTGATTTTGATTATTCAGAATGATTTTCTATTGTCAGCAAAATTCACCCCTGTGCTAGTCCATCATTTTTTGAGATCATGTGCTAATATTTTCAAATGCACAGGTCTCCTGTCTTCCTGCTGTGTAAAACTGGTACGAGAGCTGTAATTTTAGAATACTGTAGATTCATGTCTCTCTTTTGAAGTTTTTCAGTGATCTGTGTGTGAAGAATTTGGTGGTCTTCTCTTTGCTCTTCTGCACACGGCTCTCTGCACCATCACATTACAACTAAGAAAGAGCAAGGACTTGAGTGGGTGTTGAAGTAACCTCTCTTTATCTGCTCTGTGGTTTGTTTTGGTTAGAAGAGAGTGTTCAGTGCTTTCTCAGGTTGGAAGAGAGTAGTATCAGCTCCTCTTTTGGGATTAAATGGACATCTAAGGATGAATCATCATAAGCCTTGAGATATTGCTCATAAATGCAAAATGCCTTTTTTTTGGGGGGGGGGAATTTATGAAGCTGTGCAATGATTTTTTGCTGCAGGCATTAGTGTGTTGTGAATATTGAGACAGAAAAATAGCAAGCAAAAGCTATTGATCATCTGATATTCCCCATATTTAGATGCACATAAGTACAATTTCCCTTTGTTGGTTTGCTCTGTGACCCTGGTTGGGCCATTGGAATGAAGTAATGTTGACATGTTTCAGTTTTATGATCCCTTTTTTCAAACCCAGAACTATCTGATCAGTGCTGCTATATTTAATGTCCTTTGCTGTATTTCCTTAAATTGTAAGATAGTGTATGCTACTGTGATGGAATAAAACTCTAGACAACATAATGTATCAAAAGTTTATATTGAAATAGTTTTTATTAGTACTCCACTGATAGGTTTTAATGGCCATCGTGTGAGCTGTTTACCAGATACATTGACATATTTACATTGCAGGGGTTTTATTATTTTTTTTTGTAAGAGAAAGCCAAATTCTGTCAATCTGAGGAAGGTTCCTACAGAAATGATGGCAGGCAGGATGCCCTCCCTGAAACACTGTTGTAAAACAGGCTGCTGTGTGATTCTAGCACTTAAGCTGCCCGCATTTTAAAGTAAACCCCTCTTGGTACTTCTACAAAAACTTAACAATAATTGTGAGAACGTTTCTCTGTTATCAGGTAGAGCTGACTACAATTCTGCAGCTGACCATGCTCTTCAGAGCCAGAGCTGTTCGTAATGTTGGTTTATTTGCATTTATTTCTATCAAGCTTTGTTGGGTAACAACAACACAGAAAGAAGGTCCACTTTCCATACAGACTGTCCATTGAATTAGCACTCAGGCTTGCTACAGAGCTGGAGCTTGAGGCTTTGCTGGCCTAGCCTTTGCTGCTGCTGTTATCCTCCCAAGCCACAGCACAAATTGATTGAATATAAGTTGTAGAACAAGGGAATATGGCTTCAAACTGAAAGAGGGAAAGTTTAGATTAGATATTAGAAAGAAATTCTTTCCTCTGAGGGTGGTGAGGCCCTGGCACGGGTTGCCCAGAGAAACTGTGGCTGCCCCATCCCTGGAAGTGTTCAAGGCCAGGTTGGATGGGGCTTGGAGCAACCTGGGATAGTGGAAGGTGTTCCCTGCCCATGGAACAAGATGATCCTTAAGGTTCCTTGCAACTCAAATCACTCTGTGATTCTGCTGTTCTGTGATAAGTTATGGTGTTCCTGCAAGTAGATGCAGGGTAGCAGTAACTCAGCCTGTTATTAGCAAGCCATGATATGGTATTTATGGCAGATAATTGACCTTGTGAAGTTAAATTCAATGAATATCACAACATTTCTGACATTTAGCTGTATGCACTGGCTTTTCTTTCATTCTATACTTTTTGTACTAGGAAGGTGCAAAACCCTTGGAGACTCGGCTCATTAGTGTTAGGGGTTGAATTTATATCTTCTTGGAAGTAAAGAAAAAATAAAAAAGAATGTGTGAAATATTGTTCATGCAAAAAGTTGTTTTACGTGACTGGTCATTAGATAAACGTCCCCCTGGGTTTTGAAGACTGGTACATTTCTTAGAGTTTTGGCACAGAGGAACTCCGGTGTGTAAATACAGATTTTGATGTTTATTAAATTAATATAACACCGTAGCTAAAGCTTGAGAGCTCTACTATAATGCGAAATGGCATGGAATATTTTATTGGCTGTCCACTGAAATTGTTCAGGAAATCTGTAGTAATCACATACCATCATGACACACTTCAGGCAAATGGCAACTGCTGTTTGTGTTTGCATCGAGGATGTATTCTGTGAGCTTCTTCTGTGTACTTAGTCCTTTCACTAACACATAATTTTGGTTTGCTAATGCATTTGGCTACTCTCCCCAGTGCTGGAGGTTGAATTGTAACAGAATTGATAAGCTTGGCAGGATTTTGGACTTATGATCTGTGAAGGTTTTGCAGAAGATAGTCTTGAATCAGACAGGGGTTTATTCCCCAGTTGCTTCTTCCTCTTGTAATGATGCTGGTTCTGTCCTTTCTCTTCTTCAAGTTGTGATCTCTCAGCTTTGAGGGGCTTTTGAAAGAAGAGTCCGTGCTGGATTTGCAGGGGAGAAGCTTCAGTAATACTTCTGAACTCCACTAAGAAAAATTTAAACAGTACACAAAACCCTGAAAGGTGTTTTTATAGATTAAATAGGAAGACAGTGCAATCATGGTATATTTTTTAGACATTGAAATCAAGACATGGCTCATTAAAGAGGTGCAGAGACAAATTAGCGATGACACCTTTCTGACAGTGTAACGTTTGTCACTTTGTAATGAACAATTGAAAAATTTATAGCTTTTAGAGCTGTTCATTACTCTATAGACTGAGACTTGTGAAATCCTTGTAGTGCTGCAGGTCAGGCAGACGTGTTGCTGTGGATGTGATTGCTATTACAGGAGCAGTTGGCACTTTTCTTCCCAGCCCTATTAGCAGTTCTTTTCCAGCCCTTTCACTCTTCTGTTTACTCAGTTACCGGTAGCTGAGTCGGGGCCCAGTGCAGTATTATGTGGCTGCAGAATTTATTCTAAATTTACTTTCAAATGCTCTCAAGTCCTTTGTTTCTGTTTTTGGTTTTTTGGGGTTTTTTTCTCTTCTCACCAGTCTCGTTGCAGAGCTGTGGTTAACAAACCTCACTGCAGAACTCACTGAAAGTGGTCCTGTGTTGAGAACAGCAGCAGTGAGGCAAGTGGGAATGGCCTCTACTGGATATGCCTATTACCACAAATTGGAATCACAGCTTGGAGTGATTTCCATGCTTCTGGGGGAGGTTACTCATTTCTGGTACTGCAGAATCATCCCTGCAGTGAACAGGATGGTAGGAAAGCATGTGCTTTTCTAGAAAGTAGTTTCCTAAAAATCCTTTGTCTTGCTCCAGACTGTGAGCAACGTGAACAAGGAAGAAGGGTAAGACGAGTGAAGAGGATGCTACTGTATTATCTTTACCATCCTTCAAATCACGAAACCTGAATACTCAGTTGTGCAGTAACATTCTGCAAGTATTTCCAATATAGATTGGTTTGAAAAAGAGGTCCACAGCACTTTATCAATGAAAGATTCTTGGAGTAGAAGATGCTGGCTAATCAAAGGAGAATCTCTAAAATCCTGGTAAAAAACCTCACTGTGATTATACCATTTGGTTGTATTGCTGTAGCGTACAGATAAGTGTTTAAAAAGTAATTTAAAGTAATAAAAGCCAGCATTTTCAAATCTATAGTTAGCTTAGTGCCTGGGTAAATAAATAATTGAAAGTCTAAATAAATAAACAGCTTTCAGTGAAGCTAAATCCCAGTGGCTTCCATAGACTCAATAATAGTTGTGGTTAAATGCAGCTCCATGCCATTACAGGTGACTTGCACTCCTTAATTTATTAAATTCCATACCTCGGAGAAGATTCAGCACTTAATAATGTAATTGCAGGGCTGGATGAAATTAGTTTGCACTTGCATATTATTTTTTTCCCCCCTAATAAATTCAGAAATTAGTAACTACAGCATATCCAAAGACCCTGAGGAATAGAGCTCTATAGCATGGGGTGTGCTTATTTAATTTCTGGCTTATAGTGTATTCACCAGTGGTTTTCTCAGAATTTTCTGAGCCTTCACCACCAGACTTTTGGTAAAGAGAAGAAGATAGATTTTTGAATTAGGAGAAGTATGTAAAGACTGGAGGGAGGGATTTTTCATGAATTTTATCAGGATGACTATGCATTTAGACATAGATATTAGAGCCAGCGCTTGCAGAAAGCTGCTAAATTTGCCAAGAAGCATTACCAATTAACATTGTTAATTAACAAGAAGCTGTGTTAAAATTAGTTGGGGAGGGGGGAAAGAGTGAATTGTAATTAGAAAAAGAAATCACAGCTACTCGTTTGAGAAGTGGTGGGGAAGTTTGCAGGTCTGGCTGTTGGAAGAAGCACTGCATTGCGGCTCTGCCTTGTTCATTCATTACATTCTCGGTTTTCTAGGAAAGAGCTCTTTGGTGTTATGTATCAGGGTTTCCAAGCAATATTGACCGCCCTAATCAAATCTAACTTCTACAGGCTAACATACTACTAAAAAAAAATATGTATTTTTTTCAGAATTTCTCAGAAAGGTGAGACTCTGAGTGTGTCTTGAGCATTTAGTGTTTAAGAAATTATGCTGATTTTCTTCAGTTAAGGTTTCGGATCCTGCTGAGTAGAAGTTGCTCAAAGAAAAATGCCTCCTTCCCCAGCTTCTGTTACCCTGCATGCTGTTACTAAGCAAAGAGGAAAAATCAAGGCATTTATCTTTGCAAATTGAAATGAGTTTCAAACTAGAAATATTTGAAAGTTCCTAATGAAGTAGTGAATGTCTTACACATACTATTTTATTTTCCCAATGAAAAATGAACTGCAGTTAATTCAATAGGTTCCTGAATAGGCCTGATGTGAGCCCAGGGAATTTTCAGCTCCTTCTCAAGTATATTTATTTCAAAAATAGAATTGGGCATGTGGGTTAGGATGTGTGAAGCAAGCTTGAATCTTAGGTTAACCATGGCACAATGAGACACGCAATCAGTAGTCTGCATTACCAATGTTTTGGTGGGACAGCCACTCCTATGGTGGTATAGAGGAGATATAGTTTATCCTGTCAAAAATTGTCCTTTCTTGGCTGTTGTAATTAAACTTTTCCATAAAAGGTACCAAACTTGCATAGAAAAGCATCCTCTTATCCCTGTTTTCTGCACACAGGGGAAAGGATTTCCTGCTATGCCCTATAGTCAGTGTTATAATAAGAACCATTCATCTTCAAGAGAAAGCAAATTCCAGCCTTGTTGTTGAGGCAGAAACTCGATAAATAGAAGGGCAAGAGATCTGGACAAACAATGGTTCCTCCAACCAGTGCTGTTTGGACTATTGTGAGGTGAGATAGTCCAGGTTTAGGTGGTCAGGGCTTTCAGGTTTCCTCTCTCACGTGCAATTCATCATCAAAATTGAAGCAAATTCAAATCCTGTGCTCCATTTGCATTACCTTCTGGCTTCTGTTCCTACTGGAAGTGTGTTATGTGAGTAACCTAAGGTGTAACAGCAGGTGTTTGTGCCAGGGGAGACCAAGGAGCGAGGATACACCAGGTTAGACAGGCTACCAACTGGTATGTTTTAAAGATGTGCTGGTAAATATTTTGCAGGATAGTTTGGGTCACACATTGTGATAATATTTAGAGATGTGGCCCAGCGACCAAAGGCAGGGTCTATGCCCTGTCAGTTTATAAATAACTTAGGAACTCTCTTGTAGATCTGGAGAGACAATACCTGTGAAGAGCTCTGGTTACTGTACTTAAAACTGTGGTACACAAATGAGAGATAATATTTTTGCTCCTAAAAAAAAAAGATTTGCTATTTAGTTTAAAATAACATTTACTTGACTTTTTAATGCAGTCAATACATCCTGAAAAGGTCTGTATGTACAAGCAGTTCTATTTAAGGATTATTAGAAGTTACATTAATAGCAAGTCTGGTAGGTTCTGCTTCCCATTCTCCATTAGAAATCATGATCCTTTGTTTTTGCTGACATAATTACCTCCATATGAGCCAGTTCTAACAAGGCACAATTAAGCATTCACATTATAAATGAGCAGCAGGAACAGATGGACTCAGAAAATCGTCAGGTTTCATGCAAATATCAGTAAAGGTGATTAGTAAAGCAGGAAAAGCATTTGGCTCATATGTTACTTTGTATTAATAAAGACTACCTAACTGGAAAAGGCATGAGGCCAGTTGAAGGTCTGGAAAGTGAGATGTTCTGCTTCTGCACATTACAAAACCAAGTTTTGGGTTGAGAGAAGATGACACTGCCCTGAGTGGTGTCACACTGCCAGGCCCAATACTAAAATTCGTAATCTTTGGTTTAATTTAAGGGGTGGAAACATTACATTTCACTCAGTGAAACAAATACTGAGCTGAGGAGCTTAACTTAGATGAAAACACTGCTGTGACTGGGTAGGGTGGGGTTGGAACCCTTTTTACCTGAGTTTCAGTTTTCTGGTTTGTGAACCTCCACTTGCAGATTCCCCTGGCTATGAGCCTTCCTCCTGTGCCTCTCTCCTTACTGTTCCTGGTGGTATCAGCTTTGCAGTGGCTGTTTGGTGGTGATACTGTTGCACTCCCATATTTCTCTGTACCATGTGGCTCTGTGTCCTTTGGTAGATCTGTTTGTCCTGCAACCATCAAGACCCAGAGAGGAGAGCAGCAGCAGATAGGAAAGAACTGGAGCATGTGTATCACTTGTATAGCACATGTCTGTGTATTCCTCTCCAGGATTTGTACATTATGTAGCATTTGCATGTTCACTTGCAGGTCTCTGGACTCTCTGGGATATCAGCACACATTTGGATGTTGGTTTTGTGTGCTCCACGGGTGCTGTGGAATTGCTGCCCATGGAGTTAATGTGCACATGCACTGTAGGTCTAATTTCTGGACAGCCAAGTCGAGTCTGTAGCTCAGTCTTGTCTCTCAACTATCTAGAAAAATACCCTAGAATTTGTCTGAACATCATTTCCTAGCAGAGATATCTGGGAAAACCTAGTCGGTCCTTATCTAAATCCGAAGGTTAAGGCTGCCTCCCCCTTTTTCTCACATGCTCAGAGCTGCTAAGAGTCACAGCAATGTAGACATGTATTTTTTTGTGGGGGATACTCAGTGTATGTGTAAAAAACTGTGTTTACCCTGAAAACAAGAATGATTTCCCAGTCAGATAAAGCACTGTATGGAAAGGCATTCAATGATTTTTCTCTTGTTTCTTATTTACTAATGAGTGAACACTTGGAAGAAAATAATTCTTCACTTAAAATTCAGTTGTGAATATCAGAAATGCTCATTGCTCCAAGTAAGTCCTTGGGCAGAGTAAGGTGATACAGTAAGAACTTTGGTGGAACTGACTTTTCCATTGAATGTTTTAGGTTTAACTTCCTGGAAGAAAATCTCTTGTGTCTGTCCCTGGCTTCTGTGTGTGTTTCAAGATCTTAATGTGCAGTCTTGTGATGAATTCAGAGAGGCCTTTGAAAAATAATACTCTGGTGTATTTGCATTGCTTGTTATCTTTGATTCACTTCACAATTCTGTACATTTACATTTACGTATTTTTTATTTCACTTAATAACATTTTTTGTCCTCAGTATTAACAACAGATACTAAACCTTGGCTGTAACCTTGCTTTGCTTAGTTTTACTGTAACCATTAAGGGCCCACTCTTGATTTTTTTTACAGTCTGCTCTGGGAGGACAGACTTTGTCTGCTAGAACCAAAACCTCATGCATTTCACTTAACTCTTGATCGATTTTGTTGCTGCTCGCTCTTGCTACTGTATTGAAATTGTATTTTTATTGTTGCAAGCTCCTGTGTGCTGTGGTGGTTGGCAATCTAGAAATGTGTTAAATAATATTGATTTATTCTTTTTCCCACCTGGCAAGAATCTTATTCTACTCTGTCTCTAATACTATTTAAAGTATCATTTACTGGTTTTATTTTCTTTCTTATTTATGACTGAGCATCTTGCAGAGCAAGGGGCAATCACAGTGCCTGGAGATAAGTCCTGAGAGAGAGGGAGTTTATAAGAATATGCCTTCCAATTCTGATGCTAGCTGCCTTTATGCAACAACAAGATGAGTTTGCATATTGTATTCTTATGACATCATTAAATAGTTGGTTTGTGTCAGAAAAATAAAAATTATTTTGCTTTTCACTACAGTGTGTATAACCTGTGGGTGTCTTGGCAAATCAACTTTCAGAACACATCTGGGTTATTAAACTGTTGTTCTAAAAGTGGTTTTCATTGCAGCTATTAAGGGAGCACGATGGCCTTTTCAGTTATGGTAATTGTCTCTTTCTGTTGAGATTTGTCTTGCAATAAGAGTGGGAGGTCAGTTTTAAACAAAAAGAGGTTAATATGGTGGTTTATTGTCACCATTTATTTGTTTCACTTTTGCTCTGTACAGATTTGCAAAGCTCTGAGTTGTTTCTGGCCACAGAATGTTTCTTTAATAAATAGTGCTTCATCCCAAAGTTCACACAACTGTTAAAGTGTTTCATTTTGGAGCTTCAGACCTCAAGTCAGACTGCTATGGCATCTCCTTGGAAGCTCTCTGTGTGTGTGAGAGGAAGAGGGTGGCTGTTTTTGTTGAAAAGGTGTCTTTATTTTAAAATTCTGAACACAAACTTGCAGGAGAAATTTCCTAAGCATGGAAAAATACCAGCAGTTCTTTTTTCTATTACAAAAGTCTGTATCTTGCTGTATGGAAAGAGGTAAAAAGAGAAATAATTCACCTCCTTCTGATGAATTGCCTTTCTATGTAGGAAGGTAGAGATAGAAAAATGGAGTTTGGAGACTGCTTGGAAACCCCTCTGTGGGGGGCATGAGCACTCAGATTTTTCAGTTGATTTTCGCTTCGTGGAGACTGGTGAAACCTGACCTTGGATCCAGTTATCCATAATTTGAAGTCGTAGTTAGCTGAATGCATGAACTTCCAAGGGAATGGCACAATATGAATGTTCACTGTGGACAAAAATAAAGCAGCCCTTATTTATGAAGTCCAGAATGAGTTGCTGGTATGACTGAAATATTAACAGTTTGTTTAAAAGGTATTAGTCTCAATAATAATAACAACAACATAGTTTGAATTGTTACACACATATTCTCTATATATGTATAAATAGAATCCTTGCTGTTACACTAATCCTTCTCTTCCCTTTCTGGGTTGTGAGGTTGATGGTCCCCATGTTCCTGAAGAAGTAGCCAGTGGTTGCAGCATGTTATTGGCATCCTTCAGTTCTTCAGGCCACTTGAGGCTGGTTTTGGGTTTTCTGGTACTCTTTTCCTCCTTGCTCTTTCTTAATTGTTGTGCAACTGCACAGTACAGCTGTATTTGCTGCATGGGGTGTATTTTGCATATATTAGCTGCATATGTTGGATATGTGTTTGATCTCTTTGATATTCCTCAAGGTGCTTTTCCCACTCTCAGATCTGCATTTGGTAAATTGTTTATGACTCCAAGTCTCCAGCATCAGCCTGTGGCCTTTTTCCTATCATAGCCCTTGTCCTCCACACCATATCCCATGTCCCAGCTTTCAAAGGCCTCTGCTGTCATACTAGACCTGTGTTGTTCCATGCTATATCACTGTAATAAAAACTACTGTGTAAATACTCATATTCGTAAATGCTTCACTTTAGCCCAAGCAATTACTTGCTGTGGTTATAAAACACAAAGATAAGTGAAACAAATTAAGCCTAGCTAACTCTTTAGTATGAAATTAGGTGATAAACTAGGCAAGCTAAAACAAGCTAAAACAAAGCTTTGTGGAGCCCAAGAGAAGTTGAGATGGACTTTCCTGGGCTGCAGGACTATGATGGACAAAGGGGAAAATATTTACATTGCAGATGGAAAATTGGAGTGTCTCTAAAAAAAGGAGTTTTCCCAGGCAGTTTTGGATGTGAATTACATTGATGATTTTGGATCCCATCAGTAACAGCAGCAGTTGTTGCCTTTTTTCAGTGTGCAGACCCCTTTGAGGTGTACTGCTGTGAGTGTTTTTCCTCACTACTTCCAGATGCTGTTTCTGTAATAAGGACCACGTGGAAAAGTGAAGCTAGAAAGGAAATTTCCCCTCTGAATTGACTGTAGGTACAGCAGTAGACTCAGTTGTTTAGGGGAGTGAAGCCAAGGACACAGAAAACCCCAACCAGGATTCCACTCCATGTTTTGCCAGTTCAGCTGATGTCTCTCTTAGGGAGAGCACAAAGAAAGTGGAGCAGCACCTTTACTGCAAACAGTTGGGGTCTTCCCAAAAACAGCAGTTTGTTTCAAAGTCATTCATATGTCTTTCCTGTCCTGGAAGGAGATACACCTTGTCCTGTCATCCTTGCAGTGGCCATACTCTGGGACACCCACTGTTGGGAAGCCTTGACCCAGTACTGCCTGAATTTATTCCCGGCCTTAATCAGCTACTGAGGTTGACATTTGTTTCTTTTTCATACAATTTCCCTGAATTTCTCTATATAAACAAACTCTCAGATCTCCAAGAGTGCATTTTGGATTTGAAAATTAAGGAAACCTTTGTTCTTCCCTCCTCTGGGATAATCCCTGGCACCATGAACAGTAACTATGGGCAAATTTTTACCACATGCAGTCTTGTGTTTCAAAATTTGTGTTGCTTTGTAACACAGACATCATAGAACCATAGTGTGGTTTGGACCCTGCTTGAGCAGCAAGGTTGGACTACATGACCCACTGTGGTCCTTTCCAGCCTTACCTATTCTGATTCGATAGACCACGTCGCTCAAAGCCCCATCCAGCCTGGCCTTAAACACTTCCAGGGTATGGAACCTGTATAGTCTGTGGGTTTTTTTCCCATAAGTTAGCATTAGCTGAAGTGTTAAAAATTCATCTCAGTCATTTGAGTAATCAGGCATTGAAATAAAACAGCTCTTATGAGTAGACACTACACTGTATCTTATCAAGGCCTAGTATTATCTGTGGTTGAATGCGAAGATGCGGCTCAGACAAGTTTGTAGCATCACATCTGTGTGACTTACATTCTAGTTACATTGATACCATAATGTAAATCTCCCTCCCTTTTACTAAAGTAAACAGAGCCTTTTTCTCAGATCCCTTCTGCAAGCTCATTTACAATTTTAATGACGGCATGTTGTGGGAGTTAAACTTTGGAGATAATGTTCATGCAAAGTATTATTTTTGTCTGATGCTACAGTTGTATGCACGACAATTTACACATGAATGTAAGGCATGAATCTTAATTAGTTTATAGTCCAAACTGAACACAATGCAGGGTACAGCACTAGGGCAGTAAGCGAAAGGAAGAGGCAAAGTAGGTGATGACGTTATGATAATAAAATGCTGTGACAAAGGTCTATTTCCAGTATTCATTTCTGTTGCACTTGTCTGTATTTCTAAATCAGACCTACCCCTTGGAACTGTCAATAACGCTCAATGTCTGGATGACTCTTTGCTATAGAATCTATTTGATAACCTAATTCTCCTCTGTCAATTGATTCCTGACCTGACCTTTCATTCTTGTTTCAAACGGTTTTCTTAATAGCTCAGCTAACTACAGTTACCAGCAGTTGATACTTACTAAATGTTTTTTTAAAATGTATCTTAGCATTTTCCCACCATCTGCTTTTAAACTGCCCATTTGTAGGGATTCTTTACATAAATATTTCGTGGCTCATTTGATTCTCTGCATAATTAATTAATTAATTGCTTCTCACTTAGTTTTCTCCATAACTAATCTACTGCCACATAATTAACAAACTCTTTAATTCCTTATTAATTATTTACTGTTCTTTTGAATGTATGAATTAATTGACTGTTTAAATTTGCTGCTGTGGTGATTTGACATCTAGTTAATTGTTTTGATTAATCAATTAATTAATTTCTTAATATCTGCTTAAAAGTATAACCCCATGACTGCCTTGCAAATGTTCTAGCACCCTTCCCTGTTCTCATCTCATTCAGTGCTATCATCTCATCCACATCTGGGTGCTCAACTCATTGTCCAGGCACATGGCCCTTTTCAGCTTACATGTATTCCCTCTGATAAATCCATCTCTATAGCCCCAGTGATGCTCCTTATGTGCGATCTTCCTCCATATATGCTTTTTTCCATGTGACACACTGCTCAGGCACTGGAACCTCCAGAGAGATTTGACTCCGCTTAGTTATGCAAAAAAGAAAAGGGGAGAATCAGAAAGAAAGGCATTAAAATATTGAGGTATGAAAACCCATGAGATAAATGTGAAACAAGAACAGACTTCGAGAATTATGCATTTTTGTGGCACACAGGATGAGGATGTTTTATATTCAGTATAGCTGCTGAAGACATTTGTGGTAAATTGGTAACTGATAAAGTTCCCAAAACTTTGTGTTTATTTATAGCTCTTTCACTAGACTTTCTTCGTTGAGACTGTTTTTCTCTGGTTCTTTATAGTAGAACCTTCACACTTTGCTTTATTTATGTGCTAATCCTGGACTTGAGCTTTCACATCTGGTTGCTGTAGAAGCTGCTATTCTCTTTGAGGACAGGATCTTTAAAAGAGTGTTGCCTGAACAAGTACTTTGTTGTTATATATCCTGAATAAACCAACAGAACCTCATACCCGATATGATGAAAACTCCTTCAAAATGGAATGTTTTTAAGTTTTCCACAAGGTGTCAGCTGCTCTTCAAAGGTATTAAATTGTGGCTTCTTATACAGGTGGAAGAGTGGGAAGTGTAATGGCTTTATCAGGCACTCAATGTGAAATGCAGGGCGTACTTTCATGAGCATAATATTTCGCATCAAGAGAATAACCCAAGTCAGAATCCAAATAGGTTGGACCTTTTCATATGTTCGATGGGCACCGTCCATGATGATCAATCTACAGAAAATACTGAAATTGCCAGGAATAAAATACTTTTGAAGCCCATGAAAATGTACTAAAACTGTGTTATGAAAAATGTCAAATACATGACATGATAGGTTATGCTGTTATAATATGTGTGTAAAAAGTTGCAATATGCAAAATATGTGTGCTGTAATGCGTCTTAAAAGGACTGTTTAGCATTATCACCTATCTGCTGGATATTAGGGAGTAAAAGACTGGAGCTGGTAGAGGAGTTCCTAGAAGTGGTTCTGTCCTGGCTGCCCAGCTCCTCCTTCTGCATTCCAGTATCTATGGCAGCTCCATCTCCATCCACATGAGACTGTAAATCTCCAAGTGCACATGGACGTACCTACATGCGGGTGATTCAGTTTACATGTCCTACTCTTGATTTGAGTCCTACCTCCAGGTAGGGTTTTTAACAAGTCCTTTGGTAAGAAGGGGCCAGCTGGTCCATGAAAAGTCACCTGTGGCAGTGGTCTCCATGCCCAAGTTGCTCCTCTGGTGGAAAACACTGGAGAATATGCAGAAGTTGTTAATATTTCAAGGGAGTGGATGCAAGAGTCTGCTAATCTTTTTTATCTCCAATTTTTGTGAAACTGATTATCATGAGAAGACAGCAGGCAATAGGCACAACCTACTAGCTTGTGTTTATGCTGGAAGTGGAGAGGTGAAGAATTTACGTAATTTGCTTTTCTTTATTTACCTTAGCCAATTTAACTTGAGGCTTTTTCAGTGCTGTTTTTGCAACACGTTGAGTCTAATTCCTAAAGAATCTGAAACAATTGGATTCCCTTGACATGTAGTGAATAATAATGAAAAGCTAAAGATGAGGTTTTTGTTATTCCTCTGATGCAACATTAGTGTGTGATATAGTGAGTGTACTGCAGAGAATGGGTTATCTCTTAGTCCTCTCTGTAACTCTGAAGAACAAAGCTCACCTTTTAATGTTTCCAGACAGTGCTTGATACAGAAGCCATTAATGCCTTTGATCAGCATTATGTGTTATATATAAGTATCACAGAATCAGAATCACAGAACTATTAAGGTTGGAAAAGACCTCCAAGATCATCAGGTCCAGTCTTTGACCAAACACCACCAGGACAACTAGACCATGAACACCTCCAGGGATGATGACTCCACCACCCCCCAGGGCAGTCCTTAAAGTATTAAATTTCAAGGAGACTGTTCACATGATTAAAATCATATGAATATAAAGAGTAGATAAGTCAGTGGACCCAAGCCCTAACAGTATTCATATTGGAGATTTGCCATTGCAAAAAGAAAAAAATTATTATTTTGAGAAGAGGTAT
Organism: Corapipo altera; assembly: GCF_003945725.1. NCBI lineage: Eukaryota > Metazoa > Chordata > Aves > Passeriformes > Pipridae > Corapipo > Corapipo altera. The sequence continues at coordinate 909,540 of NW_020884892.1, forward strand.
AATCTCAGTGAAAAATGAGCTTTCTAAAAAAAGTAAAAAATTGCATGAGATGTGTCATAATGGAATGTAGGAGAAATATGTAAGGGAGTGATATAGGGGGGAGAAATTACATTTTTTATCATCAAGAAATATGTATATATATACATTTACATTTATTGTCAGCATTTCTTAATAATAAGAAAAATTATGTCAACAACTCAGTAGTCTACAGGAATTCTTAGAGAAGGTGAAATAGCTGAGCCTGCAGGAATATAGTTCCCATTCAGCTCTGTCTCATTGCAGTTTTATGTCAGTATAAATTCACTGATTCAGTGAAATTCAGCCCACACCTTGATTTTTGTGTCTAACTGAAGCTGTGCAAGCAGAAGGCTGTAAATTCTTAGTTCCTTTTTTATTTACTGCTGATACAGCATCATTCTAGGGTGGTACAGAAGACAACATTTTAATGTTTGGGGTTTTTTTTAATAACCAGAACTTCTTCCTTGGCTTTCTGTATGTTGAGTAGCTCACTCTCGAAAAAGGTAACTTTCGTAATATTCAATTATGAATATTATGCAATTTGACTTTCAGTATTCCTTTTCTTTAGTCTTCCTTCTAAAATGTAGAAGAATCATGTACAAAACTGAAATTATTAATTTTTTTTAAAAATCAGTCAAAATTGTGACATGCTGTTATTGATTTTATCGGCAGAGTTGAGAAACAACATTTCAAATAAAAACCTCTAAACCAATGGCTTTCCATGTGTACAAACTTGTTGAATACTGAATTATCTCTTTTTTCCAGGGTTTACCTTTCTATCTTTCTACCAGAAGCAAACGCTTATGAAAATAGGTAAAATATAAAATGTGCATCTGTCTTCTGGAAGAATTTGGTGTATTTGTGTGTGATTGAGTAGTTGCAGTTGACAAAAAGAATGGAGGCAGAATACCAGAAACTATTGATCTATGAAGGGATTGTGTTCCACCTCAGCTTTAGTAATCTGGTTTTTAATCATTCTGTGTACTTTTTAACATTTGAAAGCTGTGTTTATACTGGAAGTATATCAGACTAAGAATTGATTGACATTGTTTTAGCAGACCTTTGGAAAAGTAAGTGCTGAGTAAAACTTGGCTTCTTTTGCTGCTTGCTCTTCAATTAAGAATTTATTTAGAGTTTCAATTTATTTGAAAATAAGATATGGGAGAAGCTCAGTGTTCAGCAACTTAATACTTTAATTACCCAGTATTAAATTTTGCTTAATTATAAAACAACTCATAGAACTCTTTGACATGTGAACAAAACATTACCAGAAGCTTTCTTTTGAAATCTAAAAATCCAAAGGAAGAAGCAGGTGCTGAGACATTTAATAATGCTCAGTTATTTAAAAAAAAACTCCCTTGAAAGGCAATAGAGTGTTTTAATGGTTTAGAAATGTTTAGAAATAATTTAACTGCTATTATTCAATTTATGTAAGACACCAAACAGCAAATTATTTTTATGCCACAATATTTTCAGAAAAAATAACAAAAATCTCTCTTTGAATTTGTCTTAAAGTAGCCCAGTGGTGCCTTATGGTGTCCTACAGCTTGTGCAGGCTGTAGGACCCAACAGCATCACCTTTGCCTTGCTGCGCTTGGGTGTTCAAATCAGGGAAAGCTAAAAAGAACAACCCATAAGGCTGAGAGAATTGGGATTGTTCATTCTGGAGAAGAGAAGGCTTTGGGGTGACCTCATTGCAGCCTTCCAGTACCTGAAGGGAACCAACAAGAAAGATGGGGAGGGACTTCTTCCAAGAGCATGAAGTGTCAGGAGAAGGGGGAATGACTTTAAACTGACAGAAAATAGGTTTAGATTAGATATTATGGAAAAATTCTTCCCCGTGAGGGCGGTGAGGCACTGGCACAGGTTGCCCAGAGAAGCTGTGGCTCCCCCAACCCTGGAAGTGTCCAAGGCCAGGTTGGATGGGGCTCTGAGCAACCTGTTCTAGTGGAAGGTGTCCCTGCCCATGGCAGAGGGTTGGAACAAGATGATCTGTGAGGTCCCTTCCAACCCAATCCATTTTATCATTCTGTGATGCTATGATACTGAAACACTAAGCTTGCTCATGGAGGGTTTCCTTTGCCCAGCACACGTGTAGAGCATTAATTACCAAAACAGCACTTGCCTTTTAATTCCAGTTACAGCTTAGCTACTCCTCATCATTCATTTGTATGGTAAAGGAGGTTTCAAACTTGTGGAATAAAACAAAAGTACTGGAACTGCCTCTTAATTGTAATGTTTTGGTAGACTTGTGGGTAGACAGTGAGGCCTGTCTCTCCCTATGTCTCTCAGCTCTTTCCTTTAAATACAAGATTTTTCCAAGAAAAGTGCCTGCCTAGGAATTAGGGAAAACGTGAGGGAAACAACATGGGACAGAAGGTCTGAGTAGGGATGTTTTTAATAGAAGGACGTCTTTTAGGAAAGAGGAAGAACAGAGGGATGTAAGAGTTGTTTTCACAACTTGACCGTGTGTTGTACATTGCCTTTTGGAAATAGATTAGCTTCTTAAATAGTCCTACTGTTCAAAACATGCTGCTAAATTTAAATTTCCCCTGGACCTTTGATTATTGTCCAATTAGCTGACAGATTGGAAGTTGAGCATCAAAGTTTGGATGCAGCAAGGTTTCAGTAGCAACAGCTTTTCCCCTGTCTGAGGCAGCCTTTTCGCTGCAGTGGAGTCCTGTGCTGCCAGATGTTGTCTGTGATCTAAACTGTTGCTTTAGTCCTTAACAAATCCTTGAGTGTAACACCATCTCCCAAAGTCGGTGAGTGCTAACTTGTTTTTGAGGTTGCTGCATACAGAAAAGGACATGGCTTTTCCTTTTATGCAGATAAATAATATTTGGCAAAAAATACCAACCTGAAAGTTGTTGGTTTTCACATTGTCCGTTAGGATGATCGGATTGATTCTTTTCCTTTTTTTTCATGATTTTAGGTCTTCTCATGAGATTTTTTCCATCCTTGAGCCACTTCTTGAAACATGATGATTTTAAATGGAAAAGGCACAGCAAAGCTGCTGCTGTTCCAGGTCTCTCATAAATATTCAGTCTGCCTTTTGTAGCTGTTACAGTATGATAGGACTAAACTAAAGTAAAAGGGCTTAATGCTGTTAAGAGTTGTTCCTTTGCTTTGACTCATTTTACTACCAATTTCCAGTTATTTTTTACTCTCCTTCCAACAGATATCTTCACATTGCTCCCCAGAATATCTTCTAAGCTTCTGTTGCCCAGTAGATATTTTCTTCATAGACAAGTTGAAGTCGGTAACAGGATCTGCTGGTTGCTTTCCTGCTTGGTACTGCATTTTAGTAACACCCTGGCTCAGTAACTTTGGCTTTTCTACAACATTTTGTTTTATAATTGTGTTCCAGCAGAGTTGCAGAACATGAATGTCTTTATTTTAAGCTGTTAATTAGCAGTGGAAGAAGGATGTGTAGTAAACTTTGCACATTTAACATCTAATTTTAAAGTGGCGAAGTTATGTTTCAGGGTCTGCAGAAGATAGGAAAAGGAGCAATAGAAAGTTTTTATTTTTACCCTTTCTTCAGAAACCACATGCTGAGGTTCAGCAAAGTATCTAAGGATAAATGAGAGAACAGGAAAACAATGAAGTCCTAAGCCTGGTCTTGTTGGAATTTAGTAACCTTGGAGATTTTCAGAAGACTCTGGGTTTTAACAGTTCCTTCAAATAATGGTTTAAGAGTTGCTGAGAGCCAAGACCCACATCTCTGGCAGCTTGCATTTGAGTAACAGGTGACCATACCAAGACCTTTAAGCATTTAATAGTCTTAACTATGTTTGCATGTTAACGCTTACTTCTCCCCCTCTCCTCCAAAAGTCAGTGAGTTGTCATTTGCATTTCCCTCAGCACAAACAGGACCAGGTTTAAAGTTGCAAAAAGCTGTCAGGATTTTCTTTATTACTATTATTGTTTATTGCAAGGGGAGGCTCCAACTGATTTGCAGGTGCAGGAGTGCCCAGCTCCCCTGGCGAAGGTACAGGCTCCTGGCAGGCATTGCAGGAGCAATGCCAGCTCACCTCTGAGTCCTGAGCCTGAACTGTCCCTGTAGCCTCTGAGTCCAGCCTGGTGCTGCAGCCTGTTGGAAGGATTTCTTCCAGCTCCCTCTGGCTGTGCCTTAGTACTCTTTGTCAAACTGTGTAATATTTGAAGATGATTGTGGCTGATACTTTGCACTGATAAGAAGAGCCTGACCTGAACCATCACACATTCTTGTTCTGTTCATTTTTCATGTCTGTTTTTGCCCCACATGTACCAAACTTGTTGTCTTTCACAGACCCATTTACAATCACTGGGTATGATAACATGCAGCAAACCGTAAGAGAGAGCGTAGTGATAAAATCCCTGCAGTGCTGTGTACCAGGGTGCATTCACAAAATCCTACTGCGTTGTGCAGGCAAATACTGAAGAGATTCTATATCCCAGTTTTTTCCACAATAACTTCTACTTTTGATTTCATCAAATACTAACTTTCTTTTTTAGTAATAAGTTTCAAATCCTGATGGCTTTCAGGAAAATGTAGGTTTCAGCATGTTCATGTTTTTCCTTCTGCCCTTCTCCTGCTTGCTGGTAAATTGGAGCCTGTTTGTATTTAAGATCTCTTGATTTTCTTGCAATTTAATAAAGCTAAGTAAAAGGACAGTTTTAATAAGCTGAATACATTAGGGTTGCATTATAAGTAGTCCTTTATGCAGGTTTTTTTCTATATCAGTATAAAAACAATATTCTGAGCTTGGTGTGCTCATGGCAACAAGTTATGGTGAAAGCACCCAAAAATGAGAGACTTAGAAGCTTCTCTTTCATTAGGTGATGCAGTTTTATTTCTCTCTCTCTGCTTTCTCTTTGCTGGTAGCCATTTGCTGTTCTGAGCAGTTTTGAGAGCTGCCTCATGTAACATTAAAAAAATATTTTTGTTAGTCCTATATTTTAAATCTCACATCCTTTGTAAATTGAAATAGTCTTGTATGCACCAGGACATAAAGAGTTTGCACAGCACGTGGGTGTCAGGTATCTGCTGGCTGAGAAACCAAAAGCACTTTCTTTACAATGAGATGTTGTCTTATTGAGCTGTGTCTTCTCACTGCTGGAAAAAACCCATTTCTGGTGGGTCACTCAGAGCTATTTTCATGGTACAAAAGGCCACATTCAGACAGCACTTGTGCTTTGGAGATGGAGTTCTTGTCTGTGTGCTCTTGCTGCTGCTGTGATTCAGCCACGCTATGAGAGACAGAGGTGAAGCAGCCCATGGTACAGCACCACGGGGCCAGCCTGGGCGCTGGAAACAAGATTAAAGCTGGCTTTGGGGCCAGGAACGGGCTGAGAGAGTTGGGGGTGTTCAGCCTGGAAAAGAGAAGGCTCTGGGGACACCTTAGAGCCCCTTCCAGCACCTAGAGGGGCTCTAAGAGAGCTGGAGAGGGACTTTGGGCAAGAGCATGAAGTGATAGGACAAAAGGGAATGGTTTTAAACTAAACCAGGGTGGGTTTAGATTAGGTATTAGGAAGAAATTATTTCTGTGAAGGGTGGTGAGGCCCTGGCACAGGTTGCCCAGGGAAATTGTGGACCCCCCATCCCTGGCAGTGTTCAAGGCCAGAGTGGATGGAGCTCTGAGCAACCTGCTCTAGTGAAAAGTGTCCCTGCTCATGACAGGAGGCTGGAACAAGATGATCTTTAAAGTTGCTTTCCAACTATATCACTGTGATTCTATGATATATGTCTGTATATTGGACTACTGTCATTTCTTGGATGGTGGGATTGGCCTGAAGTATGAAATCAGGCAGTGTTGACTCAAATCCAGTGCTGACCATGAGGTTCCACAAGGGCTCAAGTAAGCCCCTTGCTCTGCTGGCTGGAAGAGCAGGTGTTTTTCCATGGAAATCAAGCTCTCTGCCTCTGTGGAACTCTCTTCGCTCATACAACTCTTATAAATACAGTCTGAAGAGACAGTTTAACAACCTGAATGTGCATTTTGTGTCCTACCTTGCAAAAATGAGATCTAGAGATGTAAATTCCTATGTTTTTGATATTTCACTCTTGAATAGCATTTCTGTCTTCAAAATAGTTTTGAGACTCTGCGTAGCTCATGCTCACAATTTCTGGGCTGCAGCTGCTCCTTAGAGTACTGCTGGGAAAATATAAGCCAAAAACTGAAAAAAATATAAAGAGCTGGCACCAACTTTAGGACTCGAGAACTGTCCCTTTATTCCTCTGTACTCCATAAGGAAGAGAGGGAAAAAAACATTTGCCCTCATTTGATTGGCTGGATATTTTTAGTACATATAAACTGTGGTTCCTTCTAGAGCTGTGTGATTACCAAAACAGTAAAGAAAGATGGAAGTTTTGTTTAACTCTCAGCAGGTGGATGTTCAGTGCCCCAAAAAAGTAAATCCCCTTGAAATCACAGAGTTAAACAAGCACAGTCAGCACACTGCTGTCACGGGCTGTACTCTCAGAAATGGGAAACAAGATGAGAGCTCTCCTTGGTTCAAAGCTGAGGCTCAAACTCCAAGTGTTTCAAGGACTTTGTGGGAATTTGTGAATCTTTTATGTGCAAGGTAGTTAAGGATTCTTGACGCTTCATAAAAGCCCACTACTGTGCCTTCAGTGTTCAGCTCCTAACCTAGAAAGGGGTTGTGATAGAAATGACACGAAACTCAGGTTCTTGTCCGAAAAAAATTGAAGCAGACACAACATGAGGAAAGACAGTGGAACAGGTTGAATTTATAATGTGAATTACTAATGTTTGCTTGATCCTGGTCTGTGGAGACAGGACCCCCTGGTTCTGTGGTCGAGGCTGGTCTGAGCATGATTTTAGGATGAAAAGGATTGTATTCCAAATTTTGGAATAACACAGGAATTCCCCATAGGTCACTGTCTAAATTTTGCAGAGCAATAAAAGACTAAATAAGACTCTGCTGAACAGCCGAGCAGGTTTTGTTTTTTTGCTTCTACTCCTCTTAAAACATTGGACTGTTTTCATAGTAATATCTTTCAGTACCTGAAGATTTTTTTTAATTGTTTTTCCTTTTGTGTGTGTAGAGCATGAATTAAGGGTTCTTCCTGAAGCTGTTGTAGGGTGCACTGACCTCAGCTCTCAGCTGCACTCTGGACTGAAGAAAGAGTGTTGTTTATATGTGCTCACTGTAAAAAAATATTTTAAGAAGTATCAAATAATCCAACAAGGAAGAAAAATGATCATGCTCTTTGTCTGTTCCATAAAGATGATTCTAAACTTATATGGAAGGTCTGGCTCCATGAGCTTTGATATCTCTGCTGTGTATTAAATATTTAAGTTAGAGCTGAGAAAATTTCATTATAAGCTTTACTACTTATTTTTCATCCCTTTCTGTCCAACCACATTTTGTGGATCACAGTGGGCTGAAGTGGCTACCATTGTTTTTTTGATTTGGACAGCAGGAATACCTCTTTTTGGGCTTACATCTCACTACCATTTATATATCTAAAATTTTTTACCTATTTTGGTCCTTGCAATATCAGAGAAATATTTCTTTGTCCTACCTAATACTAAAAGTTGAAATTGCTATTACTTGTTTTCTAGATTTAACTTTTTTAACTTTGTCTCTTTGCTGTTCAAAACTTCATCCTTTTTCAGGAAAATATGTGGGTCCCCCCAGGAGTGGCAATGCAAGTAAAACTCTTTCTGCTGATGGTGCAGAGTGAGTTCTGGAAATCATTTCCGGAGAGCCCATTCTTCTTCCTCAACATGCAGGGAGACTCAACTCCAGCATGGATCCTCAGATGCATAATGATTCACATATAATGATTTAACTAGTGGATGTGTTTTATCTAACAAACTCAAACTGGAATGGATTTTATTCAGTCATTAAAGCTTAAAAGAGTGAGAGGTCTCAAAGCCAGAAACCCAGCCTGCTGAGAGAAGTTAACTGTGCTCGTTTTACAACAAGCACCAGGCTCATGAGTGTTGAAATGTGCTTGCCTAAGGTCAGAGTGAATTGACCACAGATCCCAAACCAAGACCTAGAAACAGGGTTTCAAGGCTCTAATTACAAGCTGAAAAGGGAAAAGTTGTCTTAAGCTGTTTTATTACATTGCATCTTTGACCTGAGTGTAGTCAAGAAAAATCAATATTTTGCATAGACTTCTGGAGTTGTCTTTGTGGGTGGATGAGGACAGGCTACTTTATTTAATGAAGCTGGTGGCATGGAGTAAATGCTGTCACTGAGTTTGTCACCACATACTGGAGGGAAAGCAATGATTTCTAAAAAGGCTGCTGTTTGCGCATTTATTGATCTTTTGGTGGAGCTGTAGCTACCGATCCTTTTGCGAAGCCAGATTATTTTATCAGTGACACATCTTGTGTTTCCTCCTCAGTCCATTTATATTCCCTTTAGGCGCTGGCAGTGCACGGCAAAGCAGCCTCAGTTTTCTGGCAGAAGGTGGCATTTTCTTTCAGAGTTGTTGCATTGACCCTCTATCACTGCCATGCTAAAAACGTCTAATAATTAAGAACTGATGTAAGTTTGGTTATAAAGAACCAGTGGGTTCTGACTGCAGGCTTTAAGGTTGTTACTTCATATGCTGTGTCTTTCCAATATAAAAATGGAAGACTCTCACTCTACTGTTCAGTGAAGCAAACTCTTCTCAGACACTCAGAGGATCCCAGTAAGTCACAAAAGGTGAAATAAGAGAATCTGTATCATTGTTCTTGACAGCCATAAAAGACAATTTATGATGAGTTTTGGCTCATGAATTTAAACACCAGTGGAATTAAGAAAGCCTCTTGCAGTGTTACCAGAATGATGGTCGCCAGCTGCAAATGGCAGGGCTTTTTAGATCAGCTTGCTGTGTGATGGCAAGTCACTTACAGAAAGATTGACTTGATGGTATATTTTAATATTGTTGAACAGCTGCATGTACAGGATAATGAGTCCCTAAACTTGTTTGATCAAAGTGAATCAAGCAAACTTGTTAAAGTCCTTAAAGTCTCATCATTTGTGAAGTTTAAAAATTATTTTAAAAATAGAGTCTAATTGAGGTACATATTGCCATTTCTGTTTCTTCATGCTCCACAAAGCCAATTAATTCTCTCAGCAAACCAAATGTGTGACAAGGAGGAATTGAGCACAGCTCAAGGCTACTCATATCTTTGAAGGTTTATTTTTGGATGGGTCACAGGCAAGAAACTTTTGAACCTGTGAAATTTCAGAAGTGTCTAGGTAGTCACAAAAGCACTGAATGCCATTGATGCCTGAACTCAGGGAGATACATGAGATGGAGACATGGACTCAAAGGGGGATCCAAGACGTTGGGTGAGCTGGTGGAGGTCATTCGGTGTTGTAAGTTGACCATGCAGATGTTAGTATTTTTAAGATCACCTATTCTAGCAAAATCAGTTTTTTATCTTGAGTAGGCAAGCACAGAGTTTTTTGTGTGTGACATCTCTTTTAAGGGGGCTTGGAGAGATGCAAATCTTCTTTTCTTAGAGCATTTCCAGCTGCCACTGCACCACTAGAGGGAAAAGGAGGCTGGTCTAGGGAAATCCTGATCCAGATGGCTGGTGGAGTTTTATGGCCCAGATTAGAGTGGTGCAAAAGGTTACATTATCAGCAAGAAGTTGCTGCCTCAGAGACAAGTTTTTTAGCTTATCTTTAATATTCATAGCTTCCAGTTAGCTAAAGTCAGTTCTCCTAACTCAGAGCAGCAGATAAATAAAATGTTTCAGCGGTGGCTCATTAGTGGCATGTGGCATCATCTTAATGCTTTTCCTCCTTGGAGAAATAATGTTTAAAAAACAAAAGTCCCATAAAACATTAGGCTTGCACTCTGTTAATTATCTAATAAATATTTGTTTTCAGTTCCTCTGTGTCTCTTACTTGCAGATGTTTGCATCTAAACCAGGAGAGTTGTCTATTTAGAGCTCACAGGATAATTTCTTCCCTACCTGGCAAAAAAGACGTTGGTCTTTGTAAGCAGAATAAAATAACCAGTTGCCTCTCTACCCTCTGGTGCTCTTTAATCAGTTTTCCATCCTGTTTTCCAGCCAGGGTTTTCTTAGTACTACCAGTCTGAGACTCTGAGGATAGATATCTTGTTTGCTGGTGTATCTGTAAAGCACCTTGAGCACAAAGTCATTATCTGAGAGCTGCAAACTAGAATTGATCTGGTTTAGGCTTAGCATAATTTCCATGTCTGGACTGACCTGAATGTTATTGTCCAACAGGTTTCTGAAAATGTCAAGAGCCAGAGGGGAGGTCCCAGTGAAATTGAAGTTCTTCCTTCCCTCGGAGTAACTGAATTTTCAACTCCCTAAGCCCTGTAAATAAAAGAGAAAAATTGGTAATAAGAAAGGGAATTAATAGGATAGTCTTTCACAGGATTTATATAGCTTTCAAAAACTGTTGCATTATTGTGTTTAAAAGTGCTGGTCTATAGCACTTTCACACCAGGAAGATAAGATTAAAAACTTGAAGGGGCAGCTCTGGGAATTAGCAGCCAGAAGAGCTGATGGATTTGAAATAAAATAAAAGTTGCTATTGGGGAAAATTTATTTTGAAGCTAAAATAGTGTGGCTGCCAATGAAGTATTCAACAGACTTGAATGTTTACCTTAATATTGATGCCACATTTCAATTTAGTAGGCAAGTACTTCTTTTCAGCTACTGTTGTCATTATGGAAATCAGTTGAATGAATCTGTGCCATGTAATCCATTATGGAGTAAATTGGAATCTGAGGCGAAGTTCCCGTTAGGCAGATGTGAGATCCTGTTTGGATGTGTGTGCAAAGTCATGTTATTGCAGCCCTCTGGAATGCACTGCATTTGGATGGGAGAAAATCCAACCAGGAGTTAGAATGGTCTTTTAATTAGAAGGAAGAAAAATGAACAGGCACTGATGCATCAGCAGAGCATCTGTCTTTATTAAAGATCTCTTTTTCGGGGAAGCTATCTGTTTTAAACCTGTAGAATTTACGATGAAATACGTCTTTGCAGTGAGCTTTATTTAAGGGAAACAAGGGCACGGGTTGCAGTATTAGAGGTGGTGTGTTCACTCGTGACGGCTTTATTTGTAAAGTATTTCTGAGTGTCTGTAAAGTCCTCTCCCTCTTTCTCTCGAATGTGTCTATGTTCTCATTTATTCTTGCTGTGAAAATGGCACAGAAGTATTGTCTTATTCATAGTTCTACTGTGCAGATAATGCATTGGGGATGAGATTGAGTTGATTGCTTCTGAAGGAAGGTGCTATTGGAGCATTCCAAGTTCCTACAGCTTTACGGTTTTTCACTGAAAGTCTTCTTTTTGAGTACAGTTTTGCAAAAACTCGCAAATTTGGCACTTTATTTTGAGCATTTCCTGCATGCAAACTCATGCAAAAAGGGTCAGTGTTACTGCTAATTACTTTTTTTAATGAATACGTGGTCTTTTCATTGGAAGCTTTCTTTTTTTGCCTGCAGTTTGCTGTAGGGAGTTTTTGCTAAGGATTTCCATCTCCCAATATTGTTCAGTTGTCTGTCTTACTTTTTTCTTCCCTTATGAGAGCTTTAGAAGTTTTCTGGGCAAACAAATTGATTGTTACACTGCAGTGTGGGAGGATTTTGTGTTGCATTTGTTTGAAAACGTTATTGCTCCTGGAGCTTCATGTTAAACTAACAAACTTCCATAGTCCTTGCTCTCTTTTCTGCTCCATTTGCATTTTTTTTTTCTGACTCCCTAGAAATAATCTACACTGGTGCTAAAAGGAAGTTAATGAACAAAACATAAGAGTGCTGCAGGAATTAACAGAACTGTGAGTAGGAAATGCATATTCTTAGAAAAGGTTTGGTGTCAGCAGAATCCAGGATCACAGGATGAACTATTTCTTTTCTTTTCTTATTTGTTCTCAGGCTATTTATCTACAGTATTTAGTACAAAGGGAAACAGAATAAAGTTTCTACCAGTATTTCCAGGAAAAAAACCCCACAACAAAGTGAAGCAAAAGCATGTAAAGCAGACTGGGCCTAAGGAATTCTAAAAGTTAACCTATTTTTTCCTAGTGTATAACTGCTATGCTGTTCACTTGTAGTTAGCCTGTTAAGACCATACAGAATACTTAACGTTAGAAAGAAGTATCTGTAGGTCTGTTTCACACCCAGGAGTTCCATAGGTGCAGTGGATGATATAAAATACATGCTTTGCAAAAATCTGCATATCTGAACAAGAATTCCACCTGTCAACAATGTTCCTCCACAGAACTCAGTTGCATTTTGTGGCATGGGCCACAAAGCTGGGGATGTTCAACCTGGAGAAGAGAAGGCTCCAGGGAGACCTTAGAGCACCTTCCAGTGCCTGGAGGAGATACAAGAGAGCTGGAGAGGGACTTCTGACAAGGCCATGTTGTGATAGTACAAAGGGGGACTGGCTTCAAACTAGAAAAGGAGAGATTTAGATTAGATGTTAAGGAGAAATTCTGTCCTATGAAGGTGGTGAAGTACTGGCACCGGTTCCCCAGAGAAGCTGTGGATGCCCCATCCCTGGAAGTGTTCAAGGCCATATTGGATGGGGCTTGGAGCAACCTGGTCTAGTGGGAGCTGTTGAATTAGATGGTCTTTAAGATCCCTTCCAACCCAAACCATTCTATGATTCTGTGATTTTTATGAGCTGCAGCAATACAACAGAAACACAGCACACCACGGAACAGAAGGTCCCATTGACCACAGCTGGTGTTTGGAATGTGTATTGAAATCACCAAGTAATCACAGCATATGCTGAAGGAGGGAAACTACCCTCTCTCCCACCTTTCAAACACCTCCCCAGCACTGCAGATGCATTACCAAATGGAAGCTTCACATCAGTGCCAAAAATTAAGGACTGAACACAGCTTGTTAGTACATCTTAAAAACGACGATCCGTGCTATCTACGGTCTTGAAATTAGTGTTTTAAATGTGTGACAAGCCTTGAGACCCAAGGTACCAAGTAAGGAGCAGAAGAGGTTTGATATCCTTCCAGGTCTTCTGGACATATGAAATGACCTCTTTCTTCTCTCCGTCAGGGTTTATTACCTTTGTTAAGAGGACAATAACATAGAACCAGTGTAAGAGTCGTATCTCTGTCTTTGCTAAACTTTGGCAAGTGGTGGTGCTGAGGACTATTTTGGTCCTGTATTTTGGGCAGCTGAGAAGCAGTGCCATAGCTGCACACTACCAATCACAACATCATGGAATCTTTTAGGCTGGAAAAGACCCTTAAGATCGTGGAGTCCAGCTGTCAAATTGCCATATTGCTCATGTGTATTCCTACATAAGCTGGTGCTTTTGAAAACACAGTGTTCACATGAATAGTTAAATCCATTTAAAATATCCTTTTCTTTGAGCAAGTTTTCAGTCATTTTTGTGTATCAACTAATCTTAAATACGGCAATTTGTAGGTGGCAACTTTCCCTGGAACCTCCATTTCTACAGGCTGTCTAATGTTCTTTTGGCAATCATGTACATTTTATTGGTGCTTTGGTGTTTTGGTTTGTTTGGGGGTTTTTTTGGTTTGAATATTGATCTTATTGTGCTACTTGGTTTTGCCTGAATAATTTTCAGGTATGGAAGTAAGCCCCAAACCAACTTTAAATTTCAAAAATGTGACAGTAGTGTGTTAATCATATGGACTCCACTGGTAGCCTTGAGGTTTTTAAGTTTACTAATAGATTCACGTAAATCAGTGTTACAGATATTTCAATGCTAAATTATGATTGGTAAAAATATTTTTTACGGTGAAGTTGCCCAGGGATTTGATCAAAACCCACCCAAAACCCAACCTCATGCAGCAATTCTGAATTCATGTAGAAATAATGACCAACACAGTACCAGACAGTATTTTGGGACTCTCTGGATGCTCAGTACTTCAAAGCATCAGGCAAGTTATCTGGATCCTTAAAAATTAAACCAAAGCCTTTTCATTTTTCATTTGAATTTTATTAAAGAACTGAAAAATATTTTTGCACATTAGAGTCAAGAACCCAAACCAAGGTCCTTAAGTGTCCAGAGGAGTGAGACTTTCTGCTCAGAATTTATCCAGGGACGTCTTTATGTGTTCCACAATCACCATTTTATAGCAGTCACTGAATGAAGTGAGCAGGCTTTGCTTTAACTCCCCTGTGGACAGAGGGGAACTCCCAAGAGAAAACAATGGTGTCTTTTCTGCATAGGCATCGAGCTGTTCTCCTCACATTGCATCCAAGCCTTGAAACTCATCATGTCCCCATGGTTTATGCCCTGGCTCTTATTATAGAGGCAGAACTTTCTCAGTATGAAGGGAAAGGCAGAATTTGTGTTATAGTTTATGCAGTCAGTTTGAAGTGTTTAAATTACTCCTGAACCTGTTTCCAGTAAAAGTTCTTCTAAAATGTACGAATTTTGGCATTAATTTCTTTGGCAATAGCCTGAGAAGACGGTAAATAAGACTAATGATCTGATGGCAGATCCCAGAAGGATCATTGAGTTCAGCTCGTGGCCATACACAGGACAACCCCAAGAGTCACGCTGTGTGCCTGAGAGCATTGTTGAAACACTTCTTGAACTCTGTCAGGTTTGGTACTGTGACCGCTGCCCTGGGGAGCCTGTTCCAGTGCCCAACCACTCTCTGACTTAAGAACCTTTTCCTAAGATCCAACCTAAACTTCCTCTGACGCAGCTTCATGCTAAACATACTGTCATAGTTAGAAATAGGCAGTAAGGTTTTGATGCGTTTCACGCTGCTGTGGCATGTGCGGCTCTGAATGACTGTGATTAAATAAGAAGAGCATTGTCTAAACACAGGTGAAGTGTTTCATCTCAGCACATCACTCTCAAAGCAAGGGCGTCACACTGTAAAATGCTCCCTGCATCCTGGCATTCTGCAAACAGGAGATTTTATATCCTTTAGAAATGCTATTGTTGATGACTGGGAGGCTTCTTCAGTGAAGGGATCATGAAAGAACCAGTAAGAGGAGGGGAAAGTCCGTCTCATGGGAAGTCTCTCATGGAGTTGGGACGGAAGGGCTGGCCATGCTTTAAATATTTAATACTCCCAGAATGAAATGGAAAACTATATGTCATCATGATGCCGTGTGACACACACAGACAGTGTATATACACAAGGTAAATAGTACGTGCAGTTCTCGCACGGTTATCTTGCAGCACTGTTGTATTCTTAGTATTCACTTTTATAGTGTAGCAACAGAAAATGTATTTGGATTCAGAGTAAATCAAGCCACAAATAAAAATGTTTTTCTGGGTCGAGGCATTCTGGGTAGCAGCTCTAAATATTTGTGCTGCAGGGAAAAAAATCAGCCTTAAACTGTCACCTGTGCTCTGCCCTTCCACCCTTCCTGCTATGAATATATTCTGTATCTGAGGCCACAGGCGTCAATCTGACTCCCTGGAAATTATTCTAGTATTCTGAAATTTTCAGTCCTTGTTATCTTAAGGAACTGGCAGTCACAACCAGAAGATGATTCCTGTGCCTGGTTTCTGTAGTTTAGTTTCCAGTCATTTGTGATTTGGGCTGTTTGGTACCAGAAATAATTAGTATATTTGACAAGTGCTGCTATCATTGGTTGTTTTTCTGGCAGTATACCTGGTACACAGTGTTACATATCTCTAAATTGACTATTCTCTCATTCCCACTTGCCTTCTATTAGAGATTTTCCTCTCTTTGCCCTGCTTCCATCCCTTGTTTGCTCTGTAGATCTTCTTCCCATTGAAATTTGGATGTTTCACCTCTGAAGAGTGAAGAGATTGCCAAGATGATGAGAAGTGTGAACTGAGATGGGAGCTTTAATGAGAACCTCAGGTGTGCTGTTTCTAACTCTGGCACTCGTAGCAATGCTCGGTCTTCTCCCTCCATGGGTGAGACCCTGGACTTTATCTACTTTCACACTCTGGCTTTTTTTGTGTATTTGTATGAAGTTGTTTTGGTAGTTTGGGTTTTACTTCTCTCACAAGAAGAGCAGAGTTCAAAATCTCCTTAGGTGTATCAGAGGTGTAGGCAGAGAATGAGCAGGTGTGGGAGCTCTGGAGTCTCAGCTGCCCAGCAAACATTGCAAACCAAACATTGCTGAGAAGAAATTGAGGTTTTGCTTAATTACAGCAGCAGGTAGCACAGCAGAATGTAGTGGGTAACCTGGCCCTTAGTGGTGGTTTCCCATGCATGTCAAAAGTTTCCAAATTAATGAACTTTGAGCGAAGTGTGGTAGAGTTGAATACATTACCAAATCTTCATAAAAGTCAAATGCAGGCCTAACAAAGAGAAACCACCAGCTTGGAAAGCCAACAAGGAGGATATTTCACTGCAGAAATGTGTCCCAAGAAATTACAAAGTTCCCTGAATTATCTGAAGTGCTGTTATTTAAATACCCCATAACTAAAAGCTGAAGTGATCTCTGGTTCTGGCACAGGTTGCCCGGAGAAGCTGTAGCTGCCCCATCCCTGGAAGTGTCCAAGGCCGGGTTGGATGGGGCTCTGGGCCACCTGGTCTAGTGGAAGGTGTCCCTGCCCATGGCAGGGGGTTGGAACTGGGTGATGTTTAAAGTCTCTTCCATCTCAAACCATTCTAAGATTATTTGATTCTATGATCCTGTTTTTTTTCACAAATAAAGCTAAAGCTTTCATTAGCTTTGGAAGAAAACAAAGGCTACAGTATATGTATTCTGAAAACACACAAGGGAAATAAAATGCCTGTCATGGGGAAAAAAGAGAGAACCATTTTCCCTTCCTTAATACAGCAAAAATTCAAGAAAGTCTATGTATAGATTTTTTTTTTAATCTAACCTTGATAATGTTGGATTTGAAGAACTGGATGAACTGTGCATCAAGCTAATGGTCATGATAATGCCCGAAATCAATACAGAAAAGGATTGCTTATTTAGTAGAAATGTCTTAATTTGGACATTCAAGGCATAAAACAAAATTAACCATTTCCTCTCCAAATATATTTTGAAAGGAGCATGTGTTTGCTGATGTGATTTATGTGAGAAAGGATTTCATTTAATATCAAGTCTTTGGGCAATCATCTCAGCTGAGAGGAGAATCCATTTCTTGTACAGCTGTACTATGAATTCAGTTGTTATTCCCTGCATTTATTTGTATTTTTGACCGATTCCTGTGGAATGAGGCTTTCTGTGCTTTTACCTCTGTCTCACTCTCCCTGCTACGTTTTAACCTATTGGGTAACCAAACCCAAATTTAAAAGAGTAGAGGAGGACTCAAATGTAATTTAAAGATCTACCAGTTTTACAAAAAATGGAAGAAAAAGACCCGAAATGTTAGTGAAATCAGGAAGAATCTGGAAAATTTTTCTGGTTTGTGTGGCTGTGGTGCTTAGGGACATGGTTTAGTGGTGAACATGGCACTGTTAGGCTGATGTTTGGACTCAATGATCTCTTTTCTAACCTTAAACCCCGATGAGGTTTTTTCTAACCTTAATAATTCTGTGTTTGGCAGCAGCTAATCTGTAGGTCCAAATTGACCTCAGTACTTAATCGCTTTTGCTTAGTGAAGGTGATCTGACGATGGAGAGGACGGAGAGGTAGAGCACGCGTGTCCTTTGGCATTTCTGCTCTTTGCACTGGTGTTTTTTAGCAGCTTTGGCAGGTTATTTCTGTCTCAAAGCAAGCTCTGAACAAACTGGTGTAGGAAATAGTGGCCGTCTGGTGTGGACACCTGAAGTGCATCAAGGACTCCCTTACCCTGCCCAAGTAAAGGGAGCAAGCTGGTGGCTGTGCTTTACTTTCTCATTTTTAAAACCAGTTCACTCTGCTGTTGTTTTACTAGATCATATTTTTGTTTATATTGTTCAACATAAAGACCAGTTATTGCTGTGGGTAAATGCTGAACGAAATGATTCCCTTAGGCTCGATCAGCAGCATCTGATAGCAAAGTGTCTCTCTGAAGTGTGTCTTTAAGTACCTTCAATACCTACTTAAAAACTGAGTAAAACTCACATTCTACAGCCTACTTTAAAAATGGGGTACATGCCAAGAGCTGTTTTGCTTGGTCCTGTCCTTCAGTGAAGGCTGAATTAGTTGGCTTTGCTTTCTGGTACTCCTTTGTGCAGTAAAGGATCGCACACTCAAGTTTGTTGGGGAAGGGGGGCCTCATCCTTTACAAAGTGATTGACCATGCTCCAAAGAGCATAGCATCAGAAAGGCAGCTTTTTAGCAGGGAGGTGAGATGAACAAATGATTTGCTGTGATGGACATTGAGTACAAAATAACAAAAGATATCTGCCATTCTTAGCCAAAACAGTTACATTTTATTGTTTGCTAAATGTTGCTCTTAAAAAAAAAGATCCAAAAAACTCATCAGCTTTTCTGAATTTTGGTAGCTGAATTCAAGCTTCGACTGACAGGGCAGTAAACTGTACTGGGCTGGTGATGTATATTAATTTCTTGGCTGGTGTAATGAGGCATATAGTTGTCATGCAGGGTCACTCTGGGCGTAGGAAACTGTGCCAGTCGGAAGTGATAACTTGCATTCTGTCCTGCCCAGGTGGAATCGCAAAGATTTGGCTGCACCAGCCCAGGCTGTAGCCAAGAGCTCATCATGCATGCAGAAACTTGAAGGATCAGATGGTGCCTTATGTGAATGGCAGGGGAGCAGAGATTTGTCAGGAACAGATATAGTTGGTATGTCAGCATATTTTATGTTTCCATTCTTTATTCTTGACTTCATAGTTCAAGCCCATTGATAACTATCGTGCCATCTTCTGCTTGTTTCTTTAGCTTACTTGACTACATTTTAGACTTCATTGGTATTGCAGTCCTTTCACTGCTGTGCTCTTGACACGAGCCGAGGATGCATCATTTAGGATGATCCTGTCTTTTGCTTTGTTCAATGAAATGACGACAGTAGGATGATGTATGTTGTGCTAAATATATCCTTGGGGTTTAAAAATGGCATTTGGTTGGACATATGGGGCAGTGCTGTACGACATCAAAAGTCATGCTTAAGAAGATCACGCTTCTTCCTAAAAATCATACATTTCTGGCAGTTCTCAAGGTGTGTTACAGACCCAATTATTTTTGTTACCAATGTGAACTTCACAACCTGCTTCTTTGGGATCTGACCTGCTCTGTCATATGTGGTAAAAAGATGTTCCAACCTCTATGTCAAATACTGGAGGGCATTATTGTAATCAACAAGAGACTTTTTTAAAATAGCACTAGTTTTAACAGCAAAGTAGAGTATTTTCTTAATAGCTGTTCAAGAACTTGGTCATCTGTTAATTAACAGGCCATAAACACAGGCTCTGATTTTTAGAAATACTTCATTTTTCTTTCCTGATTGACCATATGACTTTGAGCTGTCATTGAAAAGCTTCTTTGCTGGAATCAGAGAGTTAGTGAGATTCAGTGCACTATGCTTTAGGTTAGTAGAATTTTTCCATTACGCAGTTAGCATAAAAAATGTAAAGAATTATTCTTGGCACTTTTCATGGTGGAATGAAAAGAATAACTGTTATTTCAAGGCGTCCTGCATTATTGATGGCTAATCACAAGTAGCTATTTTGAATTTAAAAATAAATTCATAAGAAAAAAAAAAAGACCCTGTAAATCTATTTGCCAGTAGAAACCAGACAGGCTTCTGAGGAGGTGCTTCATGTTTCTTCTCATGGGCTGCACACAGCTGGTAACTTGCTGTTCACCTGTTCAACTGGTTTTGAATCAAATTCATATGCTTTTTTCAATGTAATTTTAGTATGTGCTTTGAGTGATTTGCTCATTGACTGGTTTATTAGAACATTAAATGCAGTTTGCAGGTGCAGAGTTAATTCTTCTACACACTTGCACACAGCTCAGCCACATCAGGATACAACAGATTTGCAGGATGTGCAAAGGTGGGAAAGAAAAGATTTTTTTTCTTGGGCAACCCAGAATCATTCATCTCTTAGTGGCTTAGGAGAAAGCACATTATCCCTGGGGAAATAACGTGGCATATTGGAATTGCACTGAGCTGAAGACAAGGACTCACATGCTCCCAGTTGGGGAGGACAAAGACACAATGAAAATAAGGAAAGGAGCTAAAAATGGCATTCATTCTCAAAAAGAGTCTTGCTTTTCTGCCTGGTTTCACTTGCAATAGCAGAAATCAGTTACTACAGAGCTTCGGGGAAGATATTCTGGTTACTTGGTTTAGCGTAGCTGATACCTTCACCTTAAGAAGAAACAATTGCAGGAATGGGCAGGAAGTACAGATGAGTTGTTCTGGGACTGGCAACATTCATGGCTCTGGTTGAAGCTACATTTGAGAGTTCCAAAGTTCAGCAATGAAAAGGCGTCTGGTGACTACAAGGTGAGTGGGATCTAGTGAGGCTCATACTGATGTGTTTTCACTCAAAGGTGTTTCCTTGAAAAAGATGCCTGTGCCCAGCTGATTGCCCCGTTTCTCATCTGTTTCTCTCTCCTTTCCCTTCTCCTATTGTGGCACTCATTTAAATACTTGTATAAGGATTTTTATCCATTTTAAATTTTTGCCTCTTGAAGCAAAAGGAGGGATTTTGGAATCATACATGAGGGATTTTTAATTCCTGTACAGAGAACAGGTCAAAATGTTATTTTGTTTGCTTTGTCCTTTATTCACATAAAAATGGAAGAGTGCAAACACAGTCAGGCTTATTAATTTCTAACAACAGATTGAAACTACAGTCCGATGATGAATTGAGAAATCATTGAGTCAAACTTTCAGCTGATGGATTTTCCTGTGATTTTTTTGTGTTTGTGGGCTGGAGGAAGAGGAAGCAGGAAAGCTTTAGCTGAATTTGTGAGTGCTTAAAAACAGGAAAGAAGTTCTCTGTCAGCCTTTTGTGGGAAGTTTTAGAAGCCTTGATATGTTGAGCAAGCTGCTGAGATTATGTAGTGATGAATAATACATGTGTACCAGTGGAGAGATCTCACTGCTGATTATTTGAGTGAATGTTTTTGTGGCCAAACTACTTGTGAAATACGCAGAGAATTTGTTATTAGCAGAAGTGATAAAGGAAAGATTGAACAAAGCTGTTGAATGATTGGAAGTGAGGACATTTGTTACAGGAGTGGTTAACCACACTCATTGCATGATTTTTGGAAGACTGGCCATAGGTCTTCACAAATAAAGTTGTTATCACGACCCACAATGTAAAGATTCTTCAACCCACCTGGCTCGAAGGATCTCAACTGGGAACAGTGCATCACAGCCATTGTCATCATCTTTTTCTTTTTGCTTGAGTAATTGATACTTTATTGATCCCAAAACAGATGCAACAGGAGCAGTGTGGGGTTCCTAATACGAAGTTTTCATGCTGAGGGCAGTGGGAGAGGCAGACTCCCACATTTTGAGAGCATCCAAGAAGGGTGGAACCAATTCTTCACACTGTGACTGTTCCCTCAAGAAGGCTGACAATTGCATTTCACTCAGAGACAAATCAGGATTGTGGCTTTCAGTGAAACAAAATTGGTTCCCTGCTGTTTGAAAGGGTTTTGCTCTCAGTGGGGGGCAGTATGTAAAGATGCACCTGTCACCTCCCACAATTCCTCCCAGCTGAGCTCGAGGCCTCCTCTGGAACTTCGCTGGCTCTGTGGAGTCTATGCAGCAGCAACTCCTCAGCCCAGGTGTCCTTCACACTTGCCCATTCAGGTGTGTGACTCCAGCCAGTCTGAAATTAGATGATGAGGGGAAATACTCTACATCTGTGGATCCATTTACAGTTCCATTTATAGCTACCTTCAAGTACTACATCAAGCAGCAGGACTGTGCTGAGTCT
The DNA here is from genome assembly GCF_003945725.1 of Corapipo altera. Taxonomy (NCBI): domain Eukaryota; kingdom Metazoa; phylum Chordata; class Aves; order Passeriformes; family Pipridae; genus Corapipo; species Corapipo altera. The sequence continues at coordinate 931,296 of NW_020884892.1, forward strand.
TTTCATTTGTTTGGACTTATTTTAAAATTAAATGTGCATGCTAAAATCATCAGTTGAAGTCAGTTATTTTATTATGCTGTAGGTATGATTTTATTGTATTTTACTTGCTGTATCTCTTCTAGACTCATGTAACTCTTAGAGAAAAGGCAGGAAATGCATTTAAGGTTCCTTATTTAAGAATTTGACTTTAGTGTATATTAATGACAGAAGCTGCGGGTGCAGTAAGTAGGCAGTCTGAATTCCTCACTTCATGGGTATGAGCAGTACAGGGCACACTTAGTCCATGCAGCAGTGCCAGCACCCCCAAATCCAGCTCGAGGATTAGCTTCTTTCACACATGCATTTTGATGTTGGCCCTTGTTTTTATGTAAAGATGCCACTGTGTGTTGTTTCACGCAGTGTTATTTCAGCCGGTGTATTGCCCAGCCATTGGATGCAGGATGCAAAACACATTAGAGAATTGAGGTTGTTGGAGAGGTTCATGGTAGTGTCCTTCAGCTGCTCATAAATGCTATTAATTGACCCCCCTGACACTCTTTGGTCACCTTTGACACCCTTCTGTACCATATGAACTGAAGTCATTGTAGTGAATGTCCTCACTCATGTATTTGAATGTATCACACACTTCACACATGGACCCTGGTTCATCATTTGATTGGATAACAAGAGCTTTGGCTGCACTTTCAAAACTCTGTGCAGTTCTCACCTCCCAAATCAAGCTCTACATTCTCTACTTTGCTGTAGTTTTTTCAGCTTTTCAGCAGATTGCCTCCTTTCTTCCCCTTATGTGGCCTCTTACATATATTGTAACACTTTTTGGCTCACATTTAAGTTTGCATAGGTTCCTCATCAGGACTGTTTTGCTTAAATTGAGATTAAAAGGGTTCTTTCCCTTTCCTAAACCCCTGTTGACCAGACTGTAACTCCATGCAAATCCTACACCAAACTCTATTTTGTTGCACCTCACTTCAGTTTGTGTGCCTTGTCCCTCAGATTTGTGTTTCAGTTTTGCTCTTGGTTCCACAGAGCTTCAGAGGTTTTGAAGTTCATTTATAAATTTGATTCATCCTAAGCATGTTTGCATCAGACATTGCCATGTTCCAGTAGCAGAAGACTTAGTTTTGTGGATTGTTTTTAGTTAAATGGTAATGTTACTGCTAGGAATTCACTCTGAAATACGTGCGTGTGATTTTTCTCGAGCTTTTTACAAATATGACACAAAATTTTTTCTAAAATTAGATCCTGAAAATGTGACAGTGACCAGGAGCTGGAGATTTGTACTTTGGCACTCCTTGTCTCTGTTCATCATTGAGTATTATTCGTAGCAGAATAAATGTCATCTTGGTTTGCCATGGTTCTTACCATGTCTGGCTTCTTCGATTTCCACTTCTTCCTCTTCTGCATGTTGAAAGCAATGCACAAATAAGCACAGTGTATAAATAAAATAGAGATAATTGGTGGGACTAGGGTAAGATTTTGGGGCATTCTTGTGCCTTGGTTCATTGGTGACTGCTGGATTTAAGTTAAAGAAAAATAATTTTAAGAAGTATCTTTGCAGTTTCTGTTCATCGCTGCCTGCTACAGGAAATGCCTTAATATTTCAGAGCTTTTATGTGCTCATCTGTCTCTTGCTTTTGGGTGAATTAATGGAATCTACCCTGTAATTTTATTGAGCAGATATATTGCTTTTCTGTCTTATTTTCATTACATGAAAGAATTGAGGAAGTAAAAAGCTACGCAGCCTTGTTGGGAACAGAGACTGTTAAAGGCACCAATGTTCTTAAAATTGTGCCATAATAACCATTTATTTAAAAGAACATGTCAATTATAATGGGACAATGGTGCTATTAGATATTGATTTTTCTTTTATGTGCTTGCACATTATTAAGAGAAGCAAGTTTGTAGTTTGTTTTTTGGTTTTGTTTTCTTTCTTTTCCTTGTTTCTTTTTGCACTATGCTAACAGGAGGGCCATAAGTAGAAAATCATTTTCAGAAATATACTATAAAGAGGTGGAGACATGACAGTTAATCTGTAAAACAGGTTGCTGACCAAAAGGGTGAAATTAAATCAACCTTCTGATAAGATTAGAAATCAATGTAGGAAAGGAAATATTTTGGGTACGAGTAACAATAGAGCCAAAAGACCTATTTGGTTAATCTCCACTGTGGTTTTACCAATTGCTTTGTCCTCCTGACCTTCAGTATTACATGCTCTGTTTAGAACAACCTTTTGTCTGAGGCTGGAAGAAGTTTTTTTCTGTGGAAATATTTATTTTATTTGTATCGATTTTGGATATTTTTGAAAATGTTGGGGCGTTCATATAATTTAAGCTTCCACAGAGTTGTAGATACTTTGGTAGCCCCATGGTCGTCATCCAGTTCCATCTCCCATTCAGAGAGAGTCTCTTGCCAACAGTGGATCAGGTCGGATGTCACTTGTCTTAGCTGGGTGTTAAAAGTCTCCTCAGACTCATGCCCTATCAAGTAATGCCCTATGCTGCAAAAAAATGGAAAAAATAAATCCAAAGCTCATCCTTGGAAAAGATGACTTGGCTCCCCTCGTTAGAAAGTCTGACACATGGGGTACTGCCATGCAGTGACCAATGGCTAGTACAGTAAGATGAAGCAAATTCAACTCTCGCACAAAACTTTTGCTCTCTAACCATTTTTCCACTCTGTATAACCATTCAGACTGTATCTTCCAAGGAAAATTCATCCCTACAATAAGATCTGGATGACAGCAGTCAGATGACAGTTTTAGAGGTTGCATAACAGAAGAAGGGTTATATGGAATGGTAAAATCATGGAATATCTCAAGATGGAAGGGACCCAGTAGGATCATTGAGTCCAGCTCCTGCTCCTTGCAGAACTACCTGAAACCGAACCATGTGACTTGACTAAAAGCATCATCCAGACACTCCTGGAGCTCTGCCAGGCTTGTGACCACTTCCAGATACAGCTCCAGTCATCAGCTGGAACATTAGGGTGGGGAAGAAAGTGACCTGGCCTCGATGCCCTGGGAGCAGAGTGTGATGGCTGCAGGAGCAGATGCAGAAAGGTTGTATGTGGAACACAGTGAGGATTGGTTAGCAGGGCGGGTATTTTCACAGAGCAGATTTTCCAAGACTGTGGCTATCTGACAGCTGAGTTATACTTATGAGAAAGCAGCTGGGTTCTGTCAGGGTTACGTGCTCCAGGACTACTGGAAAATGTTATTCTGTGTTAGGTCAACTTTCCTGGACTGTTGGTGGATCTCACTAATTTGCACTTATCCCAAAAAGGAGGAAAAGCTGCCCCTTCTTGCTGTAGCAAGTTCTCAGCAACCTGTTAACTTGGAAGAAGTAAACTTTGGAAGCTGAATCCTGTCCACTGTTCAGTGTTACCTGCTCCCCCCAAGTAACCAGGGACTGACTGGGATGCTTGTAAGGTCATAGCTGCAGTCATGTGAAAGCTTGCCACAGGTTGTGCTTAGAGAAATCAATTTTCTCTAGCAATGGTAACAAAGTGAAATACCTCTTGCAAAAGCCCTCTGTGATCTGTAATCATTCTACTTGTCTGTGTCCTGGTTTTGCTATGCTGGGAGTAGGAGGCAGCACTTGAGATTTTAATTTTGTGCTATCAGGAGAGCACAGTCTGAACTGACTTGACCAAAATAAAAAATTACGATGAACTTGCAACCACTGGACAGATACCAAGCAGAAGCAATTGTTGGCATTTCGAGTTTATTTTATATTTAGAATCTGAATAAACTAAATCCAGGATGAAGGATTACAGCAAACCTTCCAGATGGAACACTACAACAGCCCCTTTTTGAATACATAAAGAAACTCTTTCTGATAAGGTTTGCGCGCAGAATCCTCCAATCCTTACGCCATTGCAAATGAAAACTCAGTTTATAAGGAAAAAGGATAATCTAAAGAACATTCTCATATGTCATAAAACTTAGAGAGCAGAACATTTTCATAACCATTCATAGTCATAGTGTGTTCAAAGAACTACATGTGCTATTTGTAAATTGTCTTGAAGCTGGAGAAAATTAATCTGTGCAGCTCCTGACTGTGTCTGACGCATCAAACAGACGTCAGAGTTTTCCACTGACTTCATTTCTCCCTGTCTATACTCTTGAAGTTTTCATTTCCTTTAAGGTACACTGTAAGTATGAATTTCCTGACTTTTTAATATTTGGAGTTTATTTGGTGTATCACTACAGATTTGTAAATGAAGTTGCCAAAATTTGTCTTCAGGCTTCGCTTTGTCTTAGCTTTCATTTGCAGTCATGTCGCATATTATGGTGCATCCTGGTGGTACTATAAACTTTGACTTTTAGCAAACACTTTAAGCTTTTATTTGTAAACATCTCATTTAAACAACAACAGTCAGAGTGAAAAATTTTGAGTACCACTTGAACTTTCACTGGAACATTATGAAAAATGTATGAGACTAGAGAAAATAATGGGTATTGACAATTACCTCTTTGTCAAATTCTCCCCAGAAAAATCTCCTTCCTCTGCATGCTTTTCAAGGGAGGAGTAAAAATTTCTTTTCTTGTCCCTAGTCTGTATCATTTAATCTTGGTTTGTTGTGTACCAGAATATCAGTTATAGTTCAATAGCTTTTGTCTAGAGCTCATTATCTGTAATTGAATGTATGCACCAAGCTGAATATGTTTATTTGTGACTTGATAATTAAGCTGCTGCAAACACATTCTGGGAGAGGAGGAGACAGGCAGCCTGTTATACCACAGATGCTGCTCTGGCCTGGAATGGGAAAACCAGGGTGTGTTTGAAGGTGACCAAACTTCACCTCCCAGCATTTGCAACCACTGTTCATATCTCCCTGGGGTTACATTTTTTGTTTATTAATTTCCTTGTCTCCAAATTAAGAAGGCTGAGGAAAAGGGGCTTCATTGTTCTTTTCATAGATTGTGTTGGCCCAGGTGTTATTTAAGACCAGTGTCCTAAGCTTGTTTAGAACTGATTCTGTCCAGTTTCAATCTGATGCTTCCTCACAGGGGGAAGAGGAGGAGCAGGCACTGATCTCTTCTCTGGTGACCAGTGACAGAACCCAAGGAAATGGCCTGAAGTTGTGCCAGGGGAGGTGTAGGTTGGATATTAGGAAAAGGTTCTTCACCCAGAGGGTGGTTGGGCGCTAAACAGGCTCCCCAGGGCAGTGGTCACAGCACCAAGGCTGACAGAGCTCAAGGAGCATTTGGCAAATACTCTCAGGCACATGGTGTGACTCTTGGGGATGGTTCTGTGCAGGGCCAGGAGTTGGACTCAGTGATCCCTGTGGGTCCCTTCCAACTCAGGATATTCTGAGGTTCTAGGTTTCTATGTTTTCTTACCAGTGTAACTCCTGAGTTTAATCTTCCCTGCAGGTTAGTGGGTAGGATATGTGGGAGCACCTTTCCATTATTGCAGCTGATGCTGAACTATGTGAAGCTTCTTCTTCAAAAAAAAAAAAAAAAAAAGAGAAAGTTTAATAGGAGTGAATTACATTTTGGTAGTTCATGGTGATGAAAATGAGAGCGCACTGACGTCTGGTAGCCATGGTTGCCAACATTTCAGGAAGCACAAAAGCAGGGATGAAAGAAAAAGTCTTTTTTTTTCCCCAGTTCCTATGAGGTTTTTGAATAAATCAGACATATAGTGCCATCTTAATTTTTACTAAATATATCTTAGTTTGCTAATGCTTTCTGGGAGCAGACCTGAGATGGCATTGTAGAACATAACTGCTTTGTTTTTGCTCTAGTTACCCTTATGCATTTTTAAAAGTAGAGCGTGTTCGGTTGAATTTTTATTTTCTGTCAAGTGTAAGAGCTGCTACTACATTAAGTCCCATTAATCATGTTTTAAAAATAAGTCCAGATCCTGAGAGGAAAATCATTACATTCACTGATTGACTTTCTGGGTGACAAAATGGGGAAAATAAATTGCCTTGGGAAGAGCCAACATACTGCAAGGTTCTGATCACTGTATTCTTACAAGGTACCAAAAGGCACATTTAATGTCTGTGCCTAAGTTATTCTTCTGAGGCCAGTAGGAGCAGAGGTTTTATGAACCTGAGGAAGAAAATGCCATGACTCTTCAGAGGAGTGAGGTGCATGAGAGATGGGTCTTTCTGTTGCTGACTTTGAAGCCATCCTTATCCACAGTGTGCATAGTAATCTGAATACACACAGAATAATCCAAGGAAGAGATTTTTTGTAACTTGGCTAAAGATCCTGATAAACTCCTAACTGAGTTTGGTTGAATGTTTCAAATTTGCTTTACCAATTAGTATTAGGAGTAATCCTAACATTAGGATGAGGAGATGAGGATTTTAAGATGAGAACATGATCCCTGAAGTCTTCCAGGTTTGCCAGGCTGTGCTGGAGTTGTTGGTTTGGGAGTCTGCAGCCATTTATTTTAAGCTAAAATAGGCCCTGATACATTGATACAGAAAGTGCTGAAAACTGCTGAGTGGCACCTGTGTACAGAACATCTCAAAAAGTGACAGTTTGATTTCAGGCTGAACTCTTACCAGTATTTTTCATTAGCCGGGTAAAAACCATTTTCAGATCTGCACTGTCATTGTCCATGAGTTTATTTCACAGGAATAAAGGAATGCAACAAGTCATAAAGGAGCAGATGTTGTGAAAATGAGCAATGGTTGTGGAGCACATGACAGAAATTGGGAGGATTTTTTGTCTAAACTGTATGGGGTGTGCATGTCTAGATATACCCCCACACAAAGATGGACCACATTTTGTATCCTAAGGCAGGGTTTATTGCCTAGCTTTGGTATATTTCCTGCTAGGTTTTGGGAAGTTTGAGATGCTGGGAATTGTGTGAGGTTTTATACACACCTTTGTCATCTCCTGGGTGCTGTAGCTGTCTGTGAGATGGCTTTGTTCCACCAGGTTTTAATGACAGAACTGCTTTCTGCCTCTTTTCTTTAATAACTGTTGTTTGGGGGTATTATCTTTGTGTCTTGAGCTCAGGGAGGATTGTTCTGAATCTTGTCAGCTTCTCTTGGTATTTATTTTAGATTTTGAGAAAAAATGTAGCCAAAAGCCATTCTGAATTAGAGCATCTTTACAGACACAGATGCAAAGGGCAATTTTACGAGGCTGCAGACAGATTTGTGGTTTAATTTCTTCATTAGAGACCCCAAAAATAGGCATTAGTGTTAAATTTTGCATTTATAATCCCTTAGAATTAGTGTTATATTTTGGAATAAAGTGGAGTATAAGGAAGAAATAAATAGCTGCCTCTAAATTCACTTTCTTCCCTCAAAGCAATGTAACTGAAGTCTCTGCCTAGCATTGTGTTTGAAAGACCATTAAAATAATCCATTTGATATGCTACTGTGAAGGCTTTTTTAATTCTGAAAGCTCAATATATGAAATGATGAAAACTTTTGAATTTGTAGAATCTTTGAGTATAGCAGAATTTTACCTGGAGTGACCATTGCATCATACTGCTGTAAATTATTCAGGTACCAAGGAAGATGTTTTCTCCACAGGAATTTACCACCCTCACTTCATCCTGTAATGTGCTTTCTTCCTTTCCATAGAATAATTTTAGTTCAAAAGATGATAGTCTCTGGAGGACATCTCACCCCCTCTGCCTGTACAAGTTCACCGGTCTTAATATATATTCATATATAACAAAAATATTGTGCCTGTTTAAATAACGTGGATAAGAACTCTCTGTTTTCTCACACCTGGTTTTCCTTGGTTTTCTTTGTGCTAGTCTTCTCAATGAAACATTTTTCAGCAGGTGTCTCTGTGTCTTGTGGCTTTCTTCTATGGTTTTAATGTCCCCCATGTGTTAAAATAGTTTTGAATGTTGCTTCTCTGTTATTTCAGCTTAACCTGAAAGTCTGTGGGTTTGGTGTTTAGTATTCTTTTGTGTTTGGAAGTGGGCAATAGTTAGGATTGATTTGTGGGTAGGAGGGTCTTAGAAGTTAGCCCATGGTGGATTTATTTCACCTGTTTGAATGCAGTGAAAATAATTCACTGAGGGATTGCTGACTGCTCAGGAAAAGATAAAAAAAATAATTAAACCCTTTGAATATTTTCTCTCTTTTCCCAAGGTTGATGTCTTAGAGACAAAGATAAAATGACGCAGTTTTAAAAAGCATCCAACCCAAACACAGCAGCATCTGAGCTGAGAGTCAGGAGTGGAAATGTGTGTGGAGATCTCTATTGTCTCTGTATAAGCATTTATAGATGTATGTGTGTGTGTGTATTTGAAGGATATAACTCACATGTCCACTTCCCAGTTGGATTTCTCATCCTATGCCTAACATTCATTATTTATCACATATCATTACTTAAATGCCAGTATGTACAGTAAATTATATATGGTGATCTCTGATGTGGTGGTAACAATTCAACCATGAACCATGAACCAACCATGTTTAATAACATCTATTATCTTAGGGTATAAAAATCCAAGAGTATTCCTGAGCAGTGTTGTCTGTATACTGTGTTTTCTTTTATTGTTAACTTGGTAAGATGTTGCAACAAAGAGGTGGTGAAGCTGCCTTTGGGGTAGATTTTTATGGTTAGGAAGACTTGCTCCTTTGCATTTGAGAGGGAAGCAGAATGTGCCACAGCTGCAACCTTTTAACCTGGGACCTCTCTGACAGGGCCCTGGGTACACAAGGAAATCCACTGAGACAGATTCTAAAGGAGATGCTTTGAGTCCATGAGACAGCAAAGTTAAATTATCAGACAAAATGCTTGACCAGTTGGCTTCATAGGCATCTCATAGCCAAATATTTGTACAAAACCTGGAAGGGGTGTTATTTTTTTTTTCCCTTCTGCCCAAACATATGCTCTGGTTTTGTGTTCTTACTAACAGGGTTAAGAGCTTTTGCTGGAAATTCACCCAGTCTCTGTAACAGTATAAGCAATTGAAATGGGGTTTCTTTCCACATCTTTCTTTTGCTTAAGTGACAGACAGACTTTGCAAACGGGAACTCTGGCAGCATTTGAGCCCGTTTTTAGTTTTTTACTGAATAATAATGAGAGTTGAACCTATCTGATGATTCCTGGATGGGCATTTTTTTCTTGACCTGTGGTTTCCACAATGATGAAACGCCTGTGGATAAAACACCACCACCAAAACAATCCTAACCCAACAACAACAAACCTGGGACCTGTGTGAGCTGTTTTGCTCATTAATTATGCAAAGGACATTTCTTGCTGTGGATTATGGGGAGTGAGCAGGATGAGGTGCCCCCTTTTGATCTGAGTGTTTGAATGGACATTGCAGGCTGGAATGAGCCTCAGCAGCATTTTCAGATGGGAGAGAAGAGCAATTTCCAAATCCTCTGAGCAAAGTGGGGGTTCCTTCTGAGCTTCTGACAAACTACTGATGAGTTCCCTGCCTAAGTTTGGATGGCTTTGGTAGCTTTGTACACATGAAAGTTTACAGTACATTTTCCAGTCCTTTTGGAGCAACTGTCTGGGTTTGTCTTCTTGCTTGAAATGCAAATGTTAAGATGTATTTGTTGCCAACTGACAGAAAGCAAGAAAAATTATTTTAGGAGAAAGAAATCAAGCAAGCAAGCATAGCCATTCATTATTGAAATGACAGTGTTTCATGGCAATTTTGTCTTGAAATAACTTTCTGGTTTTGTAAATTGTGCAGCACTGTCTTTCAGTAGCCAAAACTCTTTGTCACACATTCAAAACCCCTTTGTGACACATGAATTGCTATCTCAGTAATGGAAAGGTAGGAACAGATAACTGGCAAATAGTGTTAACCATCACTGTGTTCCAGTGAGGGCAATGAATCAGTGTTTTGCTTTGGTAAATGTATGTTGATGTCCAAGCAAATTGGCAAGCCTTTAGATTTGACTTGAGAAAATAAGTAGAAGAGTATTTTCTGTGTGTCCCCCAGAGTCATCTTTCCCATCCTGCCTTTCCACCCAAAAATGTGGAATGGAGAGGTTGTTCCCCCGCCCAGCATGAAGCAGCTTTTTTCTTGGCTCTGGCTCCTTCATTAGTATTACTATATAAAATGGACATTCTTAGTGAGGATCAGTCCCTGAGCTGAAGTCATGAGATATGCCAATTTTGGAGGTTGCCAAGGTCTTTCAGGAGATAAGTTAGAAAGTGGCCATGTTGTACATTTGGTATTTTTATTTTGCCATCTGCCTGAAACAAGTACCTTTAAGGAGATTCAGATCAGGGAAGAAATTGCATTAATTGTTTCTAAATGCCCCATTTTCTGCAGAATCAGTTGCTTTAAAGGTATGGTCTTTTAAAACTTCTTTATTAGAGATGTTCGGCTTTTTTCCCCCTCCTTTCTATTACCCCACTGATATTTCAGGGGTGTCCTTAATATAAAAACAGAAGATTCAAGTTAGGTCTAATTTTTCATTAGGAGGGATTGAAAGATCTAGTGATATACATATAATGTGTTGGTTCTCCCCAAGCTACTTGTATTAGAAGAGAGTTAGTATCCAAAAATTGTTGCAACATACCTACATGCAGCCATCTAAACACTTCTTTTTCTGGGATTTTGAGGCAAATTGTCTGACTTTGAAAGCCACTTTTAGATAACAAAATAACTGCCTGAGGATTCGAGTCATCTTCTCTTCGCAGATGAATGTCTTCTGCTGTACCCAGAGGAGACTCTTATTTTGTTCATATCTCAGCTGTTTTGTGATGTGTGTGATATTTTGCCACGGTGTTTTGGCTTGCAGCAAGTTGCCATGTGTGCCATTAGTGCACTCTCTCCGACAGTAATCTCTGTATCTGTTATGATAGGGATGAGCCCTACGAAAGCTCTCATAAAAGCTCTCATAAACACTCACCGTGTGAGGATAAAGGGCCCCTGGCGAGGGCTTGTTGAAAAGGTGTGTTGTATTTCTCATGCACTGGTTTTCAGACTCGCAGCTCAGGAGTGGTTTACTGGAATTAATTTGGTTTTATATCTGACATTAACAAAAAAATTGCCACTGGTTGTTATTCCTTTAAGTAGGTTTTTATTTGGATAATTGAAGTTTGGAGGGGAGGAAAAAGCTGTGATACACCTGTGATAGATCCCTCACTTATCTGTGACGACTATAATGCTGGAGTCCATTATCACAGTCCTTACTCATCCCTGTTCCCTATCAAATCAACCTCGTTTTATTGGGTTATCATAGACATTTAGTGGAAGAACTTACTGTTGAGGAGGAATTGAAGTTGTTGCTCTCTTGGCCCTTCTTGGACTCTGGACATGGGTGCTACCTCCTTTTAGTGTGCAACACTGGAGCAGCACTGGAGTATTTATCCATGGAAAGTGATAATAAATGGTATTTGTACTGCACATTCATGTCTGGAGCAAAACAGTGCTTTATATTGGATTCAAGAAATATTATAATAATAAAATTTAGCTACCATGCTTGTTCTATTCCATGATAGTGCTATGCAGAAGTATAAATAAAGAAGTAAGTTCATTGAAGGAAGGGGAGGACAAGGCCATTAGGCAGAGCCCACACTGGCACTGTTTGTACCCAGCCCCTAAAATCATGGTATGGCAGTAGTGGGGCCTCTGGGTATGGTCATGGTTCAAAAAAATCAAATAATCTTTGTCAGTAAGTATCTCAATCTTATTAAATCAGTGTTTCATGACTCCACACAACAAAAGTCTATTGTTGTCTGTGGACAAGTGGGCTGCGTTTTAGACCTAAAAGGGGAAATTAAATTCATGAATTAGTGATGATAACCAATTTTATGTTTTCCTTTTTTTTTTTTCTGTCCTGATGCTGAGATTAACATCTTACACAGATGCAGCTGAAAACACCTGGTGTTGCAGCTTAACTAAGGGCATATTTAATGTTCCACAACAACATGTGACTAAGGCAGGCAATGAAAAAAAATTAGTCCCTTATTGGCAAAGATTATACAGACAAAATACATTTCCTTCATGCAGTGAGAAGGAAAAATGCCAGCAAGGATGATAAAGACTTTCTTAATATGATTTCTGGTTTTAAATATTGCGCTTCAGACCTCTTAATAAAATGAGTGCACAGAGCTGAGATCGCTGTTGAATGAGATTATGTTCTCATCCATTTAATAATGATGCTGTTGTAGTTTTTTTCCTGCCTTCTCTTTTAACTTTAAATATTTAGCATTGAGCAAATTTTGGTTGGATTTAAGAGAGTCTATTTATTACTTTTCTTTCCTAAATAAGCTTTCAATTTCTGTACTCTGAATGGAACCTCATCTCACAAACGTCTAAACATAATTTTTTTTTAGCCGTCTTGTGACTTCAGTGTCTATGTACTGCAGAGGCCACTATGGACAGAAACCTTTTCAGGACAGCATTTTGAAAATTGAATTTAAAGAGAGCTTTTTGGTTTAATTTGCTGGGTCAATTTGTTTAAATGGACAATAATCTTGCATTTGTCCCGGTGAGACCTTGGACAAGAGAGTACATTTGGGCATCATTTTTGATGCTGTAAAATATAGCACTTGTGCTAATAACTGCTGGTAAACTGATACGTTTATGTATTTTTACTCAGAATGACTGATTTTTGGCTTATGTGTTATTTGTGATTGATTGCAGGTTGCCTATTCATTTTCTTTCTGGCTGGGCTGTGGAAAGAGAAATTACTCTTTCTCTTTACTTCCTTACTCCCCTCTGTTCTCAGCCGCCTCCCCAAGAGATCAACTCCAATCTTGGCACTGTGTGACAGTTAACAGTTGTGACAGGCTAGCCTATTTTTGGAAGTCTGTCCCCACTCTTTCCCTGCTGGAAAAGAAAAGCAAGTTATCTTTAAAAATTAATCCATTTGGAAGAGGAGGAGAGAGCTTCACGCAGCACTCCCCTCTCAGTGCTCAGGCTGCAGTTCTACTCGTTGTTTGTTCAGCTTGTGTCACGGGATGGGAGAGGTTTGCACTGTGCCTGGCATTGATCACCTGCCCTTAAGCTCTGCAAGAGCCCTTCTGTTCTGCATGGAAAAGGCAGCAGACTGAAATACAGCATGGAGCTGCAGGGATGTTGTCCAGTCATGTCTTGTATTTCACACGTTTCTAAGCTGCTTCTGCAAAACCAGAAATACTACTGCTTGTCTCCAAGGAACAGAAACAGTTCAGATTTTGGCATTTAGTGTGGAAAGACCTTTTTTTTTATTTTAATCTTTTATTTTGCCCTTCTTTAGACTCTGCGGGCTCTAAAGTAGTAGAATATATGTGTTAAATCATACTTGCAATGGGACAACATCCATAACACTGCTCCATGGGAAGGAGTAACTTCTGCGTGCTTAGTGATTACATCTCTTATTTTGACGTTGTCTCCTTATAATATAAACTGCCACATCTCTGTGCATTGGAAACTCATCCCAACTCAGGTAGATGTAGTCCTGGAACTTTCTCAGGGTTTTCAATTAAAAAATATCAAGCAAATGCTTTCTAATAGGGAAAGTATGGCAGCAGAATTATGTTGTCAATGGATAGTTAATATTGTATCAAGAAAGCAAGAACTTAAAGTGCATAAAACTGTTACTAAAATGGCTTTTAAATTCTCATTCCATGTTGTCTGTGTCCCTAAAGCTCAGTAGCACACTGGGCAGCTGATATTAGGGCTGATCTCCCAAAGCACTATTATTTTGTTTTCTCATAGGTGGTTATTATTAGGACTTTAAAAATAGACTCCTGCTGTCTGTCTAATCTATTCATTTAATCTTTTTCTAGATGCTTCCTTTTTTTTCCTCATGTATGATGTGAATACCTCTGTGCCTACGCTTCATATACCTGTTGTCATTGCTACAGAATGTCAGAACACCTTTCCCTGGAAAGTCAGTGCTGAGTCATATTCAGAAGGTGCTTCTCCTCCCCACATCAGCTTGGTATGCAAGCACTTAAGTATGCAAAATACCATTGATGTAAGGGCCACAAAAAGAGTAGGGAACACTTGGCCCTTCATGGCTCATCATCCTTTATTTTCAAGAGGTCTATGGAAGCTCTGTTGTTTCAAGCTCCTGAACCACAAGGCACAGATTTCACAGAATCACAGAATATCCTGAGTTAGAAGGGACCCACAAGGATCATTGAGTCCAACTCCTGGCCATGCACAGGACCATCCCCAAGAGTTACACCATGGGCCTGAGAGTGTCATCCAAACGCTCCTTGAGTTCTGTCAGCCTTGGTGCTGTGCCCACTGCCCTGGGGAACCTGTTCAGTGCCCAACCACCCTCTGGGTGAAAAACCTTTTCCTAATATCCAACCTAAACCTCCCCTGGCACAACTTCAGGCCATTCCCTTGGGTCCTGTCACTGGTCACCACAGAGAAGAGATCAGTGCCTGCTCTTCCTCTTCCCCTTCTGAGGAAGTTGTAACTGCAATGAGTTACAAATGACTGAGGGGAGACCCTCAGTCTCCTCCAGGCTGAACAGACCAAATACCCTCAGCAGCTCCTCATACAGCTTCCCATCAAGGCCCTTCACCATCTTCATTGCCCTCTTTTGGATGCTCTCTAATGGCTTAATATCTTCTTATCTTTCTTAACCATTCTGTGTTTCTGTGATTTTGTGAAAGTGGCTTTCCCCTTGTCCCCTTCAAAGGATCATGGTAACAGCATATGGCCCTTTTTGTCCCCTCTACCAAGTGAAGCTCAAAATGTACATAGGCTTGTCTGGGTAGAATGGGTGGAACTGAAAGTGAGACAGTACATTAATTTACAGCTACAACAAAGTGTATATTGATTCCTCCACCTCTACCGCTTTTTCTTCTTTTTACCTCCCAAAGAAACATATGCACGTTTTACACTTTTTAATCCTTCAGGGTTAAGACCTTCAGGAGGAATATAACTCATCTGATCATATGCTCAGATAAAGGCTTTTTTTTTTATTACTGCATTACATAAAATTCACACTTCTCTCTCATCTTCACCTTCGTTGCCAGAAGGAGAAGTCCATGAGTGTACAGGTACACACTTGTACTGTTTCATATAAATCAGTGGAATTCATGTTCACGCTGCAGAAATTCAGACTGACATGACCAGAGAACCAGCTTCACATTTGTACATCTTTGGTGTTGTGGTGGGGAAAAAAGTGGTTTTTCCCCCTGGAGTTAAAAAAAAATGGTAACTCCCAAGGGGGTAGTGTCTCTCTTGGTGTTGACCCAATCAGCGCTCCTGCAAAATTAAAACATATCACACCAAACCAGAAAAGAAGGATGATGAAGTAGTTGAAAAGGGGAGTGGCCATGTTGTGAAGCCACGAGGAAGGGTCAGGAGCCCTGCTGGGGGGCCACGGCCCCTCAGCCTCCAGCTGGCGGTTGCAGAAACTCGGAAACAGCGTTAAACTGGACCGAGGTCTGTAACTGAGAAGCTGGGAGTCTTTCTCCACTGTGAGTGGGCAGCAGGAATGGCGACAGAGACAGCAGTGAATGGAGGCTGTGGCAGAAAGCCAAGAGATAAGAAGAAGCAGCAAAGCCAGCATGCAGTCAAGCAAGAAGACACAGAGATGCCTAATGGAGGGAGAGAGAGAGAGAGAGAGAGAGAGAGAGAAAGAGAGAGAGAGAGACTAAGCTCAGCAAAACAGTTTTGGGGTAAGAACTGAACCAAAAACCCCCAAAACCCCTTTTGAGACACCTCCTAGAGAGGAGGGGTGGTGGACTCTCAGTTGAGAGGAGTCTTGGAATGCAGCAGTACCGGAGAGAGGAGCTAAGAAGCTCAGATGTCCTGGAAACTGGACCAAGATGGCCAGAAAGAATGCGGGGGAAGTGGCTTTGCCCCCTCGCTGCTGCTGCCAAGCTGGCAGCCTGAGACAGAGCACAGGAACTCTGATAGAACTCTTGAGGCAAAGACTTTCAACTGAAAGCTACCTGAGACGTTCTGACTCAGAGGTAAACCCCCTGAGGAACAGGACTGTCACGAAGACCCCTGCACTTCGTGATATGATGTGGTGAAGTGAACCTGTCCCAACTATCGCAGTCCATGGGAGAGAGAGAGACCCTCAATTGGAGTCGAAGGGCTAAGAAGGGGTGAGAGGAGACCCTCCCCCTTGTGTGTAATGGAAAAAGATCCAGCTACAGCTGCTGCATGGAAGAAGAGACACTGCTGCTCATAAGTGGAAAGGATCTTTCCTTCTTCCCTTCTGGACTTCTATTGGAGGGAGAAGAGATTAGATCCAATGTAAATACTGATTTATCATAGGAGAGATAGTTAAGATTATGTATATGATGTGTTATAATATTTATTTGTGTAGTGATTGTAATATAATTCCCTTCCCCCCATATTGAGCCTTGTGTTGTGTCTGGAAAACCCATCTCACACTGGGGTGAGTTGTGGGAGGGGGGCTTGGACTCGGGAATTGCATTTTGGGGGTCTCAAACTACTACAGATGTGCACCCTACATGAGGTGAGGTGTAAACTACACATGTAATTCTGTGGATATGTTATGATATCGTTATATCATAACATATAGATGTTTACCCCTGTGGCAACTTCTTGGAACAGGAAGACCTTTAAGATTCCTTCCAGCCCAAACCATTCTATGATTCTATGTTCTTATAGAACAGAAAAGTTTCATTGTGGAGGACAAAGAAATGGGAGAAGAGAAATAGTTTTTAGGATAATTTTTTGGTACATATATGTTTATATTATCTGTTGTTTCATAAGGTGGATCAGTAAGGGGCAGCTTTCTTTGCGTGTTACATTACTTCTGAATGCTTTGGTGAATGAAGGAAAAATGTTTTCTTTAATCCTACCCCTCATCTCACTTCCAGAAGATTAAACATAATTAGACCTGTAAGCTGATGATCACTTTTTTGTATCTATCACCAGTAGGATGCAGCATTTTTAAATATTTATTTAAAATACATGTGAACTAGCAAAGTAATGAATGGGCTGTACTTCTGGACTTTGTCTTTTCATATGCTAAGTAGTAATAGTTAATCAGCATTGGTATGTGGTACAACATCAGATCATCAGACCAAAAACATCCATCTGCTTCTCTTGAAGTGAATCATCATTGTAGCATCCTTGCTCAGTGTCTTCTGTAGGAGAAAAACTAAACAAACATCTTTTAGGCTACAAAGTGTTTGCTTGCTTATTCTAAATGAATATTTAAGAGGAGGGGGGGAAAGAAGTGAAGCAATATAGTTATGCATTTATATAAGGCTGGGCAATCTTAACATCTTCTCTACATCCTTTGTATCAGTCCACCAGAAACAGATGTGCTTCTTCACAGATTGGCTTGTCTGGACATGTGGGGAAACATCTGTTCCTGGGAGTTTTACACTGCTCTGAATTTGTATCTTAAGTGAGAGACTACAGTCATCTAATCTTTTTAGTTTGTATACTTTTTCTAAAATATGAATTATTTTAATGTAATTGTATGTATTTTAGTTAGTAACTTCCTATGCTCAGTGATCTGCAAATCATTTCTTCCTTTTTGTCTCTAGATTTTATCTCTTTATCTGCTTTTCTCTGAACATCTCCAGACGTACTAGTCTGAATTTCCTAAATCAGTTCTGTGGCCATAAAGTATCATGACAAATTTCAAGGCAGTCTATATTTGGACACACAGAGCAAGCCTTGGGAAGTTGCTGTGATCTATTTCCATCTTTAAACTATTGTCCTTGGCTTATAAAAATCGTTCTTCTTGCAAGAGGTGAGGGGTTTGCCTTCACCAACTCTGGAGTTGCTTTGAGAATAAATGTTACTTGTACCTTGTTTGTTTGTTCTTTTTTTCCTGTGGTCAGAGTTCTTTTTTTTGTTTTGTAAATAATTATTTAAGACAGATGATTAAAATAGTTTTGGTTGTGTATTAGACAATGACCAATTAAACCTATCAACTGCAAGGAGTTGCAACAATTGCAGCTTTACATGTAGGGATGTTGATTGTCTGATGTCTGCAACAAAGATGTAACCTGTTTTATAGCCTTTTTTTTATCAGAGAATTGTCATAGAATGCTTTGGATTGGAAGGGACCTTAAAGGTCATATTGTTCCAATCCCCCTGCTGTGGGCAAGGATACCTCCCACTATAGGATGCTACTGTTGTAGCAGGTCCAGAGGAGGCTGTGAAGATGGTCAGAGGGCTGGAGCACCTCTCCTGTGAGGACAGACAGAGAGAGTTGGGGATGTTCAGCCTAGAGAAGAGAAGGCTCCAAGGAGACCTTGGAACATCTTCCAGTACCTAAGGGGGCTCCAAGAGAGCTAGGGAGAGACTTTTGACAAGGGCATGGAGTGACAGGAGAAGGGGGAATGGCTTCAAACTGAAAGAAAGTAGGTTTAGATTGAATATTAGGAAGAAATTATTTCCTGTGAGAATGGCAAGGCCCTGGCACAGGTTGCCCAGAGAAGCTGTGGCTACCCCCTGGACACGTTCAAGGCCAGATTGGATGGAGCTCTGAGAAACCTGGTCTAGTGGAAGGTGTCCCTGCTCATAGAAGGGGGGTTGGAACTCAATGATCTTTAAGGTCCCTCCAACCCAAACCATTATATGATTTATGAAATTATGCATGTGCTGGGGGAGGGGTCACAGAAGACCATGGTCAGCTTGATTAAATAACCGAGCAAAAGTGATTTAAGGAGCCTCCTGACCAGCTCACACAACCTCCTAGGGGAACTTTTGGAAATGTTTGGGGAAAAGGAGGCAAAGTGTTTATGTAAAGATGTAAGTTGATCATTTTGAGATCCATACAAATAGATGTGTAATGTGCCTCTGCAGTCAGCTAAGGATGTGTGATTGTCACTTGGAGCAAGCAAGAAAGTCTACCCAAAGCATCTGGCAGGAGATGTGTGGTTTCCTCCTCTCCCTCCTACCTCCCTTGGTCTCCAACAGTGTCTCCTGTTGGGAGTTCCTTCACCACGTTTTGCCATAACTGTTACAGGTCTGTCCTCTGTCATTTCCACTACTTGGAGCCTGAAACAGAGAGTTCACAGTGCTTTTAAAAATGCAGAGGAAATCTCACTTTTACCAGTGTAAGGTTGATTCTCCCTTTGGTGAAAGGTTGTTATTTCTGTCCATGTACATGTTCATCTGGTTTTAAACACTATTCTTTTTCTTCTCTTTTTATTTACTGTTGTCTCAGATATGAGACAATGCTTGCATATTTTTTTTCTAATTCTACTATTTCAGTGGCTTTCCAAGGGCTACTTATGCGTATGATTGTAATTCTGCAAGTTATGTCTGTCACTGAAATTCCAAATCATTCAAAGTGCTTCCATATGGTCACATCGGCTTTAGCACTTTGTTCATCAGTAAAGGAAGGGGTCTAGCTGGATTTTTTTGTTTTTCATATGAGCATCCGTCTGTTTTATTGTTGTCCTTATCTCCATGAATTTGGCATGGTCATACTTTGCTGTGGCAATTATCTGATTGCAAAAAATTCATCTTTATAGATTTGGTCGTTATAGTTCTTTCTCTTTGATTACCAGCTTGCAAAACTGATCAGTGTCAAGATGCTTTCCATAATATTTGTTACAATCCAGAGTAAATCAATATCTGTGTAATGGAACAAGAATTATATGCATCAAGAATGTGAATTATGGTAGTGTCTCTGGTGTTGTTTAGTGTTTAGTGTTTCTGTATTCCAGCCTTTCAGAAGGCTGGGATGATGTTGACTGACAACAATTATGTAAAAGAGATTGTTCATGTAATGTTTATTTACCTGGGTAAAGAGACCTGTTTGTTGCTTGTGCTACGTTTTAACAGGGTAAAACAAGGTGCTTTATGCTTCAATCTAAACCCTACTGTGTAAGCAGTTAGTTTTTTATCTTGTATCTCCCACCTTGATTAAAACACTTCCATACTTGCTTTTCTACCAAAACACATCAAATCACAAGTGAAAGCACAGTTTCTAATAGCCAAATAGCTCAATGTTAATGTGTTTTCTTCTCCTGTCCTATAGACTAATAATAATGAAAACTAAAATGACATTGTCACACTTACATATTAGTGTGCAGAGAGCTGGCTGCTTGTTAAGCTGGAGTTTTCTTATCAGATGTAATAATAGGAAGCAAATAGGATTTCACCCGGTTTTACCTAGAAAGAAGCTTTATGGTACCATTCAAAACTTGCTCATAGCTCTGCTATTTATGTAGTTACATCTGCTGAGTTGTTTGGAAGTGTTTTTTTCTGCTTTGGATTACTCAGGACCTTGGAAGCCAGTTCACCAAAGACAGCCAGCTAATGCCTGTGCATCACCATCAGGAGGTTTTATAACCTTACTGAAAGGACTGTGCTGATTCTTGAAAACATGCTCTTTTGTTCCCTTTGATGTAGTTACCTGTACTACATCCATCATGACATCTCAGTTTAAAAACATTGGTTGTTGGTGTTCTTGCTGTGTTCCCAAGAAAAATATTGGTGATATCTAGAATTTTCTTCAGCCTTGGATCTGTCCTCTGACACTTTTCTTCTTGTCCTCTGACAATTTTCTTTTGGTGCTGTTTTATTTAAGGAATGGATTTCTTATCCCCAAAGTAAGTATTTTGAGATAATTTGGATGTCTCGGCTGCAAATCACTTGGATGCATCAAGAACTGTAGGGATGTGTGATGTGACTGGTGTTGATGGAACTGGTAAGATATTTGCTACTGGTGATGCCATGTAAGAAGATGATAACACAGGGTGACTTTCAGATCCCTTTTAGATCTGATCATGAAGCAGCAGGTTTTAGGGGAAAGCAGAATGGATGTGTTGAGCATGGTAGTGTGGATTCTTAGAATGGAAAGCCACAAGGTTGTTATTCTAGGAATGCTTTTTAGAGCAGAGTCTGTTTCTCATCTCTAGTGTCCTTGATATCATGTACTTTTATTGGATATTCAGATAACATGGGGAAGGATATCTCAACCCTGCTAATTTGTTTTCTGATATTTCAAATGCTTTTTTCTATCCTTATGTTTATTCATGTGAGTTGCTCATTTGACTAGCCTGGTTGCAGAATAGGAGGTGCATAAATAGTGCATTTTGTGTTTATTATGCAAAGTTCAGGAAGATAAGGGAAAGTGTGTCTATGTCATTGCAGCTCATTTATTTCACGGTGTACTGTTCAGAACATACCAGCCTGTTCTACAACACAATTTATCCTTGTGCTGCTGGTGGTACAGAGGAGTGAATAAAATACATTGTTATAATAAATCGTATTAATATCTAATAAAATAGCATAAGGATCTTGTTATAGATACTGTGGCTGCAATATAACCCAAGGCAATCTGTGAATAAGTAACGTTTATTACTAAGTGTAATTTTTATGCTGCTTTGAAAGTGACAAACATTTGACATGTTCAGTTAATAGGTTTAATTAAAATTCAAGATTAATTATGAAGATGAGTAACTCTCCTTCATTACCTTGTAGGAACAAAAGATACTTACATTTCAAGAAAGAAAATATGATTAACCCAGTAACATGTATCAGAAGAATTGCAAATACTCCCTTACAGGAGCACGGATTGTGAATATTAAATTCTGCCTCCCCCAGCAAAGAGGGAATGAGATTCAAAGCAAATTGGATTTGCAGAACTGTTGGTTTTCAAAAAAGTGATTTTAAAATAACTGTAAATGCACTTGTCAAAGAGGTGAACTGTTACTTCAGACAGATCAGAGATGATTAGGCAGGGGAAAGTGCTGGAGTCTTGCTCTAAATTTCAACACGTTATTGGAGTATAACTCAGATGTAAAATACTGAATGTGGGATTGGTTCCCTGGGTTTAAGTTTTGAGTATTCAACCCATAGTCATGTAAAAAACTTGAAAGAGGGTATTAGACAGCTATCCTAATTTCTTCCACTGTTTCCAAGAAAGTGGCAACACCAGCTGATGCATTGTAATATGTTATATTTATAGGTCAATTTAGCAGCTTTTCCTATTAAGTCTTGTCAGGCTCTGTGATTTATATGATATTTGTTCAGCATGCCTGTAGCAGATATGTCTGGGTAGGTTGAAATATGAAATGTGTTAACCTCTGAGTTGAGCTAATGATAAAGTTGAATTAGGCTAATAACAGTTTAAAACAGCCATATGTTTCCTTTCAACTTTGTAGACATTCAATCTTAGATCTGTTCTAGGCTTGTATAAAAATAAAAAGTGATATTTCTTTGTAAGTACAGCATGTTGTTCTGAAGGGTCACCTCCAGGTCTTCAGCTTAGAAGTAAGAAGAAAAAGGGGTTTGTTTTTAATATGTTCTGAAATTTCAATTTTTTAAAGTTGTTTCCTTCTTGTATTTCCCGTGTCAGTCACTAATACTTAGCTTAGGTTTTTAATCAATTGTCAGGTCTCACAACTGGTTGAAAATGACTGGTAAAGTTGTTTCATCTCTGCAGCCTTTTCTGTTGGGTCCTTTGAATTAGCTCAAAATAAGCTACGAACACCACAACTCTCACCCCCTTTTATGGATTTGATGTGAAAACAAAGCACTGCTGTACCATTCATACAAAGAGACTCTTGAAACTTGTCTGATGAGAGAAAAGAGCATGTTGGCCAGGATTCAGATCCTCATCAAACTTGACAAGCAGGTTCAGCTTTCCAAAGCTGCCCTCACTTCCGTGGTGCCACCCACATCTTGGGTAGTTGGTGTGTCCAGTCTTGTGTGTGCTGCTGCACTCAAACTATTTCAAATATTAAATACTACTGAGCACCTTTTTAAAAAATGGAGTACTCTTTTTCGCTCATAAATGACAGAATTCAATTTTTAGGGGTGGCATTTGTGTCAAGTGTCATGCCTTGAAGGACAGTGTGTTTAATGATGTCTCATCATTGCTGTTCCTTTTATCCCAGTTTTCCCATTTGTGTATCCCACCAGTTTACATACAAATTCCTGGGGAAGCCCAAATTAGGGGGTTAATTTAGACCTTGCTTCATTCATGACAGCAAAATATGTCCGGCAGTGTGGAATTATTAGTGGAACTACTAGACTGGGAGAAGGCAAAGTGTGCATCTGAAATGGTCTTTTCTGTTCTACAGGTTGAGAAATTCTTGTTGCAATCAGAAGTCCCTGCTGGTGACTCCTTCAACTGCTGTATGAATATCCAGGTGTAGAATCAAGCTTTTTGTGTCACCCAATAAACAGTATTGACTAGAAATTGCAGAAAACTTAGAATATCCCTTACCCTTGTTCTCTTTCCAATAATTAATTTATATACAAAATTTATCTTCTTTTCATTGTCTTGATTAACAACCAGTGTATTATTTTATACCCAGTAACTTTGCAGGAAGATTTTTATATGTAAGTCTAGATGGACACATTTACCAGCACCCAGAATCTAAAATGTGTAGCTGTGAAGATTGGCTGGGATATCTGGTACAGAGGCCATAGAACATAATTAGGTTCCCACCAAAAAAGAATGTTAGCTGACTCATCTAATGCCTAGAGGTAGCCTTTAAAATCATACATATTTGTGCTGTGTAAGTGGTGCTTGTCAAAATGTTTCTGTCGAGGGGACGTGGGTTTTTTATGGGGACAAGATTAGTGCTCGGACACATTAGCAGAGCTCTGTGCCTTGCCATAGGCAGTGCAATAAACCTCCAGATCTTGACTGTCACAGCAGAGATACCAATCTAGGGTGAATTTAGATTGCTTTTCAGCACATGGCTGTGAGATTGGATTGGAAGAGCCCAGGACAATCTTCTGAGTGGAGTGTATCCGTCACCTCATGCATCCAAATGTGTTTGTGTCTCCCATAAAAATGTCCCGTAATGGTAAGCAGTGACTGCTGCGTATTTCTTGGGTGAGCCATTGCCTGGTGGCATGTGGTATATTTGAATAAAATAAAGATTATCTGCAGCACAAACAAAACCCAAAAGGAAATACCTTTGTTGGGCACAGCTGTGGTGCAAGTTGTTTAGATATCTTTTGTGTCATTGTCCCCACTTCTTTCTGATCTACATCCTTTGTGTCAGGGGCTAATGGTCCCTCGGTGTCCTCTGTCTCATCAGGACATCTCAAATGGTTTCCCCAGCTTTTGGAAGCAATGACTTGGAAATTGCACAGTGAGAGTTTCTCTGCAGTGGGGTCCTTCATCCAGAATGGAAAATCTGATGGATTTACTCTCTTGTTTTATGCCAAAACCCTCCTTTCAGGTTTTTTCTTGAAAATTATAGGTCCTAGCCTTGCACCATGGCAAGACACCAGTTTTGGAACACGTAGGCTGCCACCCTATACAGGATCACCTCATTAGCTTCATTGAGACCTTCCCAATCCAGATGGCAAAAATGTTCTTACAGAAGATTCAGCATTTCTGGAACCTTGGTAGAATCTGCTTTCTCAGTGTCTGTCAATATGAGGCCAATCTTGTAGGTCAAGAAATCATTATTACTGTTCTTCTGTTTTACTTTGGGATCTTAAGAGCTCTAGGTGCTTGTGATAGCTAGTTATGATAGCTGGTGTAACCAAAAGCAATTACTTCTTCTAGAAAACTTGCTCCCATCAAAGAAATTATTTAATCTTAAGGTTTAGAGGCCCAGCTGTTGTTGGAAGGTGTCACCTGATGCTGGAAGTTCGGTGGGAGAAAATATGAAAAGGAAAAATATGGAGATCTTCATCTGCAGATATGTTTAATGTAATAATGCATTTTGAGGAAGAAATAGAAAACTTGCATGTCTTTTAGTGTAGACAATTCTAGGATGAATAGGAAAGGTTTCAAGGTCACATGGTTAGAGACAAACTGTGGGGGATGATAATGATAACTTTCATGCATTGTTTTACTGTTGATGTTTTTTTTTGTGTTAGGTAACAAACACATTTAAGCCCTGAGCACGTTTTGATGTTTTCTGAAGTGCCTTAAAACAAAGAACTGGGCTGCATTTCAGTCTTTGCAGTGCATACTCTGGAAAGTTGGCTAGTCTGAGAAATAGCACTGAGGTATGCTTTTAGCTCTGAAGATTTCTTAGAACACAGAAAATTTTCATCAAGGGAAGAAGCTCATCCCTTTTACGTTTGAAGCAAGTAAATATAACTATTGGTCTGTACATTTTCAGTCCCTTAAAAGGGGGTCAGTAAAGGTCTCTTCCACATTTATTTTTCATTTTTTCTTGGAAAAGAGTGGAAAAGAAAAGTTTTTATCTGATTTGGGATATTGTATATTTTTCTTAGTAAGATTTCTTATACTTCCCCAGGAAGGTTTTGCCCCCAAAGAGTCAGATCCTACCTCCCTTAAAACTGTCAGTAGTAGAAGATCACAACTTCTCTTATTTAGGCAGAGATGTGAAGGCACATTGAAAAGAAGCTGAGTTTTCATTTATTTTCTAGACAGAGTGATCTGAATTTTTCAGAACTGAAATGCCCTTTTGCCACTTTGTTCTCTGTCTGGCACCTGCCTATAAATAACAAACCCTTTTTTACATTTTCCTGCTGAACCTCTCAGTAGCATCACCTGTATCTGAGCTTGTAGGATGTTACGTAGCAGAAAGTCTCACCTGTAGCCTCCTGTCTTTCCATCCAGCAGGTAAAAGGCCTTTACAGAATCCAGAAATAGGTGCCCGTAAGTTACACTGACAGATGAATGTTTTCATAGAGCACTTAAATATTGCTTTTCTCTTCAGCATTTTGGGGTCTAGAAGGAGACCATCTGTTTTAGGTGAGACCCCCTCAACCCAGTATCCTTTTTCTGACAGTGGCCAGTAGTGTGAGTCTTTTTATAGAGAATAAAATGTCAAGTCTAAAATACCACTTTCCCAAATCAGTACCCTTCTAGTTTTGGAAGACCACGTTCTAGGCACTTTTTGAGCCAGAGGTTGGATCCACAGCTTTGTGTTTATTAGGTCAGGCTGAACTTTCTTGGATGGATTTATCTAATTAGTCTTTGAAACCACTTGTACTTTTCAGTGCCTGTATCACAGATAGGGATTTTTTATGCATATTTTAAGGCAGCTTAAAGGAGCTCTTATGATTTCCTACAGCTGGAGCTTTTTTGTCTGCCATAAATCCTTTTCTAAGTGCATAAATCCAATTAGTATTGCTTTTGTTCTATCTGTTGGCATTTTAGTAAACATTTCTACATCAACATTTTTATCAACAGGTTTGTACAACAAGCTGTTGTTTCAGCTGCTGTGTACAACTGTCCTTAGCTGTGGAAGAAGGAAATGTTCTTACTTTGCTAAGTTTTGTAAAAGAAATTTACTAATAAATGTTTAAAGGTCTTTTAAAGCACAGAAAATTCGGATATGAACTCATGTATAACTGGATTATTCAACCTTATCCTCTCATCTTCTCTTCTTACTGAAGCTGGTGTCAATCCATAGGATGGTTTGTGTGAAGATGTATCTATTCCACATAATCCTCTCTAAAACATATCCAAAAACTTTTACTGTTTATTCTGAACTAGTTATCAGATATTTCTTGCTATCCGCAGTGAACTGACTGGCCTCATTGTTCCTTTTTTCCCTTAAGCTTAGCATCCTGCTGTTTTCTCTACCTTGTCTTTTGCTGTTGAAGAGATTTGGTTTCTCCCTTCCCTGTTTTCTTTATAGAGTTTTAGATCTGCTTGTGTTTAAATTCCAGGACTAATGAGATTTTTGTCAGATAGCATTCAGTACTTGTGTTTTAGGATTGGAATCTTTATTGATTATGCTTTTCATCATGACCATGCTGGTGTCCATTCTGGTTTTTATGTACTTCTTCTTTATCTTTTTCTTTTAGTTCTGAGGAATCTTTCATAATTTTGAGGGGCACCAAATGAGGGTGTGCTGAATCTCTAAGAGTATTGTCTCTTTTTTCTTTTATTTTTTTTTTCATTTCCAGCTTCTTCACCTTAAATTGTTGGTGATCTTGTATCTACAATGTTCAGTGTATTTCCTACCAACCAGGAGGGAATAATGGGCTTGCTTGAATATTTAATATGGTCTCTCCTCTGGAAGCCTTGTGACTGCATGTTATTCTTTCATGCTTTTCTTATCGTCCATGTTCTCTGTAGGGCCTCTCTTTTTTTTTTTTGTCCCCCAGTGATCTTTATTTTACTGGTCCTGTCTTAGTTGTAGGTTGTAAAATGTATTTATCTCTAGCTTAGAGACTACTTCCAGTTCCTCCTGCCTCCTTGATCCAGTTTTGGAGATACAATTTCTGATCTCAGCTTCTCTCCTCACAGAGACTGTTTTATGTCTCTTCTTTTCTCCTCTGGATCTTCTGTTTCCCATTTGTGCAACCATATTTTATTTGCCAAGTTCCGAGCTGTGAACCTTCCTGAGAATTTCATTTTGAGCACTTGTATTTGCTGCCTTCCATAAACTCTTTCATAACCAGAGGAGTGAAGGTAGGGAGTGAACAGGGAGTGGTATTTTTGGAAGATTTTGACTTCTCCCCAGTCAAACTCCAGCACTAAGCAGTGACACTGTAGGCTCCTGGTCTCTTAGTGTTTCCTTTTCCTTTTTATATTTTTTTACCACTTTAACATAATGACAAATTCAGAAATTAAAAAACTGTTTTGTTGCAACTAACAGACAAGTACCAAAGTGTGTGTGTCTTACAGATGTAAAGTACCTGAACTTGCTTTTAAATTGCCTATCCATGTTGCCAATGTTCCTTAATATCATAAAATTTATCCTTATAAACCTCAAAGGAAATTGTAAAACTTTTGCAAGTAATGATTTCTTCAGAGGAAAGTAGGAAGAGTTTTATGAATCCAAAATTTGTTCTTGTTATAAAGGCACTGGTTTTAAGATTATAACATGTTAAGTGTTTCCACTTTTTATATAGAGCAATTTTTCTGGAAATTGTTGAGCTTTTCCTGTAATGAAAAGCCCTTTAATGGAAAACCCTGCAGCAAGAGATACTCTTCAGTTTCATTTGTGGAAGATGGAGGGAGGATTACAGCGAAACAATAAGAACAAAAGTGAGGAGAAAATTAAGGCTGTGGGTTTGGTGGCTTCAAGAAGGAGTGAAGGGCCACCATAAGGAATAAAATCCAAGATACAAAGCAAGGATCAAGAGGCAAGGAAATGCACGTGATGGTGTTAGATGTGACGTGTTGGGTGGAGAGGACTGCTCCATACAGGAACAGCTTATGTGTCTTGGAAGAAAGGGAAGGACATTTCCAGACTATCAGAGTAGGAGGACAATTTCAGCAGCTGTGAATTTTAACAGGCTGGAAAAGAAGGCAGTAGGTAGGAATTGGAAGCCAGGTAGGAAGGAATTGCAGTAATTGAGACAGAAGATGATCAAGGCCAAGATGAATGATTTAGCTGGTCTGGCAGGAGGAGTGTTTGATACTCAGTGAATTGCAAAGCAGGGCAGTGCTGGGACCTGCTGAGCACCCAGATGCCGCTGGAGCGGGTGATGTATGGCAAAGGCTGCTGGAGCACGAGGGTGGGAGTGGCATTCCCAGACGTGGAAAGAGGAGACGTGGTAGGGAAAAGAATCCACTTGTTGCTGGTGTGTGATGTACTGGGAGGTCTGGGAGGTGCTCTGGCAGACCATGCACAGCAATGCTTGTGTGCAAGTGGCTCATGAACAAGTGGCTTGTAGGCAAGAGGAGAAGCACAGAGGTGAGGGCTTGTGCAGGCAGACATTTTGCAGGTGGGAGAGTGAAATGAGAGAGATGCTGAACAAGTGCTCAGAGAGGAGGTTAAAGTTTACCAAAATTTATACCATCACCCCTTCCTGCAGCAAACAAAGAGGCCTTTTGGTGGCATCTAATATTATTTCCCCCAGCATGTTTTTATTTTTTAACAAAGTAACTGTGTGCTATGTTTTCAACTGGAGGGAAGTGACATATGGTGTTGTTTAATAATTGAATTTATTTTAGAGCATCATGTAACATAATTGCCCTGGAAGTATTGTACATATTGCAGAACTGCCTCTGAGAATGGGGAGCAGGGCTTGTTTCTTGCCTGTGACTGTGCTGTGATGGTGGTGCTGGATGGCTGTGAACAGCAGCAAGTCAAATGAGTGATGTTAAATGATGGAAGTGATTCCATAACCACTCATATCTGGGGAGGTGGGAGATTTTTTTCCTGGCTTTCTCTCTGCTTTTCTTGTCAGCTGGTTGTGACCCTTTGCCAGTGATGATGAGGCCAAGTTAGAGCACCTGATTGTCACTGGCTGTAAATGCAGTAAATATATTCCCAAGCGCTTGTTATTCTTGACTCCTTTTTGTCCATTAATAATTTTATTTGTGCAAATAGGTGGGGGAAATTGACATTTACTCCACTTACCCTTCCTGTATCTATAAATTTTTCAGAGTGAGCTTTTGCTTAGGTTCCTTTTGCCCTGGCATCCTGCTTTTAGCAGGGCTGGCAAATGGGAGCACATAGAAAGGTGCTGTAGAGCTGCCTTGGGCAGCACTTGTGGGGGCAGAAATACTCTCCCAGCATGGCTCCTGCCCACTGCTCTATCTGTCATTAAAAGACCCTGTGCAATGGGAAGTATCTTCTAGTTTATTCCCAAAAGGGGTAAAATGACTTGTGAGCATTGGGACTTTTCCTAGTGTAAGTCCCTGCTGATATTTTTTTTTTGGATCTGGAAAAAGAAACTTTTATTCTAATTGAATTGTACTACTGCATTATTTATTAATGTATTTTAAATTTTTTTTTCATTTTATCTCTTTATAAGATTGAATATGGGCCAGAAACAGCAGGATTGATAGTCTGCCTTGGTAGGATATAAATTTTTTATCATATTAGCAATTTTCTTGTCATATTGGTTTTCTCTTTCAGTAGTACAAGGCATTCAAATATTTATTTTCCTTTTGAGTTATCTGAAATAAATTATAATTTAATAAAAGCAAATAGTTGCCTAAAAACAACATTAGGACTGAGGGGAAAGAAAGCTAAGAAATAATTAATATAGAGGTAAAGATTCTAGTTCTTTTTCTCTTGTTCCCACAGGGTCCCTAAATAGACATTCCATTGCAGATTCTGCTGCAGTTTTTGCAAGAAATTTCAGTGACCACAATATGGTTCTTCCTCACACTACTTTGAACCAACCAGGGATGTTACACAGTTTGTCAAAGTTTCCCACTCTCTTGAATTTGGGTTTTATTTATTATAGCATAGTGTATTATCTATGTTGTATATATGTATGTATTATTTATATACATATATATTTATACACATTGTATGTATAATTGTATATTATTCATATACACATATCTTTATATACATAATATATATGTGTTACCTGTTATTAATACTATTAACTGCAGCAAATAACTTCATTTGTAGCCTTCTACATTGTGCTCAATCATCGGTCCTTATAAAGGTAAATTAGCTCTTTTAGGGGCCATAGTGGAACAAGTTATGTTGGTTCTACAGTTCAACTTTGGTTCTTTAGAGCCTCAGTTGGTTTTCCTGGTACTCCTGGTTGCTAGTTCTTTTCATTTAGATGGAAATTCCTAACCGTATTTGTAACTGCTAAATAATTATTTGTATATAATGATTTGGCTCCACAGTGCATTTTTTCAGTTCTGAATTATATCTGCAATTGCACTTATTTTGGGGAAGAACAGTCCTTTTGCTGATCTCTCTCAGGAAAGTGTTTTTGCCAGCAGATGTTTTGGAAGCAAAGCCAGAAAATCAAAAGCATCAGTCTCTATGTCCATTTTGAACCCATAACCCTATACCTCAATGGGTTATCTTAGCTTTTAGCTGATGAAAGAGGCAAATAAGAGGAAAAAGAGTAGATGGCTCCTGCTGTGGAATCACCCCTTCCATCCTTCCCTACCATTTCCTTCAAGAGAAAATGAGAAGGACAATATGGAAGATAGTATCTATATCTGTAAAGATTTCTCCAGCAGTTCTTCCAGGCATGACTGGTGGTCAGTCCCAAATCACACTGACTGTCAGTCTTAGAGAGTGGAATAACTGGGAACTGCCTGCAGTGATGCTCTGGGTGAGACTGCACTGTTCTGGGGAGGAAGGGAGTTTGACCATGTGAACATGAGACTTGCCATGGCTCTTACCTGCCTGGTCAGTTTGTATTACTTTATACAAATTTAGTGTTTGAGGCCATTAGAGCTCCTTCAGAAAGCTGAATCTCCAATATCTTCCAGGAGAGATTTGTGACCTCTTGGAACGAGAAGACCATAAACTTGATCTCCAGGCTCCCTGGTGGGGAGATTTGTGCCCAAACACGAGTGACTAGAGTTTCAGTAGGAGGAGGAAATGAAATTACATGTCCTGAGAAGTACAAGAGGTTAGAGAATGAAAAGATATATACAAACTGTTGGTTGTAATGTCTATGAATCAGGGACAAACTCCCAAAGGAAACACTCATAAATCTGAGCAACATACCTGTTCAATTTATTTTAAGCCAAACTGGAGCGTTGGTGGTTGGGCTCTTTGTATTAGGAAAAGCAGCAAAGTCACTTCTCTTCACTTGGTACATAGGAACCCGAAGTCTCAGATTATCTTTGCAGAAATTATATGTAAAATCCATAAAAGAGGGAAGACTGTGCCTATGATTTCCTACTTCCTGACCCATCTAGAGCTTGCATGGCAGATTAGCATCACATTGCATTGTTTGATGAAACTACATTATGAGACACTACTGTTTCCTTCTCTCTTTCTACCCAACAACAACAAAAAAACCCACTGGAAACCCCCTCAAAACCAATCCACCATTTGGCATCAGAGGCCCAAAGGAGGGTTGTTGGAAGAAAGGCAATAGGCTGCTATAGGCTGTGGAAATAAACAAATCAAGAAATTTATTCCATTCAAAACAGGGTTTGTGATCTGAGTAGTCAAGAAGGTAAATAACAACCTTGCATTCATTAGAGAGACTCTTCATTTGTTTGTATAAGCATCTCAGAAAAATTACATGTATTTTTTTAATTATCTCAGGTGATATTCAGTGAAGGGAAGATGTATTCAAACAGGAACAATAAGGACAAGATTCATGTTACTCAGTGTATTTGTCTGTAACATAACGATGAAATCTTTATAGTTACTAAGAAACCAAACAAGGTTTGCGCTAACTACTAATCCAAATGTTGCTTTACATCCTGCTAGCAGTCATTGTCATGTGTGCCATACCAGAGCAATATCAGTATATAAATGTTTAAATGCTAAAGGGAACATGGAAGCACAGTGCCTATAAACTATATATGAGACAAAATTGGTAATACTGAAAGGTGAACATCGTTTGAAGGACTCTATTTTAATAGTTGCTTTGTACATTATGGTAATTTGGGGAATGTTTTTTTGGTCACAGATAAAATTTCACAATGGAATTTGCTTCTAGGAAACCTGGAACACTCTGTAATAGTCCTCAGCGCATCTGAGGGCAGGATTTGAGGGGCACACAGACTACTAAGCGCTGAAATGTGAGCAAGCCCTTGATTCTCAATTTTGTGAGTAGGAAGAGCACAACACACATTGCATTCATAAAGTTATTAAAACTGAAGCATGTTGCATTTAAAGCATATTTGAAGGATGCAGGTTAGTCTTATTGGATCAGACCCAAACCGGATGGGTTGTTTAATACACAAAATTGAGAGGAGGAACAGCTTTGGGGTGTGCCTTGAAATCTGACAGCACAACTACTGTAGTTTGCCCCAGGAATATTAAAACACTAATTTGTTTTCTGAAAATGTGAAGGCAAATGAAACTGGGTGGTAAACTGCTGATGTTTGTTTGCTTTTCTTTGTCTCCTTGATCTTTGAAAGTGTTGGTGTTAGTGCAGATTTGAAGTTGAGTAACTTTCTTCATTATAGTTTATTTTAAATTGTATCCCAGAAATCTCTCAGACAAAGAGAGATCATTTCCAAAGTAAATGAGATCTCCTGCGCTGAAGCCTCTGTTGACAGCTCTGTAGGGCTCGTTCTTGAGCATTGCAAAAGGTGGCTGGAATGCATTATACTGACTTTCTGTAAATTCAATAATTTTTCTTTTGCTTCCCCTGTAATACCTACTTTCCATTGTTACAGCTTTGCTTTCCAGCAGTGGGTGCCATGCATTTTTATGTGATGCAAAGGAATGTAATTAGGAGCAAAAGAAAAAGGAAAATGCTGTACGGGAGATCTTCTTGTAAGAAAGGTTGTCCTTGTCCCATCACTGCAGGGCCTTTGTCACTACTTAGGACAAAAACATGGGAAAATATGGACCAATTCTTTTCTGTTTCATAAGCTTCAATTCCTCAGCATATTTCCTACCCCAAAATGAAATATTCAGATGAAACCGTCTTGGCCTCCTAACTTCCTTCTCTTGCTTCCAGTTGACTGCTTAGCCTGGACTTCCTTCACCTCTCTCACTGGGCTGAATGTCTTACATGACACATATGGCCACTAAACAGGCTCAAGTAAAATATTGTCTGAAATTATGGAGCCAGAAATTATTAAAAAAACCTAAAACATAAAATCAACAACCCTAACCTCCTTTATTCTGTGTATTTAAAGCTTATCAAGTTCATTAGCACCTTCTAAATGTCTGCAATATTCAACTTGCCCTTCTGTGGGATTCTCCACATTCTTGTGGCTATAGGAAGGATTCTCACACATGTTGAGCAAGGGGATTATGTGATTTAATGGAGTGTTTTTCTCTTTAATTCCCAAGATTTTTTTCCTCTTGAGTTGGCGTGTGGGCTTAAAATTGCTCTCCTTTGAAGGTTCATTTGGTCAACAGCCCCTGCAATGTACACCAACTGTAAAGTGTTCATTGTGACTAATGGTCTCCTTCCAGCAACTTAAAATAGTGCTGCTTTTTCTGTTCACATCTATGAATGCTGGTGAGGATTTTAGAAAGCCAACCACAAGGCATAGATATAGGTTATTTCTATTCAGCAGTAAAAATACTATTGGTATCTTCAAGTTAGACTGTATTTCCATGTGTCTATGTCTCATATATAGAAGCAGTATTCTAATATATAGAAAAAGCTTTAGTTCTAATATTTGGATTATTTTTTCTTTAAAAAAAGCAAAGGAGAAACCTAAAATATAGTATCTTTTTTGAAAGAGTAGAGTTAATAAGTGCTAATGCGGGAAAGTAAATTAGAAAATACTATCCATGAAAAATAGAAGAATTACTTATTTATTTTCCCAAACTCCTAATCAGTTAATTATTATATGTTATTTGTACAAACATAGAACCTATAAATCTTACTAATCCTGCTGAATAACTGGTGCATTGCAAGCAACAAGACAAAAAAAAGGAGATTGTGCCCAGAAATAACCATCTGTGTAAAAAAGATGAAAGGAAATTCCTGAATGAACTGGGGAGGACACAAAAAAATTCAAGGAGATGCTGTGGTTCACCACGATAGGCAGTGATCTCTAACATGTCAACACCCTTGTGAAGCCTCTGTGGGCATCACACCAAGGAAATGCTTGAAGGAGGGAGTAAAGCAACATAACTCTTCCAAGAGCCAATGGGCAGCATGAGCAGCAGCTTGGAAAAAAGCTTGCTTTGAACGCAAACAGATGGGTGGTGGATGTTCTTAGATGCCTGCTAGAGGTGAGCACAGCCTTCCAGTGCAGAACCAGAGAGGAAAAGACACAGGAGGACAGACTGCAGGAGGGGCTGAGAGCAACAAAATGTGTCAGGCATTACATTTCCATACTTCTTGTGTGACGGCATGAAGTCAGAATTCATTAAAGCCTTTTTATAGGTACAGTAGCAACACCATATGGAAGATTTCTGTCTGGCTGTGGCCACATCATGATAGTCTCTGAAGAATACCATGTGTGTTCAGTATAAAGTCTGTGACACTGAAACTCTAGATGTGTGGAAGGGATATACACACAGAATTAAATTTATCTAGAAGACAAGCAGTTATTTCCTGGATGGGGGGGTAGTGGATTGACCTTGACAAGATGTCCCCCCATTCACTATCTTGTTCCCCTACCTCAACAGGATAGGAGAAAGTAAGAGATAAAGCTCATGGAGTGAAATAAAGAGAGGGACATCACTCAAAGCAAAGTTTATTGAGTGAGGCCACAGTACCACTGTCTTATTCACAGATATCTCCAAAAATACTTGTGTTTCATGTGCTGCTTCTTAACACAGCATGAAGCCCAACCTGGGGGAAATGACCACTTCCATTCCCATTCACAAAACTCCCTTTCCAAATGGCCATTGCAGGGAGGCAGGAAGGAAAACAAGTCTCTCTTCATTGTCATTACAGAGGCTGCATTAGGTGTGGTAGATCCCATTGTTGAATTAACCTCTTCAGTCTGCACAGATCAGCGTGGAAGAGCAGCCTTGGATGAAGACTCCTATTCTGAATTTCATATCTCTAAATGGATAAAAATCTGCCTGCCCAAACATCTGTAAACTCAGGAATGCAAATAAACCAAAACATGGTTTTGTTGCTGCCATTGTTGATAAATATCAAAATACTCTAATTCCACCAAACTGGGGAGTGTTTGGAGCTCTCCATCATGTGAAACCCAATTCAAAGCATAAGATATAATAAGAAAACAAATGCAAGTCTCGGTGCAGATTGCAGCTCTGGGGCTGAAACCTTTTCCATTTTCAGTTCAGCTAATTGGTTTCCAATTGCCTCTTTCATTTCACTGCATCCAAATGCTCATTTTCAAATCTGGGAGCAACTGCATTACTAACTCTGTAAAACAGAAATATTTTTATTTAGCTTGTTGATTATCTGAAGCGTTTTTCTGGTATCAGTGAACTTAGAACTGCTTATGACACTGACAACTAGAGTTACTTGATTTACATTATTCCTACAAAATGTAAACTTAAAAGGTTCCAGTTGGTTCCAGTTGGTTCCTCCTCTGTTGTAGTCATGTTGTAAGTTTGTCACTTGAAATTACCATTAAGGCAGGACAAATAACTTGATGTCAGAAATGTTTTAGATTTGAAAGGAATTTGCGTCAAGGAATGATACAGGTTTTGCAGGCTGTCTACACCCATATGGCGTGTCACACACGTCCCTCAGATGCATGTGTTTGATGTGTGTCTTCTAATCAGCTCTCCCCTGTCAGCTCAGAATAAGAATTATTTACAGGTTTATTATGGTAGACTATGGACATTTTTATTTGTTTCCTAAGTATTTTCATGCTAAAGAAGACTTGTTATTTGGACTAAAGGTTTACCCCAGTGCCCATGTTTTCAGTTGGCTGAGGTTGTCTGTGCCCAACCTTCATGACCTGCTCTGTGCCTGCTCACACCACTGAGCTCTGTGTGAACTTCGGAAGTTCTTGCTTGAACCAGCGAGCTCTTGACTCCCATTTCAGTCTCATCAGGGAAGATAAAGAGTATCAATTAAACTTGATATATTTAATGTAGAAGCAAAGCTGAGCACTAGTAGCATCTGAGGTAGTATTAACCACAAAAATAAGAACAGCACTAATACAGTTTATGAGCTGAAGATTCTTAATATTTCCCTGAAGAAACTTTTACATTTTTGTTTGCCTGATTTGTGATGCTTTCCTCTTTCATGTTAATATTCCAGTTTTCTCTTTTACTTAACTACCTGGAGAATGTCTGATGAGTCCATTTATGTTTAACTGAGTACTTAGAACAATTAATACTGTTTTACACCTCTCAAAGGTAATTATGTTTTAAAATTAGCTGATTTTTATTTTAGTTCTTCTGTCTAATAAGTTAGATGGCAGCAATAATAAAATTGCCATTGTGTTTTCTATCTCCTCTTCTCTTAGGTGGCCATGTTACTTACAAAGAAGCCTTTGAGAAAATGTTAACCAGCAAAATTTCATTGTTCAAAGGCAGCACACATCATGTACAGTGCATGAAATTCAGTCTCTTTTCAGTTATCTTATGTAACAGCATTATGGAAATCTGGATAAAATCTGAATATGGTAATCCAAAAATATATATATCTATATCTATCTGTTTTATATATACCCTTTGCACATTTTCAGTTGTAGGTTATTTTTATGTTTCCTTTTTTGTCAAGTAATACTTTTATG
Source organism: Corapipo altera (assembly GCF_003945725.1). NCBI lineage: Eukaryota > Metazoa > Chordata > Aves > Passeriformes > Pipridae > Corapipo > Corapipo altera. Next base: position 968,049 of record NW_020884892.1, read on the forward strand.
ATAAAGATTTAAAAATGTTATGTTAAAGCTATATAGGTTCCTAACATATGAGCAGACTTTGATGCACTTATATCTTTAGACCATCATAGTTACATCCAGCTTGTTGTTATAAAGAAAAATAGCAATAGTTTTGAGAAATTGAATGAGATTCAGAAATGCTCAGATGACTAGAAAAATGTGTTAAAAGGATTGGGAGGGAGCTCAGTACACTTAGTTTTTAGCAAGCAAGGCTCTGAGATGCTGGTTACAATCTGTGCATATCTTTTCGAGGAACAGGAGACTGGTAATGGGAAGAAAAACTAGTGATGACAAAGAAATGATCCACCACACTGGAGATTGGAGCTACTGGACTTCAGACTTGAATCAGATTGTTTTTCTGAACAGAGAGAATACTCATTAATCACAGGAGCACTGACAGGAAGGGTGATTTCTAGAAGTTGTTCCCATGTGAACACAGATAAATTGGAGGAATCTGGTGGTGTATGTTACAGAGGTCACACTGCAAGTTCTGAGAAAATCTGTTTTCTCTCCGAGTTATGGCCAATGTGGATGTGTTAGAGGTGGTACAACCTATGGAAGGACGGTGTGATCTCTGGATGAGATCAACCAAATATGGTTGATCTGGTGTCAGGTCTCTTCAGGGTGTGATTGCTCTCTGAACTTAAATGTTTTGCTGATACTCCTAATGCCCTAATTCCTTTATGTATGATATGCGGGTAGAAAAATCACTGCTACATCATGAGAAGAAAGTAAGGTTCAATTGTTCTCCTCCTCATTTCTCAGTAATATTGTTGGTGGGAAATTATTGTAGCCATCATACATAGGTCATCCTTTTTCCAAAGTGGGAGCTCCACTCTCAGACACGTGATTCATCCCATGGCATGTCTTAGATTGAAGATAAGAATGTTACAGTTTTCATTTTTTTTCCAATGCAAGCTTAATGCCGTAAGCTGAGTTTTCCAGAGGACATTAAGAAAGTCAGTGCTTAGTGATGGTAAGAATTGTTCCTACTATATGTCGAAACCTTTTGTAAATACAGATTTGGTTTATTCATTCCATTTTATTTTCTTTCTAAATTGAGATCTCCTTCTATACAAGTTTTCAGTGATCAAAGAGAAGGATGTAGGATTCCTTTTTTTTTTTTTTTCCATTCATACCTCACTGGAGTTAGTACAATATTGGAAGAACATTATAAAGATTCAGACTCTTGGTTGGTTATTGACTCATTCTACCAGTGAATCTGCTTTCGATAAAAAATTCTTGTTACTCTGCATTTAATAGGTGCTTGAAAACAATCCAGTGAATGGAATGAATAAAGTTGGAATATTAAATACTTAAGAGGAAATGGTGGCAATTTAAGTCATAGTTTTCTTTTGTTGCAAGTAGACAACCAGCCAGAAACAGAAATGTCCGTTTTGGATATAAAAAGCTTGAGAATTCTTCTGAGTAGCCATGGTGTCCATGATCATTTTTAATGTGAATAAAAGTGACTTTATAGCCTTGAGGAACAGTACTTCTGTTTCACATATGGGATGTCTCTTTTGCACACAGGAAGCTACATCAGGGGCACACACATGTAAAAATATCCATATTTATGACTACCTGTGAATGTAGTTTGGAATGTTTTGGTATATGGATTTAATACTGCTATTAAAATTATATTAAATGTAAAAATTATTACTGACCAATGAGTAGTAATATATATTTACTGATTGTTACTAATCAGTGGTAAATGAAATACTGTGTTTTCTGTACATCATGTTGTCCCTTCTGAGAATATCTCAGATACCACTATGTTACAAACTCCAATATGGACTTCTAATAAACATACACTTCAAAAAAATTTATAGCAGTATTTCTATCTTCAGATCCCACATCTGGGCTAACCATGATCAGCTTTCTACCATGGAGTTTTAAACAAGAAATACCAACTACACTCCAGGGACAAAAGGTTGGCGAGTTACTGGAAAATGGAAAATAATCTCTCTGTAGGGATACAGAGAAAAGAAAGAAAAGTTGGGTCTGGCTTTTAGCAGCTTCTTCTCTTTTTCAACTCCTAATTGATTTCTGCAGTTCTTACCCTCTTACAAATCTTTTCTTATATGTAATTATATATTTACCTTATAGTCCAAAGTAGAATGGTGAACTCAACAGTGGGAGCTAATAATCGTGTATATTAGGAAATTTACACTGAAATTGAAATTGATCTTTCTGGAGGAAAAATATGATAACTGTTTTTTTATTCTTAGATCTGTGCTTCGAAGTGCTAAGTCATACTGATCAGCATGGGTTTATTGCATTATTTCAACAGTGGAGAGAATTAAATGAATGATGACTGAAGAGGACGCTTATATGACATTCAATTATTTAACGATGTAAACTGTCAGAGTATTTTATTCCAAGACTCTAAAAGCTGAATTTTGAAGCCAGTGTAGTGAAGTCATTGGAATTGAATTTTTCATTAGCTTTAATGACTTTTTTCAGTGGTTATTGTATAGGTCATCTGCAAAATGCAGTAATTAAAGCCCTGGTGGTAATTAGAACTTACGGAAAATAACTGAAACTGAGTTTGAGAAAAATGTCTGTCTTGCTACCACAGGACTAGAGCAAAAGCATGCTCGGTTTTCAGTTACCATGCTTTCCTTTCTTTGGTGAGAGCCACTGGGAAATAATTTCTCAGAAATTATGTGTACCTTCTGCCACGTTATATTTCAGGTTCTTTTGAGTTTTTTTATTCCAGTAAAATTTTGGTTTCTGATATCAGAAATGTGTTTCTCTACCAGATATCGCTCTTTCTCAGCCTTGGACGTTCCATGTATACACTTCATGCACACAGTCTCAAACATTTTGACCATTGTTGTGTGAAAATGAACAGATGCCCATTTTTCCCTTGAGCCTTTATGTTTCCTCACTCTTCAGTCTTGCTTTTAAAGGGTGTAAATATCAGAACATGGTGTAAAATATCTTACCTCAAGGAAATCGGTGTCTATCCTTTGATTCAATAGTCTTTGGTGATTCAGGTTAATTGATGTTCCTCAGCATCTGTTTGATTTTGACCCCCAATGATTCACTGTGTTTACAGTCCTTAGGAGGACTGTCCAGTGGATAGGGTGGTAGACTAAGAGTCAAGACACCTTGATTTCCAAGTTTTTCTCTGCCCAGCTGAATGAACACAATTTTCCGTGTCTGTGTAACAGAGGGTTGTCTTCGCCTTTGAGGAACTTCGAGTCTGGCAATGAAAAAAAAAACCAATTTGTTATTATTTTACTTGAGACTTTACTGGGAAAAAATGCACCTAACTTAGTCTCTTAAATACACTCTTAGGTTGATTTTGGTCTCTACCATTCATTTATTTTGAGTTGTAGCAGTCACTTAATGATATGTTCCTTGCTTTTTGTCTGTAGAGATAAAGGTCTACAGAGAAGATGATCCTGCACCTACTGTGCTTCACAATACCTCAGTGACTTAAAATTACTGAACAATTTTAAGTAGGAATGGTGTTAAAGCCCATCAATATAGTGCAAAGGTGCCCATCAAGTGCTTAAAATTGAGGATAGGTTTTCTATTTCAAGTACAGGGGCAGAAAGAAAAAGAGAAAAAGGGACTGTTTCTGGTATTATAGGCTGCTGTGCCAGAAATGAACTATCACTGGAGGTGATGGGATAATCACGTTATCCTGTTTGAAGATGCTTTGAGACCGTTGAATATGCATAGTGCTCTCTTTCAAGGGCCAGCTGTGAAATGAAAAGGTGTGTAATGTGCTTGTTGGGTAGACCAGAGAAAGCTAAATGCAGTTGAGATGGTTTTTTGTTAGTTTGTTTTCTTTTTAGCATCTTGAAAAACAGATGAGATCTGTCTTACTTGTTCTATTAGTATGCAGAAATTATAACTGTCTTAGCTTTTGGGGGGAGGCGGGTGTCCTCGGGAAATAAAATAATTGTTTTGGGTTTTTCTTGGGTTTTGAATCATCTATTCAAGTCACAGGTCCTTGCTTACGAATCAAAATCCCAAAATGTGAAGCAGAATTGTAATTTCTTGGAAATCACTCTTTATTTTTGCTCATGTTTTTACAAAGCACTCTAGTCTTGGGGAAGGGTATTATTAGTACTTCAGGTTTCTAATTTTTTAATACTGTTGGGCTTCAGAATCAGTGAAAATTCATTCCTGGGTAAGCCTGTTTGGAGTTTATAGTAAAAAGGGATTTAAAGTTTGCAGATGTTCCACTTTTGGAAGCAGGCCAGACTAGAACTACAAACTTGATTTTATACCCTAAAAGGGTAAAGAGATTGGAGATTTTTACTAAAAATACCAACAGATTAGACTTGTCTTCAGAGAAAGCTGCCAATTAAAAAACTCCCTGTGATATTTATTTATGCATTTTGGTTCTAGATGGCAGAAGTCACGGGACCATGTCATGTTCCTGTTGGAATTAAGGGGATCTGTCCTTCATCAACTTGTGACATTGTGGCTGGGAGAAGCTTTTCACTCTACCAATATGTCACTAAGCACTCAGGAGCCCAGCTCTGAAGATCTGACTCAGAGTCTACCTCAGGCAAGAGTAAATGGAGACCTTGCCTGAGGAATGACTGACTATTTCATATAGAAATCCCTAGGATATAATGTGATTTGTAGTAAATGAAGGGAATTGGATTCCTCATAAAGTTCTGACATGCAATTCCCATTGAGTCACCCAGGGAGAATTTATTTCTTTCTGTCTGATCTTGTCTGCAGACCCGTGGAAATCCTGCTTTGTGCCACTGACATGCTGAGAGGGTGATTGGCAGCTTCTCTCTGCTGTTTGGGGAGGAATGCTTTTGTGCAGAGGAACGTTCATTAAAACTCTTTATGCCACCTGAGTTGCATTTCAGAAAACTGAGGAACTTTTGGGAAATGGGTAAAGTTACGGAAAATTACTATTGGCCTTACGTTTCATTTTCATTCATCATGGCCAGGCTTCGCGAATGAAGATTTGGGAAGGGCTCTACCCACGTTTGTTACAAGCGCGCTGGTGGCTAAAAAGGCCAATATGAGATAGGCACATCCAGTTGCAAAAGGCACAGCAGAAAGACTCCTTAGGTGGTATATTCTGCAAGGCACAATTCTTTCTGCATTGTCTTTTCTCCTCAAGAGTGATCCTGCGTGCTTTCTCAAAAGCATCAACAGCGTTATAGATGGTGTGTCTCCAGGCCTCCCGATTGGAGGCCAGAGTAGACCAGTTATGGTGATCAATATGGCCAAGGCTGAGATGTTGTTTTAGGGAGTCCTTGAATCTTTTCTTCGGGGCTCCTCTCATGTGGCAGCCGGTGGCAAGTTCACCATAAAGCAAGATCTTAGGGAGGCGGTGGTCCTTCATCCTTGAGACATGTCCTGCCCAACACAGCTGTGTTCTCAGCAACATGGCCTCAATACTTGTGACTGCTGCTTTTCTAGAACACAGCACATAATCTGACCAGTGGATGTTTAGGATTGTTTGGAGGCAGCGTTGATGGAAGCGTTCCAGGAGTTGCAGGTGGTGGCGGTAGACGACCCATGATTCGGAACCATATAAAAGAGTAGACAGCACTGTGATTCTGTAAACACTGATTTTTGTACTTTTCTTCAAATGTTTATTTCGCCAAACTCTTTTATGAAGCTTTCCAGAGGCACTATATGCCTTTGCCAACCTGTTGTCTACCTCTCTGTCAATCTTATCATCCAAGGAGATGAGGCTACCTAGGTAATTAAACTGCTGGACTGATTTAAGCTCTGATTTGCCAGTGGTGATATGGGGATGATGGAAGACTTCCTGAGGTGTCGGTTGGTAGAGAACTTCTGTCTTCTTTAAGCTGACTTCCAACCCAAAGAGCTCAGCAGCATCTGCAAAGCAGGATGTTAAACGCTGCAGAGCTGCTTCTGTGTATGCAACAAGGATGGCATCATCAGCATAAAGCAGCTCCCAGATAAGATGGTTTAAAGTCTTAGTGTGGGCTTTCAGTCACCTTAGGTTGAAAGTATGGACCTTCAGTCGCCTTAGGTTGAAATGTTTCATAGGTGTTTTGTGAAGAAACTTTCAAAGGGTTTAGTACCATTTTTCAACCTCTGTTGGAAAATTCAAGGTTTTTTTTTAAACACTAGGTTTGTTGGAACCAAGGCAGAAGAAATAAAAGGGTGTGTTACTCAATGTTTTTCCTCCGCCTTCCACAGTAGCAGGAGATGAAGCTCTTTCCTTTCCTTCTGAAGTGTAGAGGTAGTGCTGGACTAGATGAGTCTTTTATGCTATTCAGCGTCTGATTTCCGCTGAATGAACTTCCATGAAATTACATTACTGATGTGTATGAATAGCTTCTGCCAAAGGATCCTATGCTTGTGATGCTTTAAAAATGCTTAGTGACTTTAACATGTGTTTTTTTAAATTTAGAATGATTGGCTACTACCATAGCAGGTAGGAGAAAGAAATAAGCACAATTCCTTCCACTTGAAGACAGTAGGATGTAGTGGATTTGGGTCATAGCTGTCAGCGGTTAAAAGTTGCAAGCCTTGGTGAGGAATCCAAGAAAGGATGGAAATACCTATCACAACATCAACATTGCTTCCCAACCTGTCCAATGTGTTGAGCCTTCTAGATTCCTCCTGTGCTGTGCATGCTATTTTGGTGGTAATAGCTTTGACATAATAGTCTTTATTCATATACTGAAATGATGGATTCCTTTCAACAGAGGATGTAAAGGTAAGTGAAATTTCAGGTTTCCAAGTCATGGTGGGGAAATTGTTACATCTTCCCATCTGGAGAAAAACAATTTTAGAGAACCAATTGAAAGTTTCAGTTGAGATATTTTTGTCTGGATAATGATACCTTGCAACCTAGAGTCCCTTTTAATTTTTTTTAACTGAATTACCATCAGGAGGGGAAAAAAGAGTAGCCTTGTGGCTGGTTTTCCCAGTGGATACTGCCTTGGACAACCTGCCTTTGTCTAAATTGTGAACTTAGTCCACCAGTGAGAGACCAGCAAGGAGTTGCCAAGACAGAACTCAAGCAAGCAAGGGCAAGAAGTGTGTATCGATGCTTTCCCAACTCCTCTTCATAGAGTCACTAGCATCTGTACTCAAAAGGGTGGATAACAAGGCAGTTGAAAGTTATTTTGGGTAGAAAAAAAACAAACTACCCTGAATCCTTTCTGTTATTGTGATCATAGTTGAAAGAATTTTTTGGCCACCCAGTTCTCAGATAAAGAAGTTTGAGGTTTGATTGGAACCTCAGTTCTTTAGGGTGATTTTCTCCTATGTAAGTACAAACTGTCAAAAGTCAATGTTTGAAGCATTTGACATTTGAAAACTCTGTTTTCACTGATATTTGGAACTGCCTTTGAGCAAAGGTAGCATTGTGTTCCCTTTTAAATGTATAGTTTTAATTATTTAGGTTCTTAATTTGCAAGGTAAATTCTCTGTGCAGTTATGATTGTGTTAAATCTATCTGCTAAATTATTGTGCTCGCTTTCAGACTGTTCCTTAGAAAGATTGTTTTGGTTTTCTGAGAGAATGATGATCAAATTTATGACTGTGTTCCCTATAGCGACATCAATTATTCCAATAAAGGCCAAATAAAAAGGGCTATTTACTTGTTTTCTCAGACAAAGACTTGCTGGGACTTTCAAGTAGCTCATATGTCTGGCTCACAGCAAGACTCTGTAACACAATGAATTCTCATGCTGCCTTCACATGTGTACCCACACTATTCATTAGAGAGGTCCATGAAAAAGCAATTGTTGATACCCTGGACACCAGCTTGCTATCATGCTTTTTGTAGACTGTTTTCCTAAATAATGCAGTTCAATGCAATGGAACTTAAAATAGGAGTCAACAGTGTTGAAAATGGTTTTGGTGTTTCATTGAGCAAGTGTCACTTTAGCAGGAATGTATCTTTGGTCTGCTGGACTAAAATAAATTTGTTGCTATTGAATGTGAAAAACTAGGAAGCTCCCTGCTGTTTATTTTGCTGGAGCAAAGATTGTTGTTTTCTTTCTTTGTTGTTGGACTTTACTGTGTCCTTATACAGAGTAGAGAGACATGGAAGGTAGTGTTTTTAAAGGATGGAGGAATGTATAATTCTGCTGATATGAGGCAATTCTTTTCTGTATGAATAGAAAGAATGGAGGCCTCATCCTCATCATGTGCCAAATGGCTACTTAAGGCTTAAGGGTAAGACAGGATCACCTTGCTGATTCACTCGGGGTCTGCTAAGTTATCACTTTTGATCCATTTATTGCACAGCTGATGATTGCTTGGCATCAAAGCTACACAAGTTAAATTTCTCAGATGTCCTTTATAAAAACTACAAGGAGAATTATAATTAACATGGTATTTGTTTAGATTTCTTGTTTGTTTGTTTCCTAAGAAACTTCATCTTCATTAAGTCTGTCTCACTTTGACCATGATTTCCCTTGGCCTAAAACAAGGGAAATGATCTCCCCAGTGTAATATTTTCCTTTGATTAAAATTGTGTAACTCATGCTGATAGTAGTAACATGTTTTGTAGTTTTTTTTCTTTATCTGTACCACTCAAAGGGCTCCATAAAGTGGCAGGTGGAGGCTGAGGTGTCACAGTGGTACCAGTGCCTTTAGATCTGCTCTGGAGCCTGCTCATGGTTGGTGTTGATGGAACTAATTTTTCGGTCATGCGTTGCTCAGTGCTGGTGAAACATCTTAATCCACAGCATGTTTTAAGCACTTAAGATGAAACAAAACTTCAGTTTCTCTAGGTTCATTATCTTCTGGAAGTAGGAGATGAAAAGTTGGAGCAAACAGTACATAAGGGGTGGCCTAGCTTTTTTCCAAAGTCTGATAGTCTAATGATATAAATGAGATAAAGTTTGTAAGAAGAGGTCATCTCTCTACAAACCTTTCATTCTCATTAATATGCAGTCCTGTTCCCTCTAATACAGAAAACATAATCATGAACCAAAATGTCTGTTCCCTTTGAGCTTTGTCACCTCAGGCTTTACAGTGTTATTTCATTTTGGTTCTCATTTAAGAAACTACTCAAGTACTGTTTCTAAAAGAGGTTTGGAATGTTAATTAGGTCCAGTAGGTCTATGCTGAGGCCATCAAATTAATTTTGCTTCTGTCCTGTGTAGATATGAGTCTCAGCTTCGTGAATTGAAAAAACTATTGCATTATATGCCAAACGTTGGGTCCTGGAACCTCTCTGTAGTGTGTTTATAGTACTTATCTGCCCCAAAGAAATACTTCTGCTCATTCAAGGTGTTTAAAACACCTGCTTTACAGAAGAAGGCAGTCTTCTCTTTTTACTTCTGATTTGTGGCAAAGGTCTAATTAAAGTTAAACTGAAATAGTAAATATGTTCTTAGTTAAAACACAGGACTTTTACAAGGGCTTCAGAATTCCTGGACATTAAAAAAACCGATGAGTAGAGTCCAGCATGCCACCTGCATCTAAAATATTGCACAAAGTTGTATATTAACAGACAGGAGGGGGGACTTTGAGTCATTGGTGTTAGAAGTCCATTTGGATCATACCAGAGAGAGGGGTGTGACATTAAAGCATCTAGAAGATACTTTGACAGGGGCCAAAAGGGACAACAGTCATGAGCAAAAGCTAAAGGGAAGCATTATTCATGTGAGCCAAAAAAGGCACATAAGTATGCAACCTGTTGTGTAAATGAATGAAATTACGAGTTTCAGCCATTATTGCAACTTTCCTTGTAAAGGAACTCTGGACCATGGGGCTGTTGTGCATTTTATGAGGGAGAGAGGACTAGATTTGTCACGGTTCTCCTTTGGTTCACTTCCCTGCAGCGCCTTTGGCTCTGAGCTGCCTCGGGCCTTCATGTCATTTGTGTACACCAGGTTATGCTTCACATCTCCTTCTGCCTCACATACAGCTCATAAGTATCTCAAATACCCACCTAGGAAACCTAATTCATGAAAGTCATGTCAGTTGGGAAGGACAGACTTAAAACCTTCCTCAAAATTAACTGTTCCTGTTCCTAATTTGGAATTTATTAAGGGGAGATAAGCAGTAATTGCTTGATGACACTGGGAGTTCTAACAGTTTATTTAATTAATGAATGACTGTAGATGTACTGAGAACATCTGATAAAAGGTACCCAAGACATAGAAAATATAGTTGTTTTAATGTCTTATTGCAAGGACCCTTTCTTCAGATTAATATCCCTGGGATAATATAATTGTCATGATAGTCAATTAGAAGTCCATGTGGTTCCTCTGTAATTCTTTCTTCTTTCCTAATTGTCACCTCAGGAAGAAATTATTCCAGTTACATTTCTCACAGCCAAGTTGTAAACTGTAAGTTCAGCTAAACGGAAACTAGTAAAGGAATGCGGTAAGAAGATGCAGTTTTATGTGTGATGTTGGGAAATAGAGTATAATTGGGATTTCTCTCAGAGGTAGCAAAAATAAAAGTGTTGATCTGTAACACAAAAAAAAAAAAAAAAAAGAGGAAAGTTTCCACTTCTGATGTAAAAAAGAACTTTCCTGACCTCTGTACTAAGGAAGGCAAGTGAGAGGAGATGTAAATAGGAACTTGTCACTGATGTCTTTTTGGACCTTGAAAGAGCCATTGAACTGTGCTTTGATTTCTTAATAAGCAAATTAAATTAGGGATTGACATTTTGGTTCAGAATACTGTGATGAACATAGATGAGTAAATTTGAATAGTTTTCCAAACGCGTTTGCCAGTAAGCTGAATTTTACTATCCAGGTAGTTGCAGCTGATATGAGTAGTACATCAAATAAATTTTATTTCATGTGTTTTCCTTTAATCAATCAAAACTAAACCAATGATGTAACATCTTTGGGGATGTACTGGGTTTTTTTGACTGCTCTATGCCCTCTTATTCAGGAAAAGAAATCACAGCTCCATTCCCCAGAAAGTTTACAAGATAAAACCACGGTAAAGTCAGTGATATGTTCATATTTTGATTTTATATGTATCTTTTACTCACAACCTTTGATGTTAATTCAGAAAACAAATTTGTACAGTTTCTACTGGGGGATTCAGGGCTGCGAGGCTTGGTTTTCTCAACAGCAGATGGATATTCATTTATCTATTCCATTTAATTCGAGGTTCTTATTAACCTGATCCCTGAAGGTATGCAGCAGTGGAGAATGCACCACTCCTTATTACTTTCCTTTCCCCATGGTAAAGTAACCAAATACATCTTCACTAAAAGTTGTTTTTATATAATAAAAACCAAGGAAAAGTTAAACATTGCTACAGGGTGACTTACTTGACATGGCTGGGAGTGTCTGCTAGGTGAGTGACCAGAGATGGGTAGATGTCTTAGCTTTGTAAATGCTATGAGCAGAAGTCTGAGATGAAATACTGCTGTGTCATGAGCCCAGTCAGCACTCAGGAGATGAATGCATCCCTCATCGGCCTTGTGATTAAAAAGCATAAAATGGCATAAATCCAGTAAATTATTCCAGAGGTTTGTGAGGTTTTTGCATCTTTTAAATATGAAAACTTATGGTTTTCCTTGTGACAGGGGTTAAGAAATATCTCAGTGAACTACAGAGTAATAGATTCTCTACTTAAAAATTATGATCCATATCATAATGAATATATGGCAAATATCCTGCGCGATAAAGGAAGGCGGCCAAATCCATGACAAAAAAAAAATGAAAACATGCCCAATAATATATCAAAACCAGTACATGAATTATCAAAACTAGAGCAGAAAAACTGTACTGGCTCTAATTTAAGTAAATTGGATGTTTGAGGTAATAGCAGGAGCTCAGGTAAATGAATGCTCCGAGGTGGAGCTGTGCAGCTCTGCCACATCCATCTGTGTCCACACAGCTGCTGGTGATTTGTATTTTGACATTTGACTGACAATATTTGAAAAGACTACCATCAATATAGATTTTAGCATAATATTTTTTGTGTGTTAGTTTTGATTAGAAGAAAAAAGGATACTTTTTGATCCCTGTATCTTCTGGGATAAACTGACAGCCTGTGTATTCCTGCTATATGTATTAACTTAACAGGAACATGCAAAGGCCTTTGTAACTGGAACTAGGATGAAACATTGTCCTAACTCCGTAGAAAGGATGTCCAGAGTGAACATAAGAACAAGAATTATCTACTTGATGGGTTTTGATCTCCAGGCAAGTTGCTGTTTGGCAAAGAAGAAACTTTCGGTGTAGATTAGACAGTCAAAATTAAGCATTTGAGCCTTAAAAAATAATGTCTTTGTTAAAATGGAGGGTCAAGAGAGACCTGAAACAGATGTGGGAAGGTTATAAGGAACATCTGTGTGTCTTTGAGATTTTTAAGGAAGCAATAATCTAATCTAATCTGTAACAATCTAATTGCTGTGACAATACTAGTTTTTGGCACTTATGCAGTTTCACATTTCCGATGCATGTTAAACCTTGCAAGGATCCTCATGACATGTCAGTGAATGAAGAGTAATTCTTGCTAAATTCACACTGTGGTTTAAAAAATGCCTGCCTTGATCTTTGGGAAGTTGCGTAGCACTCTGATAGTGAATCAGTTGCAGACCATGATTTTAATTTAGATGTGTTTCATATCCAGAATCTACTTATTTGAGCTGTGTATGTTGAGAAGCCATAAAAACCCACTTGGCTTCAAGGAAAGAAAAGAAAGATAAATAAATTAATAAACAAACCCCAAGGCAACAACACAGTGTGTTCATAGCTATGAATATAAATGCATTTAACAATAATCCTCTTTTTTTCCTATCTTGTTTTCATTGTCCTGGATACTCTTAAATATTCGTTCTGTGTTGAATTCGTGGCTTCAAGTGGTATGTCTGTTGCAATATGTTAAAAATGTGAGGTGGAGTCTGGGTGAAAGCTTACTAGGACCATCTCCAATGCAATTCTCATATCTCTCTTTCTGAAATCTATTAAAAACCCCACAGAAATATGAGATTGTAGCAAAATGATTTGGCTTTTTATTTTTTACTGTTCTTTGGCAAATGAAGGAAGTCATCGTCATCCTCCAGTGCTTTTTCTGCAGCACTTTCTTTTTCAGCTGCAGAGGAACTGTATATTTGTCATTTGGGGAAATGTGTTGTCTAATGCCTTGAAGACTTTGTGTGGTTTGATTATTTTAAATTCAGTGTCACTGCTCCAAAGTTAACTCCCTGGACATTCCCCCTCACCCTGATCTCCAGGGCTGCTCCACGGAGCTTTCAGGTCTTGAACCTCATGGTGTCTAAGCCAATGGTCACAGACAATATCTCCAGTGTTGCTGACAGACACAGGAACTTTAAAAGCTGAAATAGAGGCCAATAAGGAGTATTGCAGCTACTGTTGCTCACAGCTTTCAGCATTACTACCTGTGGACAGAGAATGGTGTTTACCTGGCTCATGCCCTCAGATCACGAATTTTCCCTGTGAAACCTTTGAGGAATCACACCTTCAGCATGTGTGGTTTTTTCCTCTCACAGATAATAGCAGTGTTTTCAGGGCTCAGCCTTAATAGAACAAAATGGTGCACAACTGGAACAAATCCTATCTGGAAAGTATTTTAAAAGAATTTTCAACTGAACCAGTTCAGAACGCTCATGTACTTCCTCTGCTAGCCAGGAGGAGCATTTGTTTAATACTTTCCTTGAATGATTTTCTTTAATTACCCTCCCAAATCCCTTTTTTGGGGGAGGACAGTGAGTCTTTCAGACAGAATGTGGCTTCTGAGGGATTTGGTTAGAAATTCTGTTGCTAGGAAGCCTGTAAAGAAAAATGTGGTATGAATAATGTGAATACATGCAGTAGTCTTCAAATAGCCCTTCTGTCTATCTGTCACGTGTCAATATTTGTTTATGGAAATATCCTTTCCCAAATGTTGGTCTACTTCATTCAAAACTTCACAAGTTTGCTGTAAAATTGTCTGCTATGCAGATGAGTCAGAATAACTCCAGTGCTGCATTTCTCCTTTAGTTGCCTTTGCTCAGTTATATGTGTAATTTATTCTTTATTTAAATTTTTTTCTGTTATGAAATTCATAATTGCAATTTAATCATTACACTGGGACAGGGCAAAGATTAATTTGATTTTAATTCATTTTTTAATTGCAGTTTTCTCCAAAGCTTGAGTTACATTTCTCTGTGTATGTAGAGTTGCTACATTGGTCTAACATAAATATTAACCCACTTAAAGCTACATATTACTTTTAATCTTAGAAAGATCTTCTCTTTAGTTTGGAAGACATTTCATCTCTGTTCACTGTGAAATTGCCACAAATGAGCAATGGAGTTGTGTTGTTAATTCCATGTGTGTGGCATTGAATCATTATTCTTGAAGGCATTTATGAATTATCCTTTGAATAAGGAATGTAGTTTTCAAATGAATTTATTTATTTAATGTCATCTCAGAGATGTGTCTCAATTTTCCATGTTCTGTATCTGGACTAACGTTTATCTGGGCAAGGACTCTCTACTGTCACTTGGGGTTACAGGAGAAGGTTAAATATTGGTGCTAGAAGCAATAATAGCCTGGAGTATGCAATTACAATTGTCACCAAGTTTTTCCACTGTCCAGATGTGCTTTGCAACTCAAAATCCATTTTGGAATATAAGGATCTTCATCATTTTTGCTGGGTAAAACATGTGAAGTAAAAAGTTCTCATGCTCAGTGGATTAATCTTTTATTGGCACACAGATAAATTGATAATATGTGCCCGTGTTGATTCTACTTCTCAAAAAGCTTCAAGGTTTAATGTTTTCACCCATGGTTCTAATGGGAAAGATGTTCCCATTGTACATTACTTTCTTTCCTGGAAAACTATAATTGGGTCAGGATGGGTAACAAGGCCAGGAGCAAAAAGAATTATACAGGTCTTAAAAGAGTAGAACTAAATTGTCTTCTAAGTTTGTCTGAAGAATTAAAACAGCAAACTGATAGTCAGTTATGGTAAAAACCTTTTTAACTTCTATGATAATTTTACTTCTATCACTGTAAACATTTTGGGCAATGATGTTTTTTACCTTTTTAACTTCTATGATCATTTTAGTTCTATCACTGTAAACATTTTGGGAAATGGTGTTTTTTACCTCTCACACAAATCTGAGGACCACCAGGAATGTGGATGTTTTCATTCTCATGTTAGCAATCATACCAGTCTTAGCACAAATAAAACTTGAGGTTAATAGCTCTTTGTTCCAAGAACAGGCACAGGTAGTGTTTTATGTTACCTCCTGGGGTTTGCAGTGTTCCTCAGATGAGATCACTTTGAAGGAGCAGACTACATCTGTCAGCCCTTAGTCATGTAACAAGGCACCGACTGCTGTGTCACATCATGATCCTGATACGCCTTCCCTGGGTTTGCTTCATTTTTGGCAGCAATATTTCATGAAAATTTGTGAGTTTTCAGGTGCCTCTTGATAAGGAGCAAGAGCAGATACACTCCATAGGGTTCGGGGAAGGCTGGGGCTCCACCTTGAACAGGGAACCATGGTGATGGCAAGGTACACGGGAGCCCAGAGGCACTGCTTGGCATTACCCACAGCCCAGTAAATCCATAGCCAGAAGACAACTCCAGAGTCGAGCCAGGAAACCCAGGTGTCAGGTCTGGGTCTGGACAGGGGAGACAGAAGAGCAGAAGAAGCTGCTGTACAACTGCAGCGTGAAATCAGCTCCTACATTTTTATTGATTTCACCCCTTCCACCACCTTCCTTGTCTGCTAAGAACAGCATATCCCAGCAATGCCATGCCCCTGCCTATGTGCAGGTGTTTACCAAGCACGGAGGGTACGTCAAAGATCGCAGCAGTAACCAGAAAGACTTACAGGAACTGTCTAAAGACAGACTTACAGGAACTTCGGACAGGTCATTGTAATGGATTCTTAAGAAATGTGTCTTAGAAATGCATGTATTCCCCAGCAATTCAAGAGCCATTAATTAAGATGTCACTAAAGTGGATTATTCATGTTTGTAGAGTGTCCCCTAAGCACTGGCCCTGGACATGATGTTTCCAGCTTGGTGGCAGTGATAGAGCTTTCTGATGTTGTTAGGAATTTGACTGTGTACTAAGCTTTTGTGTAAGTACCAGTGTAATTCCCATAAGTTTCCTGGATTTTATGTGCTGTTTTGAGTACTGGCAGCTTAAGTGGTTTTATGGGTAGTTTGTGCTGCCACTATGACATTTTAGCACTTGGAAAGATTTTGGTGAATCTCTTGCCCAGTACTTGTGTAAGTACTGTGTCCTTTACAGAAAAGCTTTTCTTGGTGGAGATGAAGAAATAATGAAGGAATCAACAATTTCTAAGTTTATTTAAAGTGTTAATATATTTATTTATTGAGCAAATAATCAATCAGAAGTAGGAAGATATCATCTTAATGAACTTCCTTTCTAGATGAGGTTTCCTTTGACCGCACGGTCATATATAACACTGCAGAGCTGCCTCTCCAGCAACCTTGTCAATGTTTTAATAAGGCAGCTGGGAATTACTATGTTTTCACACTGCATTTAGTACCATTTTACACTTAGGCTTTGAAAAAGAGAAGTGAAATAGGTAAAGATTAAGTGTGTTAGTAAAACTGTAAGGCAGAGACTTGTACAGCAAGTGTGGGTAATGTGCCCAGCACTTGCTGTTGTAGATACCAGCGCTTAGCCTGTTTTAAATTTGCTCGTGTTCACAGTATTTAGGCATCAGCAATGAGTTGTTGTTTCATGTACCACATTAACAATTAAACCAGAGCTTTGCCTAAAGTTTCTGTGAATGAACTCAGGATGAGTTGTTTTTCTGGTAGTTTAGCAAAGAGATCTAAACCAGGAAGATGAATTTGAATGATTTTGGAAACTGCAGTTTGGGTCTGCTTATTTGATTCCTTGTGCTTGCAGCATGAGTGCTGAAGTGATTTTTTACCTTTCTTTTTCTGGTGGTTTTCCATGGTTTCCATGGTTTACCTTTCTTTTCCATGCTATTGGTTATGGATTTTTCTCTCAAAGAGATGTTGAGGGTTTGATATATGTATGAAAGGGTATCTTTTCCAAAATCCATGTAATCCATATTATTTGCTATATGCCTTGAACCTTCTTTTTGACAGAAAGATTCCAAGTAACAATTGGGTGATAAATGAGGATTGTACTTTAACTAAGGTAGTTGCAGTCCTGAATTTGCTCAAGTGTTTAACTTTCCATACTGCTTTATTCTAAACTTAGAGGTGATCTGAATTTTGGTTTTTCAGCAACTGAGTGGTAACCCTTACTGTGTAGATGGCTATGTAGATGTAGAGGGTTTTATCACATCTCTAAAATAGAAACAATATTCCTTTTCATTTGTGTGGGGACTTTTCCTGAGGATGTTAATGCAGCTTTATAACATTCTTGTGAAGGAGAAGGACATTGTTAAATCTAGTCTACCAGTAGAGTAGATTTAGTCACACTCTAGCAGAAAGAATGTACTCTAGTGGGGAGCATATTTTCCCCATCTCTGGTATTTAGAGCTTATGTTGGACAAAATCTTGGTGGCAAATACATATTTATTTTCAGATAAATAAGTGCTTTGCAGCATTCATTCTACCTCGTCAATATGGTTCATCAAATCATAACAAACTGCTTGCAGATGATTGGGATCAAACTGCGACTAATGTACAAAACCTAAGTCATCCTCACAGCTGCTTTCCCTGTTTTATACAGCAATTAAAAATTAAATCAAGGAATGTCTTTTTGGATGGGATAAATAAAGATAAAAAGCATAGCATTTCCAAGACCCTTTGAAACTCTGAGAAACCCATAAGAACTGTCTCATTCAGGAATCAAAGTCCATGGCAAAGGAGTACATAGACTATTATGATGTTTTAAAAGCCACAGTATGAGTTAATCTTTGTTAATTATGAGATAGTAATTAGCATCCTCAACTAATGTTAGCTGGCTGATGCCATGGGTATTTCCTTTCAGGAATGTATTTCTTTTTCTGTCTTTGAAATACATTTTCCCCCACTCTTTGCTTTTCCTCACCTTATTTTTTCTTATTTGACACATAGATACTGACAGAAGCTTGTTGATTAGATACTGAGATGATACTGTTTCTTTGGTGCACGGGTCCTGTGAAACTCTCCTTTTCCCAGAGGTCTTGACCTCTTTCTTCCTTTGGAATATGCAGGTCAAATTTCACAGAAGACAGCATCTTGACTTGGTCCCTCTGGATCTTCCCTATGGTCTAGTAACTATCACTGTAACTATGGTCAGGTGAAGCATATAATGAACAGAAGCTATTTAAAAAGTTAAGGAAAAAGCATGTGGAAATCTATTCTGTCTGTAATTGTCAGAACTTTTTCAGGACTGACAATACATGGAAAATTAAGTGACCTTATGTCAGACAAGGCTTCAGAGAGAGGGGATGAAGCACATGTTGGGAAAGGTGATGTTGGAGGCAAGGCAAGTTCAGCAATACTGTGAACCAAGTCCTGTGCTTCAAAGGGCTTGGCTGTGTGTTCGCTCCATAAGGCCAGATAAAAAAAGCCTCCTTCACCGTTCTCTCTTTCTCTGCTTTCTAGAAAATTCACACAAACTGTATCAGCCTTAGAAATGCCTCATTGTTTGCAGGTAGGATTTTTAAATGGATGTCTTTATGTGGCAGTTGATTGGAAAAAAAATCTAAATAACAAACCTACTATGTGATGAATTCTACATGCTTGCCTGAAGAATCGATACCCTCTTTGATTTTCACAGTATGTTTTCAATTATTTCTGACTCAGGCTGAGAGAGTTGGGGTTGTTCAACCTGGAGAAGAGAAGGTTCTGTGGAGACCTTAGAGCCCATTCCAGTGCCTAAAGGGGCTACTTTTGACAAGGGCATAGAGTGACAGGACAAGTGGGAATGTCTCCACAATAACTGGGGACAGGTTTAGATTAGGTATGGGGAAGAAATTCTTCACTGTGAGGGTGGTGAGGCACTGGCACAGATTACCCAGAGAAGTTCTGGACACCCCATCCCTGGAAGTGTCCAAGGCCAGGTTGGATGGGACTTGGAACAGCCTGGTCTAGCGAGAGGTGTCCCTTCCCATGGCAGGGAAGTAGAATGAGATGAGCTTTAAGGTGCCTTCCAACTCAAAGCATTCTGTGATTCTATGATATGTGCTGAGAGAGACAGAAATGTACTTTTCTGAAGGAAACAAAATGATTCTATAAGTATTTTGTTTGCAGATGAAGAATATCATGTGCAAGTGTAATGGATGTGTCAGTTGCAAATGATTTCCATGTATATAGAGATCAAAGTTATAACCTTCCTAAAATAGACCTCTTTATGTAATCATTATAAAGTATTACCACGGGCCAGATAAATAAAGGCTCATCATGGTGATAATATACATAGAAAGCTGAGTTCAAGCCTAATAAGGAAAGTATTCTGCTATTATTGCTGTTCATATATTTTAATTATGTATAAGCATACTATCAAGAACAAGACAGGGTCTTTATAGCTAAAAACATTAGAAAACTGATATATTTTTCTTTTTTCTTTCTTTAAGGTTTGACCAGTATAATTTTGTGCAAAATGTTTCACGTGGATATATGATAGCAGTTCAAAATGGGAAGGAAATGAGAATAATATAGCAAGAGGTTTGAGTATTTGACTGAAGTGAAACAAACCAACTACTAAATTAATTTAGGGCATGAAGCATCATTTCAGTTCCTTCTGCTAGGGAAATAAGATATGAGTTTTCAGGTTGTGTTTTATGAGCAGCTTTATAAACCCCTCCTAAAGATTCAGTAGAGATGGAGAAAGCAGAGTTAGGATCTTGGAAACATTTTTTGCAGAAACTTCAACTTGGATGTGTAGAAGCAAAGATTCAGAGCTGTTTATAAATGTTTCTAGGGCTGGGACCTAAAAAGAGAAAATAACTAGCAGAGGTTTTGGTTCACCTTGTATCCAGTAGAGAAATGTTCACTTCTGCTGGCTCCTTCCCCCCTTCCTTGAATCAAGGAGTTGTACATTGCAGACTTTTTGTCTTTTTTTTTTTTTTTTTTCCTTCACAGTAGTCATTTAATTATTCTTTGGCTGAGCTGTGCTCACTGCAGTATCTTTCATACTAATTTAAAAATTCCAGCTTGTGAATGATTAATGTTGACTGTGCTCAGAAATTTCATTGAACCTTTCCAACCCTGAGATATGTTGAAGTGTATGAACTGGTTTTGATGTGAAGTCCACTGTGACAAACAGGAATAGCTAATTTGGGCTAATATATGTGTTCTGTAAGCAACCAGTGACCTTGCTGTCTTGGCCAGTTTAAGACTGTGTCTGAGTTACTGTCTGTTGTTTCTCTGGAGACTCTACTGTTGCTGCTTTCAAGGCTTTTCTCTCCTCTCAGATATCTTTTTGATATTATTCCCCCTCGCAGTGCTTGCTGTAACTAATTCTGATCACTCTATACTCATACCTGTATTTTGACCTTTTCCATCTTGATAGTATTGGCAATGCTCACTCTGATGACATATATGAAACCATTTCATTTTAACTAAACCCAGGTCCAGCATTTGCCTCACAGCTCTAACATTTATTAATAAACCCACTGGTATCTACCATTACTACTTCCTATCTGTCCTTTGACCAATTTTTGTTTATAAATAAAAAACTTCATTAGAGTTTCATTTCAAGTCCAGTAACTCGCAGTGGGGAGTGCTTTCCTGGAGCTCAGGCAGGCACTTAGATGCACCATGTCCTCTTCATTCACTAATTTGTGTAGGTTGATGAAAAATTACTTTCCGCATGAAATTAAATATCCTGGGAGAGAAGATGTTTTGAAAGCGGTGTAGCAAGAAATGTTCATATAGTAATTAATATTCAGTGCAGAAGAGAAGTTGGCTGTTAACTTTCACGAGTGTTTTATGATGGCAGGAGTACTTTAATACAGAAGGCACTTCATAGGTACAGAAAATAGATAACTATTATCTGTGAACACCAATAGGAGCTATACATCAAGTTGTTGATGTAGCCATCCCATTTTTAAGATTTAGTGAGGCTTACTTTTAATTTTAGTCTCTACCAAGCCTTCCTGACATATCACTGCAATGTCTCTCAGTTTATTGTAGTGCTAAACTGAGTGCAGTCTCCCCTCCATAAATAAACACACCCCATTACTGTATTGTCTGTGAGTACAAAACTCAGAAGTAATATTTAGGCAATAAACTTGCATAAAATTTGGTTGTTGTCTCCACTGGGGTTTTTTTCTGTCTTCTTATTAGCAGACCTGCTGACAGCAGATGTAAAATGAAATAGGAACATAAAATCTGTCTTACCAGCTTGCCAGTGGTTCTTGCCACCCACTTTTCCCAGGCCAGCCTCCTCCGGGTCTTTTGAGCAAAGTTGAACATACCTGAGATCAAACATTTTTGGAAATACTTGACAAGAGACAAAATGGCTTCATAATCCTCCCACAGTCTCACCTGTACCCCTGAAGGTGAAAATGTACATCTCTACCACATTTTCTTTATTAATTTAAATAATAACCCATTCCTTTGGTAGAGAAAGGAAAGTTTGTGAAGTCTTACTGAGCCATTGGATTTACTTTGGGGAAATGGGTTTAAAAATTTATATGAAGTTGTCTTTTGATTTTACTGCATCTAAAATACTAATCAGCTAGTTGGTGTCGACGTGGGGTGTTTTCATATGTGTAAAATTTGCATTTGGGATTTTAAAATTTCTTTTGAAATCAGACACAGTTACCAAATGGCTGCAGGAAAGGCAGAGGCCACTGTGAGCTGCTGTATCTGCTTGGACTTGCTTTAATTACTCTCTCTGTACCTAGCAGATAATTCAGGTCTTAATTTTTAGGTGGGGAATACTAACACTGGAGTACATTTAATGACAAGTGAGCCATTGAGGGGAAGCAAAAATCCCAATCAGTATTTGTGCTGCTCTCCCACGCACGTGCTCTGTTCTACCCTGAGTCAGGACCTTTCCATCAGTTCATGGAATTTGATTTAAGTTACAGTTCTGCTCTTTAACCTCTGCAAAAGAGATGGGGTCAAACCTAGAGGAATGATCCTGTTCCTGGTGTGAACCTCTAGGTAACACAGCGTCACAGAAATGAGTTGAGAGCGTGATGGGTTGTGTGGTTTCATCCCTGTTAGACCAGTGTTTTTCAGAACTGGGGAAAGGACCTGGCAGAGTAAATGAAAGTGAATTTGTGGTTGGAAATGCTTAGAAACTACTGCTACAAACTGTGCGTCTTTTTCTCTTAGATACTTGCAGGGACCACAATTAAAAGATAAGCTAGTTCTTCTAACAAATTTATACCTTCTGGATGCTACATTGGCTCATCAATCTTGTGCTGGCAAAATTGGTCTCTCCTCAACATTGGTCTTAGTCTTAGTGTATCTCATAGTCCTTTTTAAATGCACTGGAGGAATACTGTGATATATTACTGCTTGTTGGGCTGATGTTTCAGTCATTAAACCTGGGAATGAGCAAAGCATTGTGTCAACAGCAGCAAAGGATGGGCACCTCCACGGGTCTCCCGAGAAGTCTGGGGTGGGGAGGGTGTTGTCTGCACAGTCTCCTGCAAATGTGTCCTCCTCCAAATTTGAGGAGGTGCCTTATGTGTGTGTGAGACTGGAGTGACCATGAGTGACCAGAAAATGATGTAATTCCAATTTGTGTTTTGACTTACTGCTTTCCTGAGTCTACTGAATCTCTGTTGGGGGAGGGAGAAAGAGAGGTGGGAAGAGCAGCCATACAAACACTAAGGCTGGGGAGGTCACATGTGAAAAACTGATTTTACAAGAAGAAGAATTCTATCTGAATCCAACTAAAAATGGTTTTTAAAAAAAATCTTGTGTAGAGGAAAGCAGAAAAAATAAGACAAAAATTGTTGATATGATTTGAATATTCTACGATACAAAATAAAGTTTGGTCTCTAAAATGTTACGAAGGTGAAATCAACACTCGCCTGTGTTAAAGAAACACTCAGTGGCACATGGGATTAAATATGGATTTCCTTTCTTGGCTGAGTGCCCTGACCCTGCTGCTGGTCATATACCGTATGCAAAGTGCTGTGTATAATGTGCTGCCATAAGGAGGCCCTGGAGGAGTTGTGTTTTGGTTTACCCACTAGTCAAGACATTCACAGTGTCATGAGAAGTGGGAGACTAATGGAAATCCAACTCTGTGTGGCTACTGAGTGAATATTAGGGTAAGTAATTAAATTTGGAGCTCTCTCAGTTTTTGAGAACTGAACTTTTGAGACTCTGAAACAAACCCGGCCTATTCCAGCACCTCTGTGGAAAGCTGACTTCTTTCTTTATATTTATTTTTAATCTACTCTTGAGATTTAGCAATGGGATTTCAACCACTTCCTCAGCTGGTTGTTTGGAGGCTCATCTGTTATTTCCAAGATGTTTGCCAGGATCTGAAATAGTACTCAGAACTTTCCCATTCTTCCACATCCACATCCTTTATTCAGGTTATAGCTACAAATTTCAAAGGTGATCATAAAGGTTCTGAAAAAAAGTAAAACAGAAAGAGCGTTTTTAAAACAGCTGAGCTACAACCTTTCTCTGAAAGAGAAGAGCAAGGAAACATCAATATTTTGTTTGAAATAATGGCGAGTATCCCTGTTAATGATGATAGAATATCCATATTTGTACTTGGTTAATGACTGCTCGTTTTAGTATTCATAAAACATGGAAATATTTACATTTCTCGTGTAATTTGTGTAAACTTTGGGCTGAACAGTATTTGGCAATGGCCAAATTACTGCAAAGTTTTTTTTTCAGTCCTCTCTGGAGAGAAATGAAACCATATTAGGAAAACCTACAGGTATTTGTGGTTCTTCCTAGCCAAGAACTAAAACATTCAGCCTCGTAGCTGCAGAGATGAGATGAGCTGTAAAATGTGGATGCAAACCTGTGCTGTAAAGCACTTTATAACCTGCCAGTGCAATGTACTATTTTCCAAAGCGATTTATAGCACTGTTCAAGCCTGGGCAGAGAAAACACGTTGCCACCTGTCAGGTGAGAGGCATGTTTTAAAACATGGCAGTCAGGACAGGACCTGCTATACATGGCCCTCTGAACGTACCAGAAAGATGCTCACTTATTACACTTTCTTAATATGTGTATTAAGAAAGAGGTCTACTCTTGTGTGTACTCTGGAGAGGTGATATTTGATGAAATTCCATCTGTGCTTCCTCATGTTATTTATATCCAAAGATATTGCATTCTATGCCTGATGCAATCTCTGTATTATCTCTGGTACATATAGTTTCCCTCAGGCTTCTCATGAAAACGAGGCATTTATGATTTCCCTGGAAAATTAGATTTTACGTAAATGCATCCACACTGATTACAAAAAAAGCTGCAAAAATCTTCACGTTTAGAGTTGCATGAATATTTCCATCCTAATTCCTGGACTATGGCATTAAACCTTTCTGAATTTTTCCTCTGAGGAGAATTTTTTCCCATCCTGATATCTACCTGAAGACTAATACATGGTTTTTCAACTTTGAGTAAAAATTGTTCATTGAATAGAATGGTTGACAGAAATAGTGTTTTTCTTAGTATTGAAGCTCAAGCAAGTAGATCTTGCAACTCAGGTTGTGTCTTTGATTATAAAGTGCACCATCACCCACAACTTGAATACCTTTAGAGTCTTTAAGGGATAATTCAACACTTGAAGGGTTAAACAGAATTTGTTTGTGGTATTTGAAGCTGGACCAGATGACCCCACTGTGGTCTCTTCCAGCCTTACCCACTGTGTGATTCTGTGATTCTGGAATAGTTTTTTCTTGCTTTAGCTTTTGCAGTTCCTCTCAAGAAAGTTTGCTGATGGCTAAAGAGAAAGCACATAGTTTTTTTAAACTAGTACTTCAGATGTGACTGCATTTGAAAGGAAAAGGCTTTGGGGGAGAAATTCAGCAGTTTAGTGACTTCTTTGTATCAAAAAATGGCACCATGAGTCCCGTAGCCCACAACATGATCTGGAAGGCACTAGATTGTAGAAGGAAACCCAGTCTCTTATTTCTGTTGAGATTATTCAGCCTCTTTTACCTGTATTAAAGTACCACCTTACAGGACCACTGAGAGGGGCTTGGTCTAGGAATTTCTTATGTTAACAATAAATGCAACAGCATTGGTGTGGAAAAGAACTGGGGCAGAACTTGGAGAAGAACTGTACTCAGCTCAGTGCAGGTGGTATTTTTAGTAGGAACCCTTTGGGTTTTGATCACTGGCAGGATACTCAGAATTGACAAAGTACTTGGAAGTTACAGGATTCGTCTGGATTTGTAGGAAGGCGGCCAGCCAGGATATTTCTTTGTCTCCACAGAAGGAGGAAAAAGCATATTTGGCCAGATGAGATGACTGACAATTGCTACTGAAAAGAAGCATCCACGCCAACGTACTGTTCCTCATGTTTGTTAAAATGCAAAGGAACAAGTTCTTGCTTCACTTCTAAATCACCAGCAGTGCATGAAGTCATAAAGAGGGGGGTATTTTGAGTTTTGGCAGCTATGAACAGAGAAGGAAATCATTTGACAAATTTATATTATCTGTCATGGTTCCACCTTTCCATTTTTTCCTACTTAGCTCTTGTGAAGAAGGGCAACCTTTAAAAATTAATAAGTACAGTATTGATAAATGCAATGGTGGACAGGAAGGGAGGAGAAATTAGTTTAAAGGAAGACTTGGCAATCATACAGGAACATCCTCAAGCAAAAATTCAGAATTTTTTATGTAAACCCTAACACTGCATCTAAAAGCACTTGAAACAGAGTATAGAACCCAAGCAACTGAAAGTTAATTTTAATTTTTAATGATAATGTTTCTGAAATTTACTGAGCAAACTTGAGCAAAGCACTTGCTTTTCAAAAGCAGTATCTACTTCATCCTCAGTACATATTTGCAAACTTCTCTGTGCCTACTAAGAGAGAGCTGCAGCAATGCTTGTTACTGGCTTCTGTCTCTCTCCTTCAATGTCATCAGAGTATGTTCGAGGCTCTTGAATAAGTTCTAACTTATTCAAGAAAATCAGCACCTTCCAATTTCATATGTTAAATTATTTAAAGAATTGGAGGGGGGAAAAGCATTAGAGAGGTATGTTGATAAAGCAAGGGTATGGTACACCAGCTTCTGTGACATTCAGGATATTTACGTGCATGGCTAGAAATATGTCTAGCTAAGTTAGCACGAGTAAGTGTTTTCTAACACTCTGCACATATAAAGTAAAGCCTGGTTGCAGATTCTTACATGAAAATGATCACCAGGATAATTGGATAGAGCGAAAAAATACAGGATGGATAATGTTGGAAGGGAGCACAGTGGGTCATCTAGCCCAACCTCCCTGCTCAACTAGGGTCATCGCAGGAGGTACTGGACAAGGTCAGTAAAAACAGAGGTAGTTGAATGTTTCACACAAGATCACTGCATACTGTTTAAAAGAGGTGGGATGATGTGGAATAAAGGGGCTTAGACCTAAGAATACAGTTCCCATTTTGGACACCTTGGAAGGCAGGAGAGAGCTGGATGCAATGGGTTTCGAGGGTGGGGTTGGGTAGTGGTTATGACATCGAGGAGATCACAGGCACCAAATGTTGGCATTTCTGTAGAGATGGGGAAAGAGCTCCCTGATGCCCCCACACTGCTGTGCTTTGGTGTCTGGAAGTGTTTGGGGAGTTTCCTTAGAAGTCCATCAGTAGCTTTGATAAGAGCAAACCAGGCACAGAGGGAGCCTCCAAAGCACATGGCTGAGTGGAATAAAGATGCCTTTAATCAGTACTTGCTTTTCTGTATTGTCTAGTCTAGAGCAGTCTATTTGTCTTTGTGGAAAGACAAATCCAGTCTCAGATTTCTCAGTGGTTCCAAGGTAAGAACAACGTGTAGTAGTTGGCACAGCTGTCTGACACAGACAGGCTTTGAGGTAAGTGCTTCATTTTCAGTAGATTGGCTTGTTTTCACCCAGTAGAAACTGGCTTTTTGTTTGCTCTCGAGTTCTTTCATGTAAATGGATGTTAAATAACAAGAACCTTATTCCCCTCTCCAAATTATGGGAAAATTCCTGCTATTGATGGTGATTTGATGAGAAGTTTGTTCATGAGGTTGTTTCCAAGCCCTGGGGATGGCAAGGGTTCATCAGACCAGGAGTTCTCAGCTTCTCTTGCTCAGCTCTGTAATGGGACAAGTCCCATGAAAATTAGATGATGAATTCCAGATCAAAACATATTGTGTTTGTATTCCTATACTACCAATTAGGATTAGAGTGTTTTCTTTAATCATGTTATCTAAAAACTATTAACTGCTTTCTCCTCTTGAATGGTATTTTGGAGAGAACTTCTACATACCTCGTGTTTTAAACAAAGCCTGTGGCGTTTTAATTTGGGGTGGCTATCATATACTTTTTTGTAAGTGATACGGTGAGGAGCTGCTTACACTATCCTTGAGGGATCCAAGGGTTGTGAACACCTCTTTTCCATTGATTTGAAGAATCCCTATGTACATATGTGCCTACCTACTCCTTCACTAGGCATTCACGGGGTCCAAACTAATTCCCTTAATGAGAAGCAAGCTAAAGCCTGTTAGTGTAAATCCATTTGTTTCATACCATGGAAATAACTAAGCTGGGTGTGCTGCTAGTTCTCGTGCTCCTCTGTTGTGTTTCTCATACCAAATTAAATATGCTTTTTGACATCAGTTGACTTCTCTCCGGTAATTTTGTCTGCTTCGAGCACTTTGGTGGGCACCATACAGAGGTAGTGAACCAGAGACTGAAACCCTGACACTGCTTTGGAAGAAGAGCAGTATATCCTTTCCCTGCAACACTGTGTCATTGGTGTGCCTGGGCAGAGATTTGTGCTGTAGCTTTTGTCACTGTGGAAGTGGGGAAAGGCCACTGTATTACAGTGTGAAGCAACCTGGAAGGCTGCAGATTTTGCTCTTTAGATTAGCAGGTTTAGTTATTGCAGAGCAAACAGAAAAATTGCCCAAAGCCTCCAGCTGAAGCCTTTGCACTTCTAAAGTGCACCAGCTTGTATTACTTTTGAATCTTGTCCCATTATTGTTAATGGAACCTGTACCTAAAATCTGTTTCCCCAAATGCTCACCAGAAAGAAATCATAGCACACCAAAATTTGTAATTATAGAGATGTCTCTTCTTCTTTTTGTACTTCATAGTTTATTTGTGCTTTCTCTATTACAAAGAAACATATGGAAGAGAATAAATAGAAAAAAAAAAAACAAAAAAACAAAACATGTCATGGGGGAAGGTAGAGGAATTAGGACACATAGCCAAAAAAGAAAAAGTGTGTTTCAATGTGTATCATTTCCATAATTGCAATATATCAAGTCAGTTTACAATCTGTCTCCTTGTTTATAAGAGTATCAGAGTCTTGGCCAGAGGATGATGGACTGAAGCACAGACTCTGGAGCTGACAGCACTGGAGAGGTCCCTGCCACAGCTGAGATGGCCCAGCTGCCTTTTTGTGGCATGTCCCAAATGGTGACCAAAACACTTCCTGAGTGGAGCAGTCTGTGGTGAAAGGTGGTTGTTGGAGCAATACAAGGGAGGTTTTATGCTGTTTCCAGGGACAGGAGTGTTTCAGACTTTCAGTTTGACTGTCAGCCCAACTTTGCTTTCTGAAGACTTTGCAGAGATTTAAAATGAAGGCTGGAGACTGAAAGAAATGGGAGGAGACAGGAGATGAGGTGTTTTTGTAGAAGAAAAGTTGAAGAACTTAAAGACCTACCCAGTGCTGAGTTTTCCTGGCAGTCCACACCTAGTCAGTACAAGGGTTAGGGAAATTAAAATACCTTCTCATGACTGGCTTGGATTTATAGCTCTCCATCAGTTCTGTTTTCGCTCATAAATATCCTTAAAATACTTATATTAAGAGACATACCTTGCATACAATTGTGCCAATAATAGAATATCGCATATATTCAGAAAAATTAGACCTTCTTCATTTTTACTCTGTGTATGGCTGAAGGACAGTGGGAACAGAGAGAATTTAAATAGGTTGAGATGAAACACAGAAGCAAGTGGAATTTTTTCAAATCTCTCTTGTACAATACAGAAACCCTTGTAATATTGATCTCTTACTTTGTATTAGTTTAAGTGGTAGAAATGCCCCTTATGAAAATTTATGAAAGTACTTGAGAAATATCTCTTTGGTTTTCAAGTCTTAGCTGTAGGATTATTGTTACCATTGATTATAATTTAAAGTGACTCATCTGCTTTCCTGTATGTTAAAGCATGAGATCTCTTCATTTTGTGTACAGCTCCACTTCTGAGCTTGCAGCTGATGAAATATGTGCCCTTTGCCTTAAGAATAAAGAGGCAGCACCAAACATTGAGCATTGGATACAAAAATAGCTTCTGCACTGTTGTGTTTGGGACTTGCTTTGTAGAAAATTGTTTCTTTTCACTGCAATTTTGCTGTTACAATGAGGGAAGATAGCAGCACATTGTACCAGAGCAGGGCAGTCCATTAGAAATTTTTCTCTTTGATCAGAGTAAAAGCATAACTAATTGCACCTTGTCTTGTCACCCAGTGGATTGAGGCACTTCAAGTTGCAGTGGCCTCTGTCCTTTTGAGACATGGTATGGCTTGATATTGATCCTTTCACTTCTAACTGAGCGAAACTCCTTCGTTAGCAACCTGTGAAATGGAAGTGATAATTGTTACCTAGCCAGGAGGAGTGTTATGAAGTCTAATTAGTGAATGTTTTAGTGTTCTTGGGGGGGAAAAAAATATACAAATGCTGCATTGATTTTTCTCTTTTAAGGCTGTATTAATTTTTTCTATTGTGGAATTGTTCTCAGTGCTTTCATGTATGAGATGGATAATCTAAGTGGATTTTGCAATCCTAAAACACTGTGGGTCTCAACCAACCTTAGGTACAAAGGTGTTTTTTTTCACAAATGTAAGGAAAATAACACTTCAGAGCCCTTCTCTTCCTTTCAATAGGATGTTCTAAAGGGAAACTCTTTTAAATAGGAATGCAAAGCAAATGATAGCACTTCAATGAAGCCTCATCTTGCTGCTGTTTAAGGATGTAAGTAACTTTGCACTTGTGAGTTTTCCTGTAAGTTTGCAAGGTCTACTCAAGTAAAGTGTTTGCAAACCAGACACTGTTTCCTGCTGTTCTGACAAGCTTGTCTGATTCTGTGTCTGATCAGTCTTTATTCTTTTTGGTATTCTTTTTTTAAAGTTTCTGTCTTTGTCAGTATTTCAGCGCTTCCTAGGTAAATGAGACTTACCACAGCAAGCCTTCCAGTAGACTTCATGGACTCTTCTTCCAAGTGGTTTTCTCCTTATAAATATGTTCATTAAAGTACCGTTATATAAAGAATGGGAAAGCTTCACAAAAAAAACCCCAAACAAATCCTGCAAGTTGTCCCTCTGGTAGTAAAACACCTCTGAGTTTGGTGTTCTTGGGAAAGTCATCTGCTGGTCAGAAGTGCTGCAGCTCCATGTCTGCTGTGTTTCATACTGAGCTCTGTTAAAAACATCCTCCCTGAGCAATACTCTTTCTGGATTGTCATAGATTTGGAACAATAAAAAAAATTATTGCCAATGAAGCTATAGCCCTGATAATACAAATAGTTGAAATAGGAGATGTGGAAATATATTGCCTCCCAGTCTAAGGTTCCAGTGTGGAGCCAGGTGAAGGGCTGGTCAGTGTTTTTGGCCTGGTTTACCATACAATCCTGGCAGACTATGAAGTCTGTTGTCACCTAATGCAGCAGCATGACTGGGATTTCAGAGTTATGGTTCTAGTTTCTGCTGTGAGCTGTTAACTGTAAGAAAAAGTAAATGAGACAAGTGATCTTTTGGCCTTTTCCTCTCTGTCCATCCTCTTCCCTCACTCCAGTTCAAGAAATCCATGTGGTTCAGTTGCTGTAGCCTGATATCCAGGGCTTGATAATGAGGTGTGACATCAGGGCACTATCTGAGAAAAGCCTGGTTAAACTAAAGTTATGCTGATGTTTCATTGAATTAAGTACAGGTTTCAGTGAGCAGAGATTGCTGTGCCTTCACACATTGCCCCTTTCCATCTTGTGCATGTAAAATAATGGATGGGCTGATTTTGACTTGCTGTTGGTTTAATAACCTAATAGTGTAATGGCAGAATACATTTCTTCCATATCTTTACATTAGGAGCACTTTTGCTTTGGGATTTCATTCCCCAAAGCCATACACTATTGTCCACTATTTTGTCTACCTATGCATTTATGGTTAAGAACATCTCCCTCTACCTTCTCTTACTGAAATGAAAAACTTACAAGGACATCTTGAAGTTTAGTGAGGTGATTATGGTTTGAATTTAATTGTTAGACAGGCCTTAATATAGTTATTATTTAATTATGTAATTACCTTGCATTAACTTCAGAAACCATTAAGGAAAAAGAAGCATGTTTAAATATTTGACCATAATTTTGACAGACTAATCCTTGCCTGGAGCAAGGACTTCTCTTAGCTATTCTGTCATTCTAAGATTATGCAAGCTCCTCCCTATTTTTAATTTTTCCCTTGATTAATTCTACTTTGTTTATGAATTTGTTATTTGTGGCTGACTCCCCAGGATGCTAATTGCTACTGTAAACTCCAGATACTGCTGAGCTAATGTAGTCTGAAAATATCAGGAAAAGAAAAGATGTAGTGAATATTCAATTAAAAATTAAACCACTGATTTGTAATTTTCAGTTCTTTTCAAAATAAATCTTAAAAATGCCTTATTCTTTGCCTTTTTGGGGGGTTTTGGGTTGGTGGGTTTTTTTGTTTGTTTGTTGTTTTGGGTTTTTTTTTGAGAAAATACCCACCTCTTCTCTATTTTTATCTGTGAAAGATGAGAGTAGATCTGGTAAAAGGAGAGGGTTTTTTCTGTATTTGGCCTTATACTTGATATGTTTTATTCCATAGTTATTAAAAAGACAGTATTACCTCACATATTCCAGTAAAAATTTCAAGGTTATTTAGGAATAATATTTAGGAATGGGGTCCTGGATAAAGTCACAATCTTAAGTGAAAGGAATACAAAAAACTGATGACATCAAACCTGCAAATTCTTTGCACTGTCCTTTCATTGCTGCCTTTTTCCTACTGAAGAGAAAGTGAGATGATCAGCGGAGTTCAGATCATCTCCCAGAAGTACAAGTCAAGGTGTCTGTCCTTTCACAGGGAGAGTTCTCCTGCTGGGTATGTGATGCTCTGGATGAGGATTAGAAAAAACTTCTGTTGCTGTATTGATCTTCCAGACCAAGTCTGACAGCCAAAGTTCCCCATGCAGAGGTTGGCTTTCAGTGGAGGTCTCTGGGTGGACATCCAGATATTATGAAATTTTTGAATGGCCTGGGGCAAATCAGTTTAATCAGTTGGACTTGAATTTTTTATCCTCACAAATGGAGGCATATTTGTGTTTCTTGAATGTTATAAGATCTCCCAGGGAGCTCTCCTTCCCTGCCAAATTTCAGAGAAATTTTCAGTCACACTGTTTTTCACTATTTCTCTTCGGTTTTAAGGTGGCATTTCCTTTTCCTTGTTCAGGATGGGTTTTGTCTCCCTTCTCCACCTTTTCCCAAAATATGACTTGTCCTTAATCCCTCCCTCAACCGGAGCCTTAGCTTCATCCTCTGGGCAATACTGAGATTTTATTTCCATCTTTCTTGAGGCTGAAGAGTGGATTACTGTGTGTCAGTGAGAGGTGCTCTGTAGTAGCCTTTTCCCTTCTTCAGTTTTCATTAAATACCTTAATTAGCATGTCTGCCTTCAGGCTGCCTTTTCTTACTTGAAGCCTACTGAAGAAACTACTGCTAATACTTTATATGTCAAGATTATCTCAAATATTTAGACACACTTATCTTCAATATTTGACTCTTTATGTGAACATTGGAGACCTCATTGCTTTCTACAACTCCCTGACAGGAGGTTGTAGCAAGGTGAGATCTCTTCTCCCAGGCAGCAAGTGACAGGGGTAGAGGACATGGCCTCAAGCTGCACCAGGGGAGATTCAGGTTGGACATCAGGAAGAATTTCTTCACTGAAAGGTTGTTAAGCATTGGAACGGGCTGCCCAGGGAGGTGGTGGAGTCACCATTCCTGGAGGTGTTCAAGGAATGACTGGACATGGCACTCAGTACTCTGGTTTAGTTGTCGTGGTGGTGATTAGTCAAAGTTTGGACTTGATGATCTTGGAGGTCTTTTTGAACCTTAATGATTCTATGATTCTATTGATGAAAGAAAGAAAAAAAAAAAGGTGCTTAGACCAAGTGCAGTGTCATCCTTCCACCAAGCCTTCTGGTACAGGATGAACTTTGCTCTGGCTCATCCCGGGATTCCTCATACATCCACACTTTGAGAGTGTTTTGAGATCAACAAGCAGTTGCAGTTCAAAGCATGGTGTTACTTCTCAACAGGGAACACATAAATTAGTTGTAAAATAGATGGAGATCCTTATAGGAGTTGCTTAGATGGCCATGACTTTCCCCAGCGGGGTTTATGGAGTTTAACAATCAGGGCAGCAAAACATTTGCCTGCAGGAGCAGACAACCCTGTCGTGGCAGCATCTGCCAACTGCAGGAATTTCATTTACGGCCCCGCAGAACTGTGCTGTGACACCTTTTACCAGTGAAGGTGCTAATCGCTCATTATACTGCAAACAGGTGGTGCAGGTTCTTGCTGTTGTAGCTGGAGAGTGGCAGAAATGTGATGATTCACTGGAAAGGCATCACTGGCCACTCCAGATTTTTCTAAGGAAAATACCATGTGAGATGTTTGTCCAGGAGCTAGGGCTGTGTGCTGTGTTTTCATACTGTGTTTGGGCTGAGACTTTGAATTTTCCTTGGGAAATATTAGCATGCTGTAATATTCTGAGGATGAAGCAATTACCTTAATACGTGCTTCTGTCTTATTGTGTGGTCTAGAGGGTGCTACTTGCCATCCCTTTCACAGTGTTGCCTTCTGTAAAATGAAATATTTACCACCAGACTCCTGCAGAGTGTTCAAAATAGTGAAAAAGTATTGTCTTGCATATTAATGTAGCATAATAATAATAGTATTCAGAGATTAGAGGCTGACTTAGTTTGTGCAGAAGAAAAAAGAAAATAGTTATTTCATTATCTTTATTTAATCTTGCAAATGGGAAGTCTGTGTATCCTAACATTCATCTCCTTTCCTCTGGCTTTTTTGTTTAGCTTGGGTTCAAAT
Organism: Corapipo altera; assembly: GCF_003945725.1. Classification (NCBI taxonomy): domain Eukaryota; kingdom Metazoa; phylum Chordata; class Aves; order Passeriformes; family Pipridae; genus Corapipo; species Corapipo altera. Next base: position 1,002,171 of record NW_020884892.1, read on the forward strand.
GAGCTGGTTTCTAGACCTTTGCTTGCTGATCCTTCATTTTTCTGGTAACTGGATTCTTGTGGCCCTTGTCCTCCTCTCTGACACCACGTAGTATTTTGAACTTCAGGCCTAATAACTGAATGTGAAGTTTGCAGATACTGGAATCAAAGCAAATGTAAAATCAGGATGTGCCCAGTAACTGTTTAACTTGATTAGCATTTTGACTGCATTGGAAACCTGAAAAGTGCTTAAAAGATGCAATATAAGGCTTTGCAGTTGCAGCAAAAGATATTACTTGTTTAATGTCAGCGCTAAATAATGTAATACTGTTGTCAAATGTCAATTTTCATTGCTGTTTTCAGTGCAGCTTGATTTCTGGAAAATTAACCCATCACAGTTTCAAAACTGTTTCAGCTTTTCCTTGAAAAAGCAATCTTCAGAGGCAGTATTCTGAAGAAGGAAGGCTTCTTAGCTGCAGACACCAAATTTTGAAATTAATTCTTGGGATTTTTGTATTAAGGTCAACAAGAAGGGAATAAATCCCAGACTTTCAGATTTCAGATTATAATTGTGCAAATCTTGTGATCTGAGACTGTTCCATAGGAAAGAAAAGCAGGTCTCTGCTTTGTATCTTAGTGAAGTATCAGACGTCTCATATGAATATTTTCCTGACTTATTTAGAAAGTATTTAACCAAATATTTAAATGAGAGCAAATGTAGAAAAAATAACATCCTGATCTAATTAGAAAGCAGTTAAGAAATATTTGAATCACTGCAAATCTGAGAGGTGAAGGAAGTATTAGAAAGTATGGATGGACTTCTGCCTTGGAAACATCAGAGCTTGGAGGGTGGCTGTCACAAAAAAGGGTCACAGAATGGTTTGGGTTGGAAGGGACCTTAAAGGTCATCTCATTTCAACCCCCCTGCCACGGACAGGGGCACTTGCACTAGACCAGGTTGCTCAGAACCCCATCCAACCTGGCCTTGGACACTTCCAGGGATGAGGCAGCCACAACTTCTCTGGGCAACTCCTGCCAGTGCCTTACCACCCTCACAGTAAATAGTTTCTTCCTAATACCCAGCCTAATTCTATCCTTTCAAATACCAATGACTTTTTTGCCCCTGAGGCCAATAAACATCTTTGCCTTCTGTTCCCACCACCAAAAGCCTCTGTCTTTGTATGGGCACATTAGATACCAACGGTTGACTTTGCTTGAAATTAAACCCTAATTTTGTCTCCTCCTGTGGCAACCTTCCTTAAATATGTTTGTGTCAGTTGTTTGTATACATACATTACAAGTATTTCTTCAGCATATTTTGTTCTGACATAATTTAATGGCTTTCTTTCAAAGTAAAAGTGAGTATTAGCCTACTAAATTGCATTACTACTTGGGAATTCCCTTTGGTAGTTTTTCTTAGTCATTAAAAATACCACAACAGTCTAAAGTTGCATTTTACTTAAAAACAGCTAAGAAGCCTTTATTCTCTAAAGCAGGGCACAGGATCCTCAGCTATTGTGAGACCACATGAGGTTCTGCAGATGGAAGGAAAATTCCTGTTTCTTTTATTCAAGACACTTTCAAGGTGAGGCCATGATTTGTGTGGCTATAAATCTCAGCAGCAAGGTTCTTGGTTCAGCTTTTCTTTGATGCATCATCAAAACATGTTGGTGATGAGATATCCAAAAGCCAGTTTGCTGCTGGAGTCAGTGTGTGGCTCTGTGATTTCTGAAAATGGCACTGAAAGAATAAGGAAAGTTAAGACTGAACTGCAAAGTCAAATCTTTAATGAGTTAGGAAATGGAAAAATTAAGGCTTCTTCTACAGCTTTGAATCTTGATGGACATTCAGGCTTTTCATAGGCCCCAGTTAATGACTTGGCTCAAAATAGTGGTGTGGGACCTACCATGGCTTTATTAATTCCTGTTATTTCACATGTGAGCACGTTTTAATTGAGGTTTCTTTACTTTTCTTTCAGTCTCTTAGATGTAGAGTTTATGTGGAAAACCACATTAATGTGAAGCTGACAAGGGCTTCTGGGCTTCCTTACCTGAGACTAATTGCATGCATGTGTGTATGGGGAAGCACATAAGGGAGGTTTGGACATGCTTGGCAATCATCCTGCTTACTTTCCACTCCTCTGACATTGCCAGGACCTCGCAACAAGTGTCCTTTTCCTTTCTGGAATGGAAAAGTTCTACAGATCTGAGAGAGACTCAAATGATAAAGCTTTTTACAACTGTTTACTTCCCTGTGTATACATACACAATTTTTCTATTTATTTGTTCTGTGAAAGCACTTTATGCCTCTGCTAACTGTTTTTCTCCCTCCAAAAGTTGTCTTGACAAACCCAGCAAACCTCCCTTCTGCCTGAGTGGAAAAGAGAGGAGGAGGAAAGCAAGCAAAATCAGGATTCCTGCTGACTTACATGGCAACAGCCATCTCCTTCCAGTTTGGAATTAATCAATTGTGTAGCTCTGTTAATCAATTTATCTGCAGCATGCTGTCAACTTATTATTAAGGAAGTGAAAATGAGTGCTAGATAATCACTGGGAGCAGCTTGGATCAGGCTTGGTAGTCATAGAAATAGAACTGTGGAACAAATGTTATCTTGATACAGTGCAGTTATGCCTTGGGATTCACTATGGACCAGTTGACCTCACCATGGATTTGCTTGCAGTCAGTGCTAAGATATTTGTCTCCAATACTGAATGAAGAATTTTGTGGGTCTAAGTGAGTTTCAGGAGAATTTTTTGATTTACATCTCTGATCAGCTTAAGGTTAGTTGTTAGGCTACACAATTGAAGCAAAAAGTATAAACCCAAGAACCACTGGGACCAGAAAGGGATCCAAGGCTCTCAACAACCTTGACAACCTCAACAATCTTAGAGGAAAATAACTCCTCACTTTTTACCTTAAATAGTTATGGTCTTCATCTATGACTACAAGGAAGATATATGTATAATAAAGAATGCAACATAGGCACTACAAATACATAAATGACAGCTGAAGGAAGACTAGTAATTTTGGAGGTTCATGTGGGAAAATGTTTCAGAGCTGCTGTTACCAGGACATTACCATTCTTGATTCAAAGATATATTTTTTAGAGGGTGCCAGAAGGTTTCCCACTTATCCCGAGATAGTACATTAGAATTCATTTCATAACTGCTGTTATTATCTCTGGAAAAAAAAACCCTTTGAAATCCTTTGGTTTAGGAATGGAAACTTGGTGGTTCTCTACAAAATCTCTTCTGTAGGGATGCTGACCATTCAAGACTATTCAGGTGATTCAAACCTTTTATTAGTAATGGAAGAACCTGGAAGGCAACTTAAACAATGAGAATGACACAACAGATGAAAATCAGCTCTTGGAGCATTTAGAAAGGTACCAGAAAGAAAACCGCAGTGTTTTCTATAACATGAAGTTATGCAATGTGTGCATTCTTTGCCCAATAACTTATTGTGCCTCCTTTAAAATATACAGTAATTGTCATCAAGTACCTGTGAGCAACATGGTCTAGAGCAAGGTGTCCCTGCCCATGGAAGGCTGGTTGGAACTGGATGATCTTTGAGGTTCCTTCCAACCCAAACTGTTCCATGATCTGTAATATTAATGGTACAGAGAAATTCATCATGTATATGGGTAATTCACCAGAACCGACAGAAAACCTCTTAGGATGTATCAATGACAATAAGTATAATATCATCAAAGAGGGAGTCATGAGAAATAAGAGAACTTGAAGTAAAACTGGAGACAGCAAAAACTTATAATTCTCTACTAAGAATGTAGTAGTTTTGCTTAAAAAGGGTCTTATTACCAGAAAGAAACTGCATAATGGCCTTTTCTTCCTATTTTGTATGTAGAAAAAGGAGGATGTTTTACATTTAAATACTAGAAATACCGAATTTTTCCATATCCTGGCACTACAGGAGCTTGTTTAGCAAGTACCAATGCTGTAGTATCATGAATGGGGACACAGAGGTGCCCTCTGACTTTATCAGTGGCTTGTACTGATGTCTTCAAGAGAAAACCCCACTGAGACTGGTGCAGACATCCTGCATTTGAACTAACATCTTTTCCAGTCAACTAAAAATATTGTACTGTAAATGCAGTGTAAAATGTCACATGTCTCTGATAGCAGATACTGGGCGGGGGGGGATATTGGGCAGAGCTTATGCTGAGATACCCAGTGAAAAAAATCTATGAACCCTTCAGATTCAAACAACCTAGCAATTTGGTTAAGGCTCCTTTCCTAGCCTAAAGTCTCTGTGTTTTTTTCCCCATTTTGTTCACATGTAATGTTATAGAGAGCTTCAGCAAACAGCACTGCTAACTGAAAGCAAAGCATAACAAAAAGAATAAAACAACTGTTAAGACATCAAGGCTGTCAGACAAACAGCCTGGCAGGAAATGTTTGCTGATATGTAGGAAATAACCAAAAAGACCTTCACAATACTGCTAAGATAAATCCAATGTTTGGTTTTTTTTACTACAAGGAGTTGAAAGTGCAACAGGCATATGATTAAAAAGTGATGGACAGGAAGCTCTCTAATACCTTCACTGCTGGCATGTGGCCTATGAAATTAAATTTCAGTGATGAAGAGCAGATTTACCTGTCCCTCCATGATATCTGGTTGCAGAGTTGTTGTCCTCCAGCAGCTGAAGAAAAGCAGGTTGGTTATGATATATTGATGGTTTAGAAAACTTAATTTTTTTCTGTTTCATCCGAGTGAGTCACAGTAGTTGAGACTACGCTTGGTTTGCTTTAAGTATTAAATACTCAGAAATAAGTAATATTTGGCAATGCTTATAGCTTGCATTACACTGAGCTGGTAAATTGATTTATCGTTTTGAGAATTTTTGTACAAAATTGAATGAAATCAAAAGGTTTTTTTACTTTTAAAAGAAAAGTTTAAAAACTTTTAAAGTTTTTTTTAAGTTCTGTCAAGTTCTTGTTTCTACTGTGCTAAGTCACACTAGTTGGGAAGCTCAGTTCCTGGACTCCTTTCAGCTAATTTTTCTTTTGACAGTTTCAGGATTTTATGTGCATCTTCAGGAATTAATGAACATGCTTTGGCTGTATTCAAGACGTTCTTTAGTGAATGAAAATATGCTGAAACCAAAGTGCCCTTAATTTTTTTATTATTCCACAGTGGTTTAAATAAACCTATATATTTACCTTTTGCTTAAACATTGTTTTAAATACAAGTCCTTTCCTGAATTTTTAGTTTTAAGATTTGACTTTTTAGAGTGTGATTATGTCTGAGCACCCCCTGGTTTTTTGGCTGACAGTACCCTCCTAAATTAAGGAGGAACTTTTATCTCTGCTGTGCAGCTGAGAAGCAAGTGGAGAGAATTCATGGCACGCCTCAAGGTGTGCAAAAGTGCTGTGGCACAGTAGGGAAAGAAACCTGGATCTCCCAAGTCCTTGACTACAGCAATGTCACTAAATCTTGAAATTGTGAACTACCTTCTTGATTCATTTCTTTTCATGCAGCCGCTCAGTCCCACTTGGACCAAGGAGTGAGAACTCATTTTAGGTATGAACATTTACCCCTGCACTCTGATTAGGAGCAGAAAGAAAGTGTTCAGTGAGTATGAACAATTGCAGCCAGCACTTGCAACTACATTTTGTCTCAATGCTGGAAAAAGATGAGCCAGAGATGACCAGTATTGCCTTTTATTAAGCTTTATAATCCCCATTGAAGTCAATGTCTGAGTTCCCTGGGCTAGCATTTGTTAGCCCAACTCTGGGCTAAACCATCCTTCTTCTCCAATTACAGGCCTTGGCATTGGTGGTTCTTATAAATCATCTTCTTCAACAATTTTTTTCCCCGTGGATAAGATTGGGATATTGAATGACTACTTTTCTGTAAGCTAATCTAATAACGCAATGATTTTCAGACTCCTAGGTACAAAACGAGAGAAAAGCCTCTTTAGACTTCCTGCTTAATAAGATTTACAGTGTTTTTTATTATCCACAGACATAGTTTCGTTCTTAGCTTGGAGTATGTTCGCTTCACAGTCAAGCTTCCTAAATTAATGCCTGATTCTTCTTCCAACAGTTTTTCATCTCTTTTAATTGGCCACTCTTGTCACATTTTACACCTCCACTGGTGTCAGGTGTGTAAGCTTAATTTTCAATTATATAGTTAAAATGACATAACTTGCTGATATGTGTTTTTACTATGTAACTTTTCATACACAAAACATATTTTTTTAAACCAGATCCTAATTATATCAATAATAGCCAACACACACCTACTCTACTTTTCTTCATGTAGGTGGTTGTTAGTGCTTTCTAGCAGAAAGCCTGTGGTCTGTTTACTTCTATTTTATGTATTTCCTTGTTTTAAAAATGAATGCTTTAGACTTTACTCCTGTTTATCTTACCTTACACCAACTTAACTGCATTGACTTCAACAGAGTTAACCATAATCTTCATTTACGTAGGAGGTAAATTGTGCACATTTAGCTAATCCTCTAGGTGTCTGGGCTTGAAATGTAGTGTAATGGATCTTAGTCACTGCTATGTTTTCATGCAAACTGTTAAACCAACACTTTATTTGCAGAATTTCTCAAAGCAATGGAAAATAAAGACATTCAAGAGCATGCTTTTGGCTACAGAAATGCAAATCTAAAATGTTCTGATTTCACAGTGAATGGTCCTTGGAGAAAGGAAGGAACTTGAGTGGGATCAAGGAAACTGCAAAATACCAATGGTCAGCAAACATTTCCCTCTGTGACTCCTTGCTAAGTATTTTATTAATATTTTCTTATTGCAGCCTTTTCTAGTTTTGTTTTCCATGTCAAGTGGACACGAGTGAAGCACAGTCTGTGCAAGTGCAGTTAGGAAACAGCAGAGTGTAGCTTCATAGGAATAATAAACCAGGGCACTTTGTCACTCTCTGGTTTTAATACCAAACATTAAACAAACCCACATTAGTGAAAAATGTTTAGACAAAAGGATGTAAACCTAAACTGCTGATGTTCCATCTGAGAGCTGATGGGTTGGGTTCAGAGGGCAGATGTTTTGTTGGCTGTTCCCACAGAACTCCCTGTTGTGCAGGGAGTAGATGAGGCTTTCTTCAGATGGTTGGAAGAAGCCTCACATGGAAAGGCACTGGTCCTCATAGAAGACCTTAACTATACCAAAAACTGCTGGAGAGACACCAGAGCAGGACAAAAGCAATTAGGAGGCTTCTGAAGTACGTTGGTGTCAGCTTCCAGGCACAGGTGATCGAGGAGCTGGTGGGTGGGCACGATCTGCCTGGACCTGATATGTCAAACAACGAAGAACTGGTCAGGGGTGTGAAAGCCAAGGGCAGCCTTGGCTACAGTGACCACGGGATGCTGGAGATCAGGATCCTGAAGAGATGAAGGAAACAGTACTTTCACAACTTTGGATTTCAGGAGAGCAGCTTTTGACACGGTTTCCTATAACATTCTGATAGGCAAACTGATGAAGTGTGGACTAGCGAACTGGGCACTGAAATGGACTGGGATGTAGGATCTGACCATCTCCAGTTCACACACCAGAGCTGCAGAAAGCCTCGTGGTCCTGTCTTTCCCATGTGTGTTCTTGAGTACCGCTCACTGTCCATGAAAGAATTCGGAAAAAGACTTCCGTGTTAACCCAGTTCACCCCTACCCACTGATGAGTTGCTCCCAGAAATTCTGCAAAGTTGCGTGGGGAACTATAACGTCACACAGTATCATTTTATTTGGAAAAGGAATATGAAGGAAACAACTGTTAGTGAAACCTCCTGATCCATGGACCAGCCTGTGCTGAGATCCACTGGGTGTAGTTATTTAAAATGACATAAACAATATAGGAAACACAACACAGTAATGGAATAAGAGGATGTAATTTAAGTATCACTTAGCAGGGGCAGCAACAATGCCTTCAGGCCCATGCTCTGCTTGTAGGAGCCGCAAACTGTTTTTGACTTTTGCCTCTTGCGTGATACAGAGATTGACATATCACTTTTCACTTGTGAGGGATGGCATCTCTGTGTCAGAGCACAAGCTCAGAAATACCCATCCCTGCTTCCACATCACCTCTGTCTTCAGACTGCTCTGCCTGGCTTTCTTTAGTCCCATTTGTTTTCCTATGCTGCCTTCTCTCTTAGTTGGTAATGAATATTTTTATGTTCTTCTATTTGTTGTGAAGTTTCGATCAGGCTCTTGCCGTTCCATTCTTACACTGTCATATGAGTGAACATCCATTGTTCCCCATTTCCAGGTTTTGTCTCTTCTGTACAGGCATTGTTGAATTGAAATAGCTTTCTGGGGAAACTAGGCTGCCAAATGAGTAAATATGGGAGAGAGTGAGCAGTCAATCAGTTTTATAAAAAGCTCCAAGTCTGAGAAGATGGAAAAACTCCTAGTTCTTGCAGACCTCTAACTGGATCTCTCCTCCCTTTTACAGTCAATACAAGCTAATATAGATTTGATGTCCCATTATAAAGCACTATATTTAAGAAGATCTTTGGACATGATCTCTTTTTCTGTAGACAACTCTTTGTTAATGGCTATTTTGACCCAATAAAATTAGATCCCTGCCAGACACTTCCTACTTTTCCAAAAACAACTGAGATATCATCTATTTTGTATCTATGACATCTAGAAAAGCTATAATTTCTGTTTGTATTTTAGGCTTAATGCTTTGTCTCTGTCTTCTCTGTCTTCCATGGACATCTTTATGAGTACATGTTACCCCAAACTCATATCCTCATATCCTCATATCTGTAGTTCATCTTCAGGAGATGACGGAGGAGCAGGAACATACTTAAAACCAGTATTGAAAACTGAATCTCTGTCTCAGGGGAGGGACTTGCTCTCCATATTCCCTGATTTAACAAGCTACCCCTTTCTTGTCATTCCCTGCTTGGTCCCTTCAGGAATTGCTTGAGCTGCAGTTATTTGCATTCACCCTTCACATCCTTTCCTCCCGATCCTCCCACCCAGGCATTCCAGTTTTGTCCTTTACAGCTACTTGGTGCTCTTTTTGTCAGACTCAGTGTTGACAGCAGACTTTCTCTCTTATATCCCATAGTAAGCCCCAGCTTACTGCTGCTGCCTTTCCCTTCTTTTCCACTAGTCACTGCAAATGGATATCCTTGACTACATGGGATTTATAAACATCTTCAGTGAAAAGATGCCATTCAGTCTGATCTCTTCCTTGTTCTGGGAGCTTACCTGGCACTCCTTGCTAATACACTGTGTTCAACAGCTTGAGTTTAGTTGTAGAAAGGCACTGGTCTTCCTAGGAAGAGGTCAGAATAGGAGCAATCCTCCTCTTCCCTGCCTAATTTGAACTTCTGCTCCATCTTCCAGCCCGTAATTTAGTAACAGGTTTCTCCACTAGAGAGACCTTTATTGCTCTTAATTTTCTCTCCATAGATATACTTACATACCAATCAAGTAATTTTTCAATCTTTCTGATAAGATAAACAGTTTAAGCTTTTAAAGTCTGTTACTGTAAAATATTTTTTCCAACTTTCAGTTATTTTTCCTGCCCTTTTCTGCTTCCCTATTGTTGCACATTCTGTTTGAACACTGGAACAACATTCTGGTTATAGGGTTAATATTACCAATGGCAAATACAAAAGTAAATTATTTCTTTCTGCTTGTTGCCTGTTTATGTGTTTCACAGTATTTTTAATGCAATGTGGCAATAGAAGGAAAAGTTACCTATTTCACAGAATCATGGGATGGTTGGGATTGGAAGGGGCCCTAAAGATCATCCCCTTCCAACCCCTTGCCATGGGAAGGGACACCTTCCACTAGACCGCATTTCTTCAAGCCCCAATTTCCTGTGACTCTTCACTTCAAGAATATAGAAATGGCTTTTCAGGGTTAGACTGAAGACCCATCTGGCCCAGGATCCTGTCTTTGACAGCAGCCAGGGGTAGATGCTCAGGAGTGGTATAAGAGTACAGTGAGCACAGCAACTCAGAGCAATTGTCATAGTGTAGAGCTCACTCAGGAAGTAGTGGTGCTATTGATTGAATTGATTGTATTTAATTGATCTCCATGAATCTCTCTTTGATCCTTTTGTCCATCCTCTTTTTTTTTTTTGAACCTAAGGGGACCTTTTGTATTGATAACTTATCTGAGCAAGAGACTCTAAAGCTTAGTTGTGGATTGTGTGGTGAGGAATATCCAATCTGTGTTTTCAGTGTGCCCTCTGTTACTTTTCTTTGACTTCCTCGGCTGCTTCTGATAGAAGAAACTGTGACTAGCCATTCCCTGCTCACCAATTCCATGTCATGCATGATTTTATGGATCTGTATCATTACCCTCTTACATGAGTTTAAAAACTGATTTTCATGGCAGGTCTTCCACTCTCTAAGAAGAACCTTTGTTAATTGAAGAAATACAAATGTATTCATTTGTATGTGTTGGTATCACAATAATGCTTTTTTGAATGAACTGCTCTCTGAGTGGTCTGCACTGTTCTTAACAGTTCCCCTCTCCTGTGCTTGCTAAGAAATAGAAGGGCTGTAATATTATTTCTATGCAGTACTTTCTTCAGGAGTCTCTTTTTGAAATGCTGACATTTGGTCTTTTTTATGCTTTTTCTCTCAGACAGGTTGACAGCAACCACAGCTCAGTAACAGTAATCACAGAATGATAAAATGGTTTGGGTTGGAAGGGACCTTCAAGATCCTCTGGTTCCAAGCCCCCTGCCATGAGCAGGGACATCTTCTACTAGACCAGGTTGCTTCAAGCCCCATCCAACCTTGCCTTGAACAATTCCAGGGCTGGGGCAATAAATAGCATCCCTTAATGTAAAGGATACCTTTACCTAATACTTATAAAAAACTCTACTAATTCTTCTCTTTTAGGGAGGCAGATTAGGAAAGCTTCAATGTAACCCCATGACTTCAGGTGAATTTAACTCACTGATCTGCTGTAGCCATGATATTTTATTTTGTGTACTTAAAACACATTCTTATCCGTATAAAATATCAAGGGTTTGCTTTTACATGGAAAGAGCAGCTCTGCGAATACTGACTCGTGTGGAGAGGATCAGTTATGAACTTCTTGTTAGAAAAAATTAAAAGCAAATCTTGTCTCTCCTTGCATGCGTCACACACTGGCACAGAGTCACCTCCCGAATGAGTAGCCTGTTCCATATGCTTGATCTTCCAAGCCAACAGCATTGCATAAAAGGGTTTGGGTGGTGGAGTGCTTTTTAACATGATACTGGTGATAATTTGAAAGAAACCAGCCTGCAAAGTATTGCATAGCCCTAAAAAAAGAATCTTGCAGTGAAAATCAGGTTATTTCATTTCTGTATTCTACCAAAAAAATCTAATTAAAATGGGAACACTTGGAAATAATGGGCAATTGCTTGGTCTGTTAAAGGTGTTCAGAGTGTAATGCCAAATGCCCCTTCCCAAGGAATTACATTAAGAAATCAGAGAAAAGGTTCAGAGAGAAGCAGGTTTTTGCAGTCTTGAAGAGGGGATATCCTAACCTGGTAATGACCGTTTTGTGGGGGAAGAGTGTGTGGGGAGATGATGGTGAAAAAGAGAGGAGAGCAGAGCAGAACGGGGAGGGGGGGGGGGCGGCAGGGGGAGGCGAGGACAGTTTACTGTTAAAAATAAATCATGTATCTTTTCAGTTACTCATAAAACTTAGAACTAACTTCTTTTCCCAGCTTTCTTCAAATTGGTATGTTATTTATTTTTCTGAGGTTTTGTATTTCAAAATACTGCTGTTGGCACCATTTCTATTTCTTCTCAGTCAGATAACCCTGTGCAAAGGCAGCTGGTTCACTCAGTGCTTCCTGGGACATCTCCAGGATTTGCGTTATCCAGAAGCACTGAAGACGCACTTCAACAGTCCTTTGACTGCAGTACAAGCGAGTAGGAGAACAGAGATGTTTCCAAATAATAATGCAGGCTCTGTGCTGTGTTTGCCTTTTGTTATGATCCTCACACAAGTAGGACTAGGTGACTTTAATGGGAACCTATACAAAACCTGGAAAAAGCTTATGTAGAAACTGGGAACAATCCCTGCAATATGCTGAAAAATGTGTCTAGAGCCTCAGCACAGCTCAGTGCCAGAGTGAAGAGAGACATTTATAGCTCTTATAGCATTTCAGACATTTATAGCTGATATTTGGGGGAGACAAAGGTTTACCAGTACTAGCAAGGATGGCAAAATGGAAGCTTGAATTGTAGAGCTGTTGTGAATGAAACCACAAGGTTAATATTTCAGTAGCCCCTCTCAGATCTGTCGTTACTTACGAACATCAGAAGAGCTGCAGAGCTGAATATCTAAAGACTTTCTGTGCTTTGTAAAGCATCATTTAACCATGAGCCACAGCAGCAATGTCTTATAAACCTGCCGTGCCATTTGTATATTGTTTTTTGAATGTGAGTTCTTATAAGAAACTAATTTTTGGTAATCCAGATGGGTGATGGGTCTCAATATCATTACTATCCCAAGTAGTGACTTCAGGATTTTGAGAAGGTAGTTTTTCTTCTTGGCACATCAAAATAGCACTTAACTTTTATTAAATTGAATTGTTGGAATAACCAAATAGTCTGTTGACTCAAAATCATAAGCGAGTTTGGGAGTGAGAAGAGACTTAGGTGTTACTTCACAGAAAAAAAAATAGATACTGTGAGAAATCGTAGTTAACTATTCTCAGTATAAAGTGTTTCCCACATAGAACCTCACTGGGACTGTTTTGAAGTTTCCTAAAGGTGCAATTAAATGCGTATCAGTAGAAACAGAGACTCAGACTTGCTCTCCCACTATCCTCTTAGGTTCTTAACTTCTATTTTGCCAGAAGGGGAAAAGTAGATTACTTGCTGTATAAGCTCTCTGTCAAAAGTTCTATAAATCAGGGCTAAAGTAAATAATGAATCTTTCTCCTGCTTTCCCCTCTCCTGTCTCATACATATACATTCATACTCAGAAATAGCATATTCTCTATGCAAAGTTTCCTCTCTTTTCAAATAAAACTAATACATTTTTTTAACATGTCATAAGCCGTGGATAACTTGATTACCTCATGCTCCTAAATTCAGCTGTTAATTATTTATTTGGAGGTGTTGGGTGGCCTACCACAATTAGCCTTGACATATTAAATAAATAGTTTTTTTATGGTAATTGGTGGTTGATGCCATGCTGCTTAGAATAGGTTTCAGTGTTTCGTTCCTGTCTTGGAGCTAACTGCAATTTTTAATTTTGCAGAACACTTTAGGAGACCAAAATAAAAAATAATCACATTACAAGTGAGAAGTGTTGAGTAAATTTCTCTTGCAAAAAAATGCACCAGTTATAAATTCAGCCCTTAATTGATGGCATTACAGAGGGCTGGGATGGAAAACAAACAGGAGGAAACCTAATAATCCGTAACGTCAGGAGTCTGCACCTGCAGCTCGGCCATGGTCTGATTGCCAGTCTGTGTAGGGGCTGTTGAGGAGGTAAAAGCTTTCAGTAGCAAGACAAAATCACCTTCCAGTACTCTGTGCCTGTGGTGGAAAGGTGTCCAGCTGAGAAAACAAGAGGTAGGCAATGACCTTTCAGTTCTTATTTACTTTCACAGTCTCAGCCAAAGGGCTGTCGTGTGCTGTCGCTTCCAGGGCAACAGGGCAGGGCATTGCTTCTCCAGGTTTTCCTCCTGCCAGGCTGCACTCTCTCCAGGGGCAAGCTGGCCTCTGTGTTTTACCCTATCTGTTGTTTATGTTCAACTCTAGGCAGACAGCTTGGGCTTCTCACATCCCAGTCACCCGGATGGAGAAAAAGCCCCAGATCTGACTCCGTGGTGATACAATTGAGCAGACACATATATCTGACTCTACAACATCTTCTGGCTGACTGGAAGGTGTCCAAGCTGAAGGACTCCTTCTCATCTCACCCCAGGTCTCCTGAGAGAACAAGGGAGCAGCAGGATTTGAGTTTGTAGAGCAAGTCTACCCATTGAGGAACTCATTTAGCATTCCTTGTGCTTCTTCTTTCCTTCCATTGCCATGAAGGAAGTCTGTACCTTGAAAGACGTACTAGGATGATAAAAAGGGCACTTTGAGAGCTTTACTGTATCTCAGGTTTTCATACCTCCAGGAGAGTAAGATGTTATTGATATATCTGAGTTGACAAATTTCTCAGGGGGCTTCACCATTCTGGTTCTTCCCATTTTTCCTGGGTTTCCCTTTAAGGTTAGGCCCTAGTTCATGGTACAATAGTTGTCTGTTGAGGTGGGCCCTTCAGTAGCAGGTTCCTACTAGTGATTTCAATCCACATTTGGGTCTAAGTGTCAAGACATATGGTCCTGGATTAATCACTGGCTCTGTCTCCAGAAATTTTCCAGTGTCTCCATCTCCAGAGGGATACTGTTTTTACACTGTGGACATTACTTGGGCAATTGGCCAAAAGTTTCTATAATAAAATATGCTGAGACTATAGTTAAAAGTCCCAGAACAATAATTTTTATACTGAAAGTCTGTAAGTCACAGAGAGCTGATGATATTTCTGCTCTTTTCTGCTTCTAGGAAGATGCCTTTCAAAGGCAGCTTTGAGGGAAACGGTACATTCTGCTCCCCAGTGCTGGAGGTTTGATGGGTGCACATTTCCAAATGACGGACTTTGTGCAAGGAGATCTGTGTCTCAGCACGCTCAGAGATCAGTTCATTACCATCCCTCAGAAGTTGGCATTAGGGAAGCATTTTTAGCCATGTCTTCCTTTCCTTACTAATCAGAATTCTGTTTCATTTGCAAATATGTAGTAATTTCTCTGTATAGCTGAAGCCATTGACCTTGCTGTCTTTAAATCCAGTATAACCGTATTCTGAGAGACAGAATTTTTTTCCCTGATACCACTATAATTCCTCTGCAATGCTGTGTGTTAAACTTCTGTCTTAATCAGGACCTTCTTCAAGAAACAGTAGCCAGAAGCATATTTTATAAAGAGCAGGTAGATTTTGGGGTGGTGTTTTGTGGATGGGTGAGGAGAACTGTATGATAGAGTATCTAATTTAATATAAAATGGGGGAACCGTATAAATTTTTATTGGAGGACAAATTAATTTCCTGGATTTCCAGAAGGCTTTCTGTTTTCTTTTCTTTTCACTGTCCTGAAGAGGTAAGAAGTTTTGAAGGAGAAGATGTGTGGGATGTGGGGAACCATGATAGACTTTTTCTACCCTTCTGCAGGGGTAGTGTCTGACCTTGAAGGATTCCTCTTACTGTAAATCCCCGCTGCTCCAGTGGTTTGGGATGGTATTTCTGTTGCTTACTTCATCCATTTGTTTTTATTGTAATTATCTCATCTGATGATACAACTGCTATAAAATATTTAATGCTCTAAGGAAGGAAGAAGAAGAATCCTGTTTTTTTTTTTTTCCTCTCTAGAAATTCCCAGTCAATTATTGTGGCCTCTTACATTGAGTGTTTCTCATTCTCTGCTCCCTTCACATACTAAACTGCCCTTTTCAAGGGGATGAACTTTTTATGAGATAAACTTGTGAACTGACTCTGACAGACTGTTTTTGTCTAATACTGAAGGAGATAAGGCTTTTTAGCCTTTATCTGTTCCTTTAGGCATCTGTATAAATTCAGACAGTGGTGTTTGATGTCATGATTGCTTGAATTTTAATAGAAACTTGAATTGAATTTTAATAAGACTTCTATAGTGGCATATAAAGGCAATTATATACACAGTTCAGGAAACTAAAGCCATCTCTCCATTCAACCAGGAGATGAGCCAACTTCTGCCTAGTGCTCTGTGAATTTGTTCCCTTCCTAAATGAAATCAGTTACGTACGTAATTGTTTCTCCCTTTAAATACTCTCCTAGCTCTATCCTGACATTGTTAGAATACATAGTGGAAGAGTATCTATCTAACAAACATCTACCTGTGTATAATCCTATGCTACAAGCAATTATGGGCTATGGTACAATAATAATATAGTGCAAATCTTTTAGATACCCCATTTGAACATATTTTGTTTGTTGTTTTTTTTTTCTGTTGCTGATATTGTAGAACTCCCAGGCTTATTGCTCGCATGACATAGATGATGTGGTGAAGCTATCATCTAAACACCAAAAAAGAGTGCAGTTGTTGACAGTAAAGAGATGAGAGGAGATGACAAAGATGAGTGTAATCTGCTCTTACTTCTGTGTGCACATGGCCTGGCATGGGCACTTGGGTGTGACATCCCTGAAACTACTGCTGTGAACAGGGACAGCTGTCACAGTAAAGGTTTGCAAGACTGTTTAGTTTAAATGGAAGGAGAAACTGAAATATGAATGAATTTCATAAAGAGATGATATAACTCGTCTCTGGTGTCTCACATCTATTATCTTCCCACTTTTCTGTAACCACTTGAGAATGGATTTTCCAGTGGGCAAATTAAAATCCTGCTGTGACATCCCGATCCCTCGACAAACTCCTGTCTCCCTGTGTGATGATTTGGTGCTGTCACTGAGAGGATAAGTTTGGATTGTGTGGATTGTATGGCATAAACACAGGCTTCTTTGATGTTGATCTGCTTTTGCTGGAATGTGACTGCATTGGTTGGCTTTAAGAGCATGTCTGAGAGGAAGGTAATCAAAAACTGATAACAGCACAATTCAGTGAAGTCAGAAGAAAGAAAATGCTGTGCTTGTGACTACCCAAAGGGAAAGACACAAACTAAAATGCAGCACGTTAATGAGGACTGAAGCAATCTTCCTCATTCATTTCTGAACTGGGCTAAGCAATCTTCCTCATTTATTTCTGAACTGGGTTCTACAAACTTATGTGCATTCTGACATTCTGCACAAAACTCCATTAATTTAAATGAGTTTTTGGGTGTCCCCAGGTAGAAAGAATGGTATATACTTCTTCATCATAAAATTATCATATTGTTTTTAAATAGCAACTGCCATTTTGGGGTTAGGAAGGCAAAATTTTTGCTGTAAATGATGGGAGCTTAATTTGCATGTACAGTTAGATCATCCAGTGTGTTGCATTTCCCTCATTACACCAAATGTTAATCCGTCAGTCACAAATAATAAAAGCAAGTGACTATTTTCCTTTCTTCGGGTATGCCCTAATGTTAGGTCTCCTGTTTGTGGCAGAGGACTGGTCCTTTGGGGAGAGGATACGTTGGTGAGAGCTTTTTTAAAACTCTGGTTTCTTTTTTCTGGCCCCATGACTTGGTGGTTTGTATTTGTGTGGCAGTCAGTATGTTTGATGGGGAGAATTATCAATGTAAAGCTGACACTTAAAAATTGGGTAGGGTCTGCTTGTGTTTCCAACATCTGTGCAATGAACAGAAATTATGTGCAACTGCTCCCCAAAAAATCACTTAGGGTTGCTCAATAGCGCAGCCAATTTTTTTTAGAATGGCATTACACATATTGAAATACATTGTATATGACGAAAGCCTGATTTTCTGTAGGAACACAATGTCTTTGAGAGACTTAATCTCATGGATCACTTTTATGGCTTTCCATTTCTGTCCTTCCTCCGTAGTCTAAACAATAAGTCTTTCTATCCACAGGCAGTTTGTGCTGCTCCCTTAGAGTCCCCATACTGGGGATTGCTTTTTACAGGGTTTTATACTGCAATGAAAATGAAGATGAAATAGACTGCCCAGATGAGACTTTAAAGATATGGACTGTGGGGATGTACAATCTACACATGCCGTGAGTGGTTTCTGATATTCCCCAGTGTTGTAAGGCAATAGCACTTTCTTTGTTCTTCCCTTAATAGAACCACAGAATGGTTTGGGTTGGAAGGGACCTTAAAACCTCATTCCAGCCTCCTTCCATGGGCAGGGACACCTTTCACTAGGCCTGTCCAACTTCCTCTCAAGCCCTTGAACATCTGCTGAGGTGATACTGGAGGGGTTTATGTGAGAATAGTTTCTGTGATGGTTCACACAGAACTGGATGGAAGCATCTCAGCATTTTCATACTGGGTCCTGGATTGTTTGGTAGTGATTTTAGTCTGATCATTTAAAGATCCAAGTCAATGTATTGTCATTACTAAGCCTCCAAATGCCCAACTCTGCTCATAGAGTTTATGCATGTTTAAACTTTAAGTGGAGGCTTCAAATGTCACCTTTTAAAATGCTTTCTGACTAATAAAAATTTAAAATCTCATGATTGTTGTAAAGTTGTATTCTAAATTTCTCAGTAGTTAGTTTGCAGAAAGCGAGGGAGCCATAGTGCACTCCAAGATGAACCTGGCTTAGGTTTTTGGGGACCAGGACTCTGGATGTACATCTTGAATTATGTCCTGGCTGATGGACATAGGTGCTCTGCTCCAAATGCTAGACCTGTAGGTAATACATTTCACTTTTTGGGTGCAGGATGACATTTCTATAAAAATATAATACATCAGTAAAAGAGCAGTACTGTTACAAAGATCAAACCTGAACCTTAAATTTTTCTAGAAACTTAAACTCTCTAACTCTTCAAAAGCCATTTACTTTACATTAAATAATTTCTTAGTGCAAGCAGATGTCTCTTTGTAGCAGTAGTATATTCTCCTGAGTGCTAAAAGTCTTGCTTTTACTTGCCAGTACGTCAGTGGCTTAATTACAGTATGTGTTTGAAACAAGGATAATAGCAAAAAATGTAGATTTTATTAATTGTGTGTCAGAGCATACATTGAAAACCCTAAAATAAGTCTGTAGCCTAAGTTCAGATGACTGAAAGTTGTAATTTATACTATTGAAAGCATAAAATCATGTGGGTGAAGAGAGCTGTAACTTAAAAGCTGAAGATATTTTTATTTTCAAAAGGTTATGTAGGTTCAGTGACAGTGCTAACATAAAGATATTAAGATACACAGAATGAGCATTTTGCTGAAGGGAATAATGTATCTTATGGATTTTAATGTCTTTCAATAAACTTTCCTCAACTGCATTTATAAATACTTGAGCAGGAACTCATAAATAAAATAATATTAATTGACTAAGTTAGTAAGTGACTTTTGCAGTGATTGCCACTACATCTGTGCTCAGTTACCTGAGGAGCTATCCTGGGCAGTTCCTACTGGAAGCCACATTCTCCCAGCTCTTATTCAGTGCTGATTTAGAGGAGGCTGAAATAATCTTTTACAAGTTTATTTTACAATCTGGTCAAAAGGTTGAGAGCAAAAGCTTAAATTGATAATGTCCAAGTGAATGAAGGCGTTAGGCGAAATATAAAGCTTTACTTGATAGACATATCTAGAAAAGTAAAATAAAATGTCATTTAAAGCCAAAAAGCTTGCCAGTAAAATTTCTAGTGAGTCAAGGCTGATCATGGAGTGATCCCCAAGTGCGTAGGAGCACGAGGAAGAGGAGAATGTGCTGTTTCCAAGAACATTGCATCACCTCAGCCATCTCTTGGGCAGTTTCAGGAGGAATACAGGTTTGTAGGAACTATCAGCACATTGGCTGGGAACAGCCTGGGACACCACACTGGGCTTAGGCTGACCTGTGTCTTGGATTAGAGGAGCCACATTTGCCAGATAAGCTGTGCTGGAGGGGAATTGCAGAGATCTTGGGGTTGATAACACTGGTTTGCTTCACCAGCTTGGTGCCCCCCGATGCAGAGCAACACCAGCAGGAACTGGAGAAATTTGCTGTCCTGCTGTTTCTAAGTACCCGTTTTATGAGTGCACAGGGTGGTAAATTCTCCCTCCTTTCCTTTCCTGCTTCCTTCCCTGGTTGTCCCAATGGTTTGTGGGAATGAATTATTTTTAAAGTTATCTTTAAAAAAAAGTAATTTTTTAGCTTAACCATCTTCCTCTCAGGCACACTCAAGCAGAAGGGACTACACACAAGGCAGTTACTGCTGCTGAACAGATCAGAAAAGATTGAAGTGGGGAGTTGGAAATCTTGTCTGTTAAGCATTGTTGTTTTCCCAGTGATTTTTTTTTTTAAAATAAACTTTCTAACTAGAGCAGTGTTCCAATGTCAAAGCCTAATTTCTGTCTCCTTATAATGCCTTTAAAATAGTGAGCAGTCTTCTGCTTGCCTGTTAACCTTAACCAGGGTCTTCCAAAGAAAAGATACATATGAAATTCAGTCTTAACTGAATGCAGTTAATTTGGTGTCTTTTGCAGAAAATGTAGCACAAAATTTTTAGACAAAAGAGGCTTTCAAGTTTGCTGTGTCCCACGGAAGGGGAGGAACTGAGGGAACCATTGTTAGGTGACAAAAGGCATAACCAAATTCACGCTGCAGGAAAAATGAGGATAAGAAAGAAAATCTCTTCTGTGAGTTTTTGAAAAAGTTGTTTTTCTGCTCATTATAGGTGAATGAGATCAGCATATTATTTCGTAGCAATGCTAAAAGATGTTCCCAACAGAACACCTAATTTAATTCTTGATCAGGGAGCCTCTCCTCCTGCATTCTGGAATCCCTAATTAAATGTCAGGCTGTGTTCAAAGACTTTAAGGGATTGGCCACTATTGGTTTATTTTAGAATCATGGTATTGGTTGTATTAATAATGATATTCTCATTGACAATATGTACAGCAGTCAATAAAACTCTCACTTGTTTAATTTTCTTTTAGTGCATAGGAACCAGTTTCCTGACACACTGATAAAAAGCACTCTATAAATATCTTTGACCTTTGGAAATAAGAGATCCTTTTTTGCACTTTATATATCCTCAAAGTATTTACTGAAGCAGAAGTACCTCCATTTTGGAGTGTTTTGCTCGTTGCACGTTTCCCTTTCCCGTTTAACAAGATATTAAAAAGATACCCTTCAGGGCAGGCAGTGAAATGTAACAGCAGAAAGGTCACCCAAAGAGCATGAAGATGGCCTTTGAAGAGCTATTTCTGCAGGAAATAGGGAAGGGAAAAATTTGCTTTCTAAAACTTCATTTCAGGAATAAGAGGTTTTCTTCTCCTCCCCACCTCCCCACCCCCTTTTTTTTTTTTGTGGAACCCAGCATTGCCACTTTTCCCCCTGCATGACTAGCAACTGCTCTGTTTTAAATTTTTAGGATACTTTTCTTAATATTCTGGATATGTTGTAGGGGGCCCAGAGAGCTATGGATTAAAGTTGTACCTAGTGCATCTAATTTTGGGTTGTGCTTCAAAGGCCTATTTTTGCTTGTGGAAAAATTAGTAGGCCTCTGTTTTCTTAAAATGTCATTACTTTTTATAGCTTTGATATAAACTTTCCTGCCTGATCATATTAGCAAGGGGATGAATCCTTCTGACTGAAATAAAGGAGAGCTGACAAGGTCTGTATGTTAACTGGGGTCAGCTAGAGTTTTAAGATTGATGGTGGCTGGTTTATCTTCAAAAATCCTTTCTCCTTAGTAACAAATACTGTGCCGTGGTGTTGTTAATCCTTCAGTTTAAATGGGAGTCATCACACTTCTTTGTGTATGAGTACAGAAAAGAAAACAGTGCATAGGAGAAGGAATTGCATCCATGCTTTTACCCTTTTTTAATTGCTTGAGTTCACCCAAGCATTTTAAAGACACTATTGGTGCTACAACATCAGCTGTTGAGACCTGCATGTCTAATTCTGCTCTCAAAGTTTTAGAGGAAATCATTGAAAATGTTCATGTTCTCTTTCTTCCTAAATTTCCAGTTCCTATTCGTATTCCTGTTAGGGCAATGAAATGTCTTTCCACAGATGAGAAAACAAAAAGTTTCTCTGGTTTGAATATCGGTTGGATATTAGAAAAAGGTTCTTATTCTTCCCCCAGTGGGTGGCTGCACACTGGAACACGCTCCCCAGGACAGTTGTCACAGCACCAAACCTGATAGAGTTCAAGAGGTGTTTGGACACTGCTCTCAGGCACGTGGTGTGATTTTTGGGGTTGTCCTGTGCCAGACCAGAAGTTGGACTTTGATGATCCTTGTAGGTCCTTTCAAAATCAGAATATTCCGTGACTCTGTGAATGAAAGCTTTGCAACCCCCGACACCTTAATAAAACAATAAAGGGTGAGGAAGGGAGAGGAATGCAGTTCTCCAACTAATTGATCACTCAACCAAGTAAGTGAATAACAGAACTGAAGCTGTTTTAATGGTCCAAGCAGATTAGATAATAGAGTAATGACACTTCTCTGACTCACCAGTTAAAATTAGTAAAGGAGTTATGACAGATTAACCAGAAACTTTCCATTTAATTTTTATACTTTTCTTTTTCTTTCAATTTTCTGCTACCTGTGTAGAAATAGCATTCCTTGGGGTGCTCTGTTATTATGAAGTTGTGTTTGTTTCCTTCCTACTGTTTCCAGACTGCCTCTTCAGAAGCTTTTTGCTGAGATCCCTGGTGGAAGACTTGTATATATTGTGCTTTATAGCATACAGCCATTTCAGTTGCTAAATTTGGATCAAAAAATAAAGACATTTGGGTATGCCTCTTTGCTAAGAACATATCTTTCATAAAAATGAAACATTTTCCATGGCCCCAGCATGAAAAGTTTTGCAGAGAAATGACCAACTCTTAGTTCAGCTGCTGCTTCCTTAATTTCAAGTTTGGAGGATGGATGCTGCAAGGCAGTAAGACTATTACTGTTTTCTTTTGCTTTGTTGGTGTTTTGTTTGTTTATTTTATTTTATTTTTTGTTTGTTTCTTGTTTTGAATTTCCCTTTAAGAATTTGTATTTTATAGATCATCTTAATGCCTTGGGAACTTCTTAAAAGCCCAAAGCAAGTGTTGTTCTACTGGTATGTGAGTGACTTTATGATAAAAAAAAGGAGAAATAATTTTACTTTTGCCACCCAACTGAAGGGGCACAAATACTTGAAGAGCTACCTTTCCTTTGTTACTCTCCTGATCTCCAGAGCTCGGTCCTTATCTGTGCTCAGTGACTGTTTCCACAATAATTTTACTTTCCTTTTGAATATTTTAAAGGAATTAATCTAACATCAGATAGTCTAAGTTCAGGTAGACCTTATCATTTACTGTGTGTAAATTCTCTGTTAAACCTTTGTTGAGGTCATTAAGACACAAGTGTTATTGAGGTAAAGTACTTGAAGTAGGATATTATCACAAAAACATTTTTTCTTTTCGTGCTCAATTGCTCTTAGAGTAAATCTCTTTGTCAAAAGGTTGTTGACTTAGCAAAGTGTGCAGATGCTTAATTACTTATAATTAAAAGTACAAGATAGGAAGTTTCACCTGTAGCACAGGTAGAGCTGTTGTTCCCCAGCCCAGCCTGTAGTGAAATTATTATGTGGACTAACTAGATAAAACCACTATACTGATTTGGGTCTGTGTGCTGTTCCCCAGAAAGCCTGTTGCTAACTGTGAGTTCTGGAATCTGTCACTATTACCTAGAAAACACCCTGTTCTTTGATCTCTGTTTTTTCAACTTGAAAAGCAGGAATGATTTTCTGAAACTGTTTGGCTGCTAATATTGAATTGCTGCACGATGAGCCTACAGTGTGCAGCAGGGTGCATAGCAGGGGTGCTAGTTTTCAAAATGATCTAAGCATGACACAGTGAAATAGGGACACAGCTGCTGTTATGAAGAACATAATAGTTCTCTCTGTGCTTGCTATTGCCCCCTGTATTTTATTTCTCGTTCCCCCAGAAGTAAAACTGGGAACTGAGTCACAGCAAATCAGCTGCGTTTGGTCAGACTGAGGTCCCCTGACTGCATGGAGGCTGAAGATGCTCTTGCTCTTAAAACCACAAAAAACAGGGAGGCCACTTCATCTCTTCTCCAACGACCAGCAGGTTTTGGGTTTCCTTCTGTGCCCCCATTTCTGGAGTGCTTAAAGGTGTGGATAGGTTGTGCCAAGTCTAAGTTGTACCCTTACCTCTCACTCCTTGAAAAGCAATGATGGAAACCTGGCTCCTTTGCCTACCTTTTCCTGTAGCAACCACCACAAAAAAAAAAAAAAAAAAAGTGCCATAATACAGACCTAGATATTGAGCATCATATAAGGTTTTTGTTTGGAAGGCACTTCTGGAAGTCATGTAGTCACACCTGCTGCTCAAAGGAACCCTGACCTCAAGGTCAGGTTATGTTACTCAGAGATGCCACCAGCAAATTTAGCAAATCTCCAAGGATGGGCAATCCACACTTTCTCCTAGTGTGCATATTTTTTCCCATGTCTCTGATCCTTCACTACAACTTGTAACCATTACCCCTTTCCTTCTCCTGTGCACGTCTGAGGAAACCTGACCCTGTCTTCTGTGCAAACTCCCTTTATGTCAGATTATTGATGGTGGGAAGCCCCTGAGCCTACCCTCCCAGTTTGTTTAGTCTTTTCACATACATTGTGTGCTACAGCCTCCAACCATGTGAATTCATTCCAGTTTGTCAACATCTCTCTTATACTGGGGGAGTCCCAAAAGTGGCAGGTAAGTAGAGGGGAATAATCTGAAAGTCATTCCAAATGACTGTGTTCTCAGGAAAGCAACCCAGTGTGCCTTTAACTGCTGCCTGGACACCTGTACTGAGGTTGTTCCTTCCCAAATGCAGAACTTGCCTTGTGCAGTTTCTGGCAACCCATTCTTCAAGCTTCTGGATGTCCCTCTGAAAGGCAAAATCCTCCAGCATCTTGACGGCTCTCCCTCTCCAATTTGGGGTTATCTGCAAACTTGCTGAGAGTGCTTTGTGTCTGGTCAGGCAGGTATAGATGGGAAATGGTATCAGCTCTGGTGCTGACCACTGAGAAACATCCCTTGTAACCACTTGTGAAAAGTTCAGGCTCAGTAGCAGCACTCTGGCTATGGTCAGATAGTTTCTTTTTACCCATGGAAAGTGAAAATTAAGAAACAGGGCCTCTTTTTCCCTTGAAATGAGAAAGTTCAATTCTTAATGTCATATGGGTTTTTTTTGTATGAGAATGTTCTTTGCTGAGTTTTATGGAAACGTAGTAGACTAGAATTATTACATAAAAAAGCAGAAAAGGATCGTTCTTGTAACTTTTTTGTATGCAATGTGATAGTCAATTTTGTTCTAATAGGCTTGCTATTACTTCTCATCTATTTCAGTTCAGCTGCAAAAAGTCAAAAGTACTGCTGCAGTTATTCTTGACAAAATGCCCTTTCAAACACCAGCTTAAAGCTTAACATAACCACTGGCATGGAACTGCCAGTGCTGGTCCTGGTCTGAATTATATTGATGTGTCCTTATGCCTGTGAAAGATGAGCCTCAGATGAGTTTGATTGCCAAAAGGTTACATGTACCTAGTTGAAGGATTTGGGGAAAAAGAAGGAGGAGTTGTTTCAGCATGTGGCTGTGGAGAGAACTACCTTATCACAGCCTCAGTCCCCTGTGATTCTTTTCACTTAGTTCAATTTAATAACCTGACAGATACGAATTTCTTTGCTGTCAGCATGGCACAGCCAATATGAGAGTGAAGGATCAGGCGGCGCGGTCGCCGGCTTGGCTGCATCTCTGGACTCCTCTGTGCAGGATGAGGATGGAGTGCTGCTGGAAAAAGGTCACAGGCTGATCTTTCGGTGCACCAGGCTGAGCTTGCAGGCTGAGCCACGTAAAATATCTTGTTTTGATTTGTAAACCAAACAAACCGAGAATGAGACTTGTTGGGGGGAATAGCTCTGAGACCACATAATGCCATGGCCGTGCATGGCTTTCATACACAAAGTCAGTGCTTCTCCCTTTCCTTTGTCAACATCTTCTTCAAATAGAGAAATCCTCCCCCCCTTGCACATCCCCACAAGCAATATTTTCTTCTCCTGGGAAAGCAAGTGTGTGCCACATCTGTCCACAGACCCACCCAGGGCCCAGTTCAGGGACTGACTTGACCACCTGCGTTTCTGTGGTTGCTGCTGAGTGCATGAATACTCTAGCATCCAAGCCTAGTGTTTTTATTGTTTGAATGCAATCAAAGGTGCTGAATAACTGCTTCTAAGGAGTGCAGGGAGATCTTGTTAGCTTTAGCCTGTGCTGGTTAATCATTGATGGAGAGGTGATAGCTCCTGGCCCATCTCCTCCTTCCCTCCCCTTGCTTTCATTCTCTGTCTTCCCCACATGAAACTCAATTAATATGCTACATTATTTCAGGACAAAACCTGATCTTAAAATATGCAAAAAAAAGTTCTCGGTTTTATTTCTTCAATCACCTTGGCAGGGGGTATTTTTAGCCCAATTTCCACATGAATATTGTATCATAAAAGGGCTGATTAAAATGAGGTAACATGACAGGTTTGGCTGGTAGTGAATGGATATGTTATTTATCCTGTCGAAAGGACATTACTGTAACCTTGCCTGTAATCCTACAGAGTGGTTCCCAGTAAGTTATGTGTCATCTAACCTTCCCTGACATTTGTTCCTAACAATTGTCATGTAGATTATCAATACAGCAGAGTCTTTTACACTCTCTTCGGAGCCAGGGGGGCAAGTAAGCAACTTTTCAAATAAAAAATCCAGAGCGCTCATTGATAAAACTGGAGATACATAATTTGGGATTGTTTTAATTCTGGATTTCAGCAGAGAAGTGAGAGAAAAACATTGAAAGAATTTGGCAGTCAAAAAAAATAAAAAGGAAAAAAAAAGTTAGGTTTTTGTTCTCTTTTCACAAAGGGTTTTGCCTTCACTTGAGTAAGGTGTTTCATTTCCAAAGCAGATACCTGTTATAGTGTGAGCCTATTATTTTAGAAAAAATGACAGCTCAGTCTTTTGTGTTGAAGATTTACAATTAACCGATGGAAAAGTTTCCTGAGTTAACAGTAACATCACTTTACTGGAACATTTTTCAGCAATAGATCTTGGACCACTAAACAGAAAACTCCATCATTCGTACTCGATGGGTGGTGAAAACAAAGCACATGCCGAGCCACCGGTTTGCCCAGCACACCAGTGGCACAGCTCTACACCAGATGCAGGGGTTCAGAGTTCTGCTGTGTCACTCTGTGCTCAATAGTGTCACTGTGCTCAGTACTGTCACACTGTGCTCACTAGTGTCACTGTACTCAATAGTGTCACTGGCATCGTGCCCTGGGACACAGAGAGGTCAGCAAATGGTTGTCTCCTGTATTCAAGAAACATCGAGGAAATATCAGAATTACAAACTGTGTGTGAAATCTCTTTGCAAAACCTCATACCAGCGTTCTTCACCAGAAGAGCTTTCTCCTTTAAAGCATCCTGCTTCTCTTAACTCCCTTGTTTTCACAGATCTGGTGTCTGAAGAATTGCTGTGGTCATTCTGTTCCTGAATATCACAGATGCTACCACGTAACAATTTCTGCACTGCACCCAGTAAATTCTGGTTCATGGGCTGCAGGATTTTCAGACAGATACCAGATTTTGCTTTGAATTTTCCATGTCCTTTAAAAATCAACCACCCCATGATTCATCTTTAGTTTCTCATTTTAATTTCTCTAGGTTTAACCTCTGCCAATGGATGTCAGGCTGCCTTTGCTAGAGTGGAGCACCTTTCCAATATCCACTAAAAGAAAGTAGACTCTAATATCAGTTCCCTGAGTGGATATGATGACCCAGCTGGTGGTTCATTTTTTTCCATTCTACCTTTCAGTTTGTGCTTAACAGAGTGAGAGGAGTTGAGAAAAGGACAAAAACCTTTTCTGTGATCAGTGTTAAAGGTCTTTGAGAAAGTCCCCAATGTAGTATTTTTTCCTCAAAATTACGACTTGTTTCTCTGCTGATTGAGGATTTTAAAAAGGCTAAAGGATATTTGCAGTTCTAATGACAAACAGATACATGGACATTGTGCACTTTCATTATCAGCTGCTCTTGTGTTAATGATTGATGTAACTAAGGCTG
The DNA here is from genome assembly GCF_003945725.1 of Corapipo altera. NCBI lineage: Eukaryota > Metazoa > Chordata > Aves > Passeriformes > Pipridae > Corapipo > Corapipo altera. The sequence continues at coordinate 1,029,828 of NW_020884892.1, forward strand.
TGACTTGTTTCTTTAGCTTGGGTGTAATTTAGGATTGCAGTAGGTAGAGCTCAAGACACATGTGGGTAAAGGAAGGGAGACTTCTGTCTGTCAGTACAGGCAGGAAGCTGTTTTTAGCTTTATTTCCTAAGGAAATTAGTGTCTGCAATGCTGTCTGTATGCCCATCCTCAGTAATTTTTCAAGTTGGTGGTTGATGTCAACAGTATTTGAAATAGGACAGAAATCTCAAAAAGTAATTATGTTCCTTCAAGTTGGCACAAGAAGATCTCAACGGGACAGAGATGGTTTCTTGTACCCTTGAGGGGGTCACAACAGACCATGTGGGAGCCAGGGATAGGACGTGGGACAGTAAGCATAAGCTTTTTCAGGAAATTGGGCATTTTTTTATTCCCCTGATTTCAGGAAAACATATTCTCTGTGTACCCATGGGAGGGTATCATGTAAAGGAATAGCTGCTACTGCACAGCAGATTTATTAAGGTGTCAGGGGCCACTTTGGGGTGAGTTAGTTTACTGACCATGCACTGTGGTTTCGAAGATAAAGTGGTCAACCTGTAAGTTTGGGAGGGGCAGATTTAAGCCCTTCAGCATACATGACGATGGGACACAATTTACTGCAAGTTTTGTTTCTCACTTTCTGTTCTTTCACTCTCTTTCTGTGAAGGAAAAAGTGTTTGTGGAAAGGATCCGTCTAACCCGAGGCCAGTGATGCCAGATCATCCTGAGGCTGATTAAGGCTGAGTTTCCTGGTCAGGCAATAATGTGCTGCCACTTTTGGCACAATTAGTTTTGCTTATTTGGTTCCACAAACAGGGAAGGGAAGTGGGTGCCAAAGAGATGGTTAGGACAAGCTGTTTGTATCTGGTCTTAAACAGTTTCTCCATCCTTGATTTCTTTCCCACTGTATTTGAGTTATATTAAGTGAATGTGATGCACAAGCTATTTTCAGAAAGTGGTAATTATATGAGATTTTTTTCTTCTGGTATTCTTTAATTTTCTACTGTATTCCAATGCTGCTAAAATATTGTCCAGACAAGATGACGATAAAATCTGATCATCTGTTACTGTTTACTAATGAAAGCAAAATTGGAAGATTATTTAGCAACTTTGAAAATGGTACTTTGACAGTTTTTATTTTATTGGAGTTGTTCTAGTCTGTTATTTAACAAACCATCTCTTTATTGCTTAAAGAAGTGATTGCAGTATTTCACAAGAAACTAATTTTTATTCAATTTCTATTCACTCGTGCAGTGTTCTTCTGATAGCTTTGTTCTCTGCTTCTCATACTAATTCCTTTTAAAGCAGTTACTGGACTATCTTAATGAAATTCGGCATTTCAGCCCCTTTCACTGCCTGGCAAATACAGTGCACAACACAGCCTGGTCAAGCACATTACCACTTCAGCACAGGCTGGTAGTAAAACTGGCCACTCCTGAGCCTGCAAAACTTTCCTCAAATACCCTTTATTTATGTGCATATCCCTTTTTAAGGTACTGTGCATAAAGCAAATACTAGAACATCTTTTCAAGACCAAACTGGTATTACTCCAGCAATGGCCAAAGCTAAATATTTGTAGCAGAGGAAAAACATGTATCAGGCAATTACTCTAAATGATGATAGAACATTGTTGCAGGTTTTGTCCAAAGGCAACCATCAGTTTATCCCTGATGGTATAAACTACCCTGACGTTTCAAACCTAGTGAGTGATATGGTGAAAACTGTATCAGTTCACACGAAAATCAGCCCTGATCTGAAACTCTTGGCAGGGAGTTCTGCAGGTTAATTGAATTAGAGCCTGTGTGTGCTGCTTCATCCTATCAATTTTTATCTTTTAGTTTTATTGATAGATCTTTTACTTGCGTAGTCAGGAGTCTTAATCAGCTTTCTCATTCTTTTTCTGCTGTTCAGTCATCGGAGTTTTTTTCATTCCTCCTCTATAAGGAATTTAATAAAAAATTTTTCTACGTTCCTGTAAACACAACCAGGCAAATTTCATTTAGGCTGCAAGGGTTTGTTCGGTGTAGTGTCAACCCTCCTACTGTTTATCTGGGTGAAAATAAAATATTCTTATTTTCTTCACACTTAAGGATATATATGAGAATATATATGAATATGTATGTTTTGTAGAGATAAGAAATTTTGGAATTTTATAGTTGTGAGTTGAAGCTGTAGCAAATGACTTATATTTGCTATACAAGCTGCCAAAGAAACTTTTATAGAGTTCAGAAATGGAAGGTAAAGGGTATATATATATCCTGTCACTGTCTCTGCAGGGCAGCTCTTAAAATAGGATTCTCCTCTATATATCCCCTGGTCTATACTGAAAAGCAGCCCTGAACAGAAGCTGGCAGTCAGTGGGACACGAAGAAAACTGGGAGGGGGGGTTTTCTGGAACCACCTTCTTAATTCTGATCATTTTTCCACTTCTCTGGTGAAGTGAGAGAACTTGCTTCCTCTTGCTCCTGTCTGGCACCAAGAGCCAGACAAGACCTGCAGCAGGTAGGGTGCTTGACTGAGCGAATACAACTGTCAAAGCCTAACACAGGTGTCCTGGTGAGCTCAGGGAACAGAAACGTCCCGAGGAGCAGAAGGGCAAAAGCTCACTTGGTCTCAATTTTCAGTATGAATACAGACCGTGAAAGCGGGGCCTCACGATTCTTCTGACTTTTGGGGTTTTAAGCAGGAGGTGTCAGAAAATTGACCACAGAGATAACTGGCTTGTGGAAGCCAAGCATTCACAGTCGCATTTTGATCCTTCAATCTCAGCTCTTCCAGTCACTGTGAAGCAGAATTCATCAGGCACTGGATTGCTCACCCATAACAGGGGATATGAGCTGGGATTAGACTGTTGTGAGACAGGTTAGTTTTACCTACTCATGATGCATTGTTGCAACATCATTCTTGCTCAGTGCAAGAGGAACTGCAGGTTCAGGCCCTGGTCTGTGTGCTGGAGAATCAGCACTAGACACAAGCTTTTGTAATTAATTTGTTCACAGGTTGCCCAGAGAGGTGGTGGATGCCCCATACTTGGAAACATTCAAGGTGAGGTTGGATGGGGCTCTGAGCAGCCTGACTGAGTTGAAGATGTCCCTGCTCATTACAGGGGGGCTGGACTATAAGACCTTGAATGATCCCTTCCAACCCAAACTATTCTGTGATTCTTAAACTGGCTTGGAATTCTTTGGCACCAGAGAGCCATTCCACACTCAAACCTTCACTTACCTGAAAGACAAGCCTATTACAGGGGTATTTAGAAGCCTGCCTACTTTCATCTGCTATTGCTGTATGTTTCTCTTAGCTGCCAGTTCTCAGGCTCTGGCTTTTTGCAAGCCAGAAAGAAAATAAGGAATATTCTGTTCTGTGCTGTGGTCTAGGGGATTCGCAGGTCAGTGTGTCTCACTGGACAGTGTCTGTTCCTTCCCCTCAGCTCCCAGCTCTGTTCTCACAGTATGTCCAATTTGCACTCACAGGTTGGTAGAAGTTGAATACAGAGATGAGGTTGCCCTGCCCTGGTCTGAAGGTGAGACTGGGAGAGGAGAGTCATGCTCCAAGCCCTCATCAGCTTTCCCAAACCTGCTGCTCAAGGAACGCAGGGCACGTCTACAAGCAGAGTCTCAGCAGTGTTTGCAGTGTTGCGATGTCTCTACAATGCTCAGGAGCAATTCCTGTGGATGGTGAAAGGCACTTTTAATAAAACCCCAACCATTTACCTCATGCTTTTTTGAGAAGCCGGGTTGCCACTGGGGTAATCACTCTAATAGAACTGGAAAGGTGTTGTGCTACAGTTGTTTTCATATTTATGTGGTGCTCTCTTTATTATTTTACTGGGTCCACTATTGTATTTCCCAATCGGAGCTAAACACTTCTGAGCCCTGGGGATTTTTTACAATTATTGCCACTGACAGAGCAAACAGGAGTGAGGAATCTGAGCCGTTGCTATAGAGGCTGCATATAACACAATACCCGTGAAGCACTGGGCATAATAACCATAACATGAAAAATGAACTAATGATTCTCTGCCCACTTCCAGGCAATGAAAAATTTCCTGCCAGTCCAGACAATGTCGTCCTCCCATGTGCTTGTCCGCAGAGGTCTGACTCTGTCCTGTGGTCACTGGTTAGTTTAAACTAGTGAGAAAGTGTGTGTATTTGAGGGAGAAGCTGGCCATAGGATTATTTAGTGTTTGTATGGCATCATCTGTGCAATGATTTCATGGCATTTAGGCATGCAAGATGCTGTTTTGACTTCGGGTGGGTACCAGTCCTGCGTTACATCTCGGGGAGGAGCGAGGGCTGAATCACGGAGAGCGTCAATTCGGCATCCTTACTCATTCAGAGCATTGTTTCAACCTCTGCATAGCTGCACTGTGCATAAATATCCTGCTTGGTGTGAGCAAAGATGTCACAGTGTAAGTGATTTTAGCCTAATCATGCAGGAAATGGTCAGAAAAGATTAGCCCCCAATCCTGTGTCATAAGCAGAGACAATATGAGTAGTGATCCATCCATCCTCATGAGCTAATATTCAGCTTTTTATTTGATGTGATCAACTGTTTAGTCTTTAAATTTTCCTTTTGGTTCTCTTTGTTGAGATTTTCAACACTGTCCAGTGTGGTTTTACTCCGACCTCTTCTGTGTGTAATGACCTCAGGGGTCATGATTCTCCCACAAGGACTGACATCAGTTTTCCTTGCCATGACATCCCTCACATGGGTTTTAGGTCCCAGTTATGGGGCAAATAGTCCATATGAAGCAGTATTAGTTCTCTATGGGCGGATGAATGAGAAGCACCATGTGGATATCAGCAGAACTTGGCCGCTTGTTTTGATGGCATCATTGCCAGCATTTTCTTTGGTTTGCTCCATGCAGATCTGGGACCTTGTGTTTCATTTGGAATTTTGCTCAGGAATGAACCCAAGCTTGGGAGATGATGCTGCCAAGTTTTCTCTGGTTTTGTGTCAAGAGCAACTTTGGATTGAAGCTGGAATTGAACCAGACATGTGATCTGACTCCCATACTGTCTCCTATGCTGAGGAAAGCCAGTCTCGTCTGGCCAAAATGGAGTCAGACAGAGGGTGTTATGTGTTCCTGACGTAAGATTAAAGTAACATCTATGGAGGTTTTTCCTCTCCTCTTTACTTTCAGTCTCACAAAAGAAATTTTGTGGAACAAACTTCAAGTGAAGGTTATGAATGTTCTTTTTTCCCCTCTTCATCTCTGAAGTAGTGGGTTAAAAGGTGACTCTGCCCTTTTCATGTGTGTGGCTGAAGCAAAAGGGTTCAAAAGTAGTGAGTGAAGCTCAGTGTTTGAATGCCAGGTGCCTGGAACTTCTGCATCTCCATAGCTTTGGGGACAGGTCTCCAAGAGCAGCAGTTGACCCCCACTTTGAAATCTTTGAAGTGTACTTCTGGGCACTGAGCTGAAGGCTGTCACCTGAGGGTAATATATAAGAAGCCAAGTAAGTTGTTTGATGTGTTAGCATTTCTGTTGATACAAATAATTAATGAGAAGAATGATTTTTGGACCCGATTTCTTCTTCTCTCAGGGACAGAGATGCTCTTTATTTAGATGGTTCTGCACTATTTGTCACATATCAAAAAAGACATTGTGAAAGAGGATTGGGATGGCATTTTTAAGCGTATTTTCAACAAAATCCATAACGTGAGATCCTTGAATGTGAGCAGTGGTTCTGTGTAACCCCACAAACAGTGGGAGGGACAAGCAAAGGGGTGCTCTCTATCTGCCAACACTTTTTGTGCCCCACTCTTGCCTCCCCTGGATCGTAATCCCTCATTGAGCTGTGCCAGAGTGTCTGTGCTACTGAGCTGAACATCTCTGCCTCAACACTGGGTCCAAAACCAGAAAGCCCCTTCCGTGGTCTTCTGCTGAGCTCTACCTCGAGCACAGAGGGGAGACCTTGGGCATGGACCATGAGGTTTAATGTTCCCAACTGTAGCTCCTGTTATTTGCTCATGCAAAATATCTCTGCTGTTGACAGGAGTTAATTTGCCCAGATTGGGAAGACCAAGAGAGATGTTTTAGGGCATATTTTTGTTCTGGATGGAGATATAAATTCCGCCTATTCATATCCAACAAGTTTTATTTTTAGCATTTCGATGCAGAATGATAAACAGGCAGGGGAAAAAAGGACACCTCAAACTCTGTTTTCAGATGTATAGAGATATACTACTGTGTTCCGTGGAGTTTCAGCTCTCTCTTTTCATAACAGTGTGTTGCTTCTGAGCTCTGTGCTGAATCAATCTATTTGCTTTCCATCTTGGGCTGCCTTTCCAGCAATACCTGACCGGTGCTGATCAGCCAAGAGAGATGTGATATGTGACCTACCCACTAGACTTACAGCAAATCATGCTCCTCATGGTCTATTTTTAGAGGTCTGGTTTCTGTGTTAGGCTCCTGGAATTCTGTGTTTGCTTCATCTGGAGTACAACAAAAAAGCTTTTGATTAATTTTAGACACAAAGCTCCTTGGAATGAAATTTGCTTTAATAATGGAAGTGCATTAAAAATTTATATGAGAAACGGGAATTTATGTCTCCCTGGGAACTGAGAATTTAAATACAATCTACCTAAGACATACATTCAAGATGTAATAAACACCAGACTCATGCTGGATGTTTGGGCCCTGTTGAAGTCTCCATTCCCATCCTTGTTTAAAAACCTTTCTGGTAGGAGCTGGATACCAAAGCTTCCCACTCACAGTCTTTCTCTATTTTCTAGCATAACTAAACACACTCCCTCCAGGATTTTTCTTGGTAAAGTGAAAACCTCTTACCTTTCTTGTTACCATGTTCTGACCACTTGTCCCGGTGACCTCTGCTGAGTTTCAGACTGTGAGATCAGCCCCAGCCTGGTGTTGGTCTCAAAACGCGACGAAGCAATGCCCTCCTGGACTCTCCTGGGTATGTCAGTACAGCTCAGAGGGACCTCTGGGAATTTTGCTTTACAAGCCAGTTGTGCCTGATTAGCTGATCTAGCAGAGAGCTTTCCCTGAGCTGCTGGTCCCCAAGCCAGGTTTTTGGGGAGGTTTCTTTTTTTTAAGCCCTCAATATTTACGTTTACATTCTGTTGCTGAAGATCAGTGTATTAGTATTCTGTCCTTCTCTCCACTGAATTGCAATTTACTTATTTTTTGTCTGTTATCAAAGTCCCAATGAATTTTATTTTGTCTAATCCAAATCATCAGTAGCACCTTCTACATTGAATTAGTTTTCCTTTATTTTTAGATGATTTTTTCCCTTTTCCTAGAACTTAAATTCTCAACGGAAATATTGGTTAGATCTCAGGACACACCCTCACGGGTTTGAAAGATCAATATCAATTCAATATTTCTTTAAAAATCCTGAAATTTTTTTGACAAAATATACCACATCTTCAGTGATCTCTCTTTGAATACAGATTTTCCCTTGCTTTAAATCACATTCATTGTGTACAGATTCAGACCGCAAATGGAAAGACAGATAGTGAAGTGCCATGGAAAAGGCTGTCACTGCTGTTCTTCCATCCCAGTTGGAAGCAGGAAACTCTCTGATTATCAATAATTATCGTCTGGGTCAGCCCTATTTTGTAGTCTTTTACCTCAGTCAGACTTTTGAGTTCAGAGCAAGGATTTAAAAGCAGATAACCTACAAAAATGTTATATCTGTGACAATATGAAACAGGGCACCCTGAGGTAGTAGATATTTTTGAGTTTGGGTTTAAGAAAATGAAAAAAAGAGATGATGTCATGTAATTCTGGGGTCTAAACACAAGGCTGAGAATCCAGAGCCTTAAAACTTTTTTACCTGGCTCAAAGACTCGGCGTTGGAAAAGGGAAATTGTGTTCTGGATCACTTTGTCTTTTTTAAAAAAAGAGGTGTCTGGGAAAAGTGCACTAATTTACCACTGTGAAGGCATAACATTTTTTAAACTTACTTGTGCCCATACAAATTGAAATGGAAACTATTATTTTAATGTTGAGCATTACCTCTTTTTTTGTTACAACACAAGGTACTCTTTCCCAATGGGTGCTGGCCCTAAATCAGATTTCAGTCTTACAAATCAATCTTATTTTTTTTCTTCCAGCTATCTTTTATTCTAGTTTGTTTCTTGCCTTTTACAACCCTTCTAAAATCTATTTAGTTTTTATGTTCTGCTTAATATACTCTCCCAATATTCAATTTGCTGGAGGTTAACAGCATTCTGATTGAAATTTCCATCAGTTCAGAAATAGTATCAAAAGAGAAAATGATAAACAGGGGAAATCTAGAGTATTTTTAAATCTAAAAGGCTAATTTAGGCTAAATGCAAAATGGGTGTGAACAACTGCCCTAGCATTTTCACAATAGCCAACCAGATGCTGTCTGAAAAAGAAATAGCCCTAATATCCTCATTTCTTTTTATGCTAAAACATTGGCAGGTATTGATATAAGAGGCAAACTAACTTATTTGAACTAAATTGGTCAGTTCACATTGCACAAAAGGCTTTCAGCTGCAGCTGCATAAAACATGGTACAGAGGCCCCTGGATCCTGGAAAGCAATGTGTGAAATTGCCTGAGAACCACAGGTTTGTCAAATTATTGTTTGTCTGTAAATATCACCCACTTTGGAGTTTGTTTTTACTGAGATTTTCTGACCAACTCCTCTCACTTCCAGGGTGCAGACTGGAGTAATTGCATCTAAAATTTGAGAGCACAGGATTGGGATTAAGGAGCGTGGTATTGTCTACTCTGAGCAGCCTCTCAGGCAACTCATTTGAGACACAGATTAAAAACACAAAACAACAAACATAAAATATAAAAAAAAAGCCAACCCACAAACAAACCCAAAAAAACCCACCACAGCAAAATGTTTTGAATATTTTCCCTGAGATAAATTTGGGGTTTGCTATGGTAGCAATGATTTGCTTGGGAGGAGGAAATTTAGTCTTGGTTAATAGTGTTGTCTTGAAAACGCTGGAGATTTAAATCCTCTATAGAGGAGATTGTCATCACAGCAAAGAGGCTCCACTGAAAGGTCTTCTATGGAAGTGAGAAACCTTCGGGCACCAAGAGTGCCTTTTTCTGATGTATTTTTAGCATTGATCATTATCTGTTAAGAAGAGAAGTGAAATGTTGGGTAGTATATACCAGTTTGGTTTTATTTTATGTCTTATGACTATTCCCTGTGTGTAGCTAAAGCTTCCTGCCCAGTTCAGGTAAAGTCCTCTCCAAGGATCAGTCCTTCTTCCATCCCTGGCTATGCTGTAGTCAGTAGTCATCTCATTTAGGTTTTTTTTTTCCCCTGCGATATATCCACCTCGAAATACTCATCCTGTTGCTAAGAACACAGTCTATTACCAAATTTAGTCTCTAGACAAAAAGACACAGTGAATGACTGGCCCGATTCAGCTCTGTTAATTCATTAACTACACAGATTTACAGAAGTTGCACAGATACATTGTTACTGCAGGTACCACCAGAATCCAGTCTGCAAAAAAGCCATCCCACAGTACTTGAAAGGTTCAGTATTGATGGAATGAACAGATTCCATCAATAGATATTTAAGGTCATATCCTGAAACTCTTAATATCAAGACTGAACTGGAAAGTTCGGTCGCTTTCTGATATCAGGGTTTAGTTTAATCCCATTTCATGAAGAAAATTATCTTAAATTTAGTTGACTGGTACAAGTGACTTCAGTCACACTGAAGATAATGAGGATTAATTGTCTTTGTGCATGAGCTTTTTTGGTCTGCCAAATGCCTTTGCAAGATGCCTCACATAAGGCCAAAAAAAAAAAAAAAGAAAAGGCACTAGGAAATAAAAAGAGGAAGGAAGAAAGAGCCCACTATGTGGTCTTTAAGTTTCACTTTTGTAACATGATTTATTGGTCTCTCAGTTTTGTTTCAGGCCCCAGCTTGGATGACAGTGGCTTACAGTGTGACCACGTAGGCAGGCTTGACAGAGATGCATGTTGGATCTGTAATGCAGAGGAAGCTGGAAGGAAAGGTAGCTGAGAGTTCAGAGAAATAAAGCAGCCTTTTTCTTTCTTTTTCTTTCTTTGTTTCTTTCTCTTTTTCCTTTTATTTTTATAAGAGCTTGTGCATAACATCATCCATTTGCTAAACTATTTGCTTTCCCTGGGCCATTGAAAGTTTACATCTGCTTGTCCTCATTATATTTTTGCATTGCTTACTACTTATACAGAAGTATAACTTCATACCGTTGATTTCTCCCGATGACCAATAAGCCATGAATCAGCAGCAAGATAAACAAGTTCCAACAATGTTACCATGCACTGATATTTATCTTTACAGTGGATGTGAAACAAGATAAATTACAGAAACCCCACCTACACTTCTGACACCTACATGTTTCTCAGCTGTTTTTATGCCCATGCTATCTGAAAATGGATTTGACATTAGAAATGTGCCTTCAAAATATTGATAACAATAAAAATTCAGCCCGCTGAATTACTGGAAAGTTGTGACTGTAGGAGTTTGTGCGTAGTTAGCTCACTTTTGTAGTGTAGGTGATATTTATCTCCTTTAATTCGAAGTACCTTAAAATCCAGGCTCTGTCCACCATCAGTGAAGTGAGATGTGTAGTCCCAGGGCAGTTCTTCCCATCCTACAAGAGCTGCCCAAAATAGGTGGAACAGAAACACCTTTGGAAGTGTATTTATTTCCATGAACTTAGAGAGGAACTTGCTTTTGCATGGCTGCAGTTTGAGATGAATCCTATTGATGAGACTGATTATATTATTGCTATATAATACTTTATATGTGGAAGACATTGCAATAATACTTATTTTATTGGGCAGGTCTGAGGAAGAAGTATATTGTACCTGACTAAAGAAGCCTCCTGTGGGGAAAGGCACATATAGATTCAGTAGAAATTAAGGACAGATCATCAACTCTTTTTGTCACAGGCCGCTAAGTGTCACTCAACTACAGTATTACCAGCCTGAAGACATTAGGGATATATGTTTCAGTGTTCCAGAAATTCAGATGTGGGCTTCAGGCAGAAAAAGAAGCATGAAAAATCCTAGTGCCCGTGGGCCATGTTAAATTACTGTGTAGGTGGAGTTCCCTCAGGATACCCTGTCCTCCCATCTTCCAGAGAAAGTTGAAAAATCCTGAAGGATAGGAGGCTCAGTCTGTGCTCCAGCATTGTTGTACATTAAAAATAGCAACAGCTGTCTCACATGATGCTCTCCTGGCCCTCATCTTCCTGGTTTCCATTAAAATGCAGGATTTGTTGTTACCTTCCAAGCTGCCCAGTGCGACGCCCCTTCGAGGAGAGGCCGTGGTTGCTCTGTGTGGCTCCCACTTCCTTCTTGACATTGCTGTCATGGCTTTGTAGGGTCTAAATAACTTGGGGAGGCAATTCAAGGGGAATTGTTTGAAGCAAAGTGAAGATTCTGATTTTCCACAGCAAATGAAAGTCTTAGCATTGTCGGACAATAACTCATCCTGGGTTCTTCTGACAAATTGGCTCGATCGTGGCTGACGAGCACCGTGCAACCACAGCGACAGTGAATCTTTCGGAGTCACTGCAAATGTGTTCAACTCCAAATAAAGTGATGGAGACGTTTTATTTTCTTTTTTTTCAGTGAAACCTCTTGACTGATGGCACAGACTGGCTTGGCATGACTGAAAATTCGCTCTGTCCATTTTCATTCAATATCTCCTATTCAGCCTCACAATGTCCCTTTAATGACACCATTTAGGAAAATGATTCTATTTTGCAGTAATACTGACAGGCCAGGGCGTTCATGCTTGTTAAGCAAACTGGCTCATACACTGACCAAATCACTGCTGCACTACCCTCTTTGAGAAAGCATTTACCACTAAGTGTTTGTTAGTGCAGAGAGAACCCAAGCTGTTTCTAAACCTTTGCAAATCTAATACAGACAAGGCTTATCCTGGAATATCATTTTAGAAGGTGAACTCAGGAGCTATTAAGAGGCCGAGGTATTGTTAGCAGAGAGAAGAAAATAAAATACATGCTGAAAAGAGAAAATAAGATTAAAGATAATAGTTCTGCTGTAGGGGCCCCTTTAGGCTATCTGGAGAAAGAGAATAAGGTTTGTAATATTCTGCTCTTTCTCTCATATCCTAGAGAAGTCCTCATGTGCAAAATATTTTTAATCTCATTTTCTATTCCGAGACTCTGTTTCACGAAGTCATTTTTATACATCCCAGTATAAACACTGCAGCAGATTTAAGAGAGGTTTTGTGTCTATCAAAATTAAGTGCATGAGCCTGTGTGCAAGGCTGGGAAATGTTGGGAGGCAATCACAGTGGAAAACAAACATACAAAAAAAGCAAACATCAAGTAAGGAATAGTTTTATTTCTCAGATAAGTGACTTTATTCCCAAGGCTGACTAATGATGAAGAAGAGAGAGGTTATTCGGTGGTTATCACAGACAGTGGATGATTGGGGCTTTGGGGTTCTTTTTCTTTGCTGACTCATTTTCTGGCCTTTAATGAGTCAAACTCTGTGTCATTGTACTCTGCAAAAATGGGTGTAATAAGGATGTGTGTCCCAGAAGCATTCTGAGTCTTAATTGACATCGGAAAAATATACTGATTTTTTTGTTTGAAGACACTAATATGAAAATAGCATCACTAATGGAAGTACCAGTGCTTTCTATGTGGGCGTGGACCTAAATGTTTTGGATTTTCTTTGTTTCCCTTAGTTTTTATACTTCATGGATTCTGCAGAAAGTTGAATGGCTCCACTAGTGCATTCAACAAGGCCACTCAAAGTGGACATTTCTCTCTTCCCATGTTTCTCTTTTTATATTGAAATTTACAGTTGTAGTGGTTTGAACGAGGTTTTCCCCCTGCAGTTATAAAATGGTAAAACCCCTAGGGGGTGGTAAGTCTTGAAGTTTTGAAGTTTTAGGCAATGAGTGCTTCTGCAAAATATAAACATATCACAACCAAACGGAAGAGAAGGGTAGTTTTAGTTTGGGTTGTAGAAGAAGAGGTAGCCATGTTGTAAGACCACGAGGAAGGGGGCTCGGAGCCCCTTGGGGCCTCTGGGGCCCCCCAGCCCCAGTTGGGGGCTGCAGAGACTTGGAACAGTGTTAAGCTGGACTAAGTATCTGTAGCTGAACCTGGAGATGTTTCTTCACTGTGAGCAGAAGCGGCAGCGGCAGAACTGCACTGACCGGAGAAACGGTGGCACAGAGCCAGAAGAGATAAGACGAAGCAGCAGAGGCATTACAGCCAAGCAGGAGAGAACTCCTGGAAGGAGAGAGAGAAAGAGACAGCAGCAGAGAGACAGAGTTTTGGGGGTAAGAACTGAACCAGACCCCCCATACTCCTTGCAGATCCCTCACGTCCTAGAAGGGAGGGGTGAAGTGCGACATGCACTGCAGAGAAGAGCTAAGAAGCTCAATTGTCCTCAGAGCTCAGCCAGAACGAAATGTGTGGGAGGTGGACCTTGGGCCCTCCCTTGCTGCAGCTACAGAGAAGCTAGCAGCTTGGAATCAGAGCCAGAAGCTCTGCAAGGGGCTTGAGACCCCTGAAGATACCAGACCATCACGGAGACTCCTGTGCTCCGTTGATATGACCGTGGTGGAACGATCTTTGTCTGGGGTGAACGTAGCCCATGGAAGACCCCTTTGCCTGCGTCAAGGGGCCGAGAGGGGCTTGGAGGCCTCCCTCGTGAGTGCTGGCAGAGATCCAGCTATCAGCTGCTGCGTAGAAGAAGAGAACCTGCTGCCTTAGAGACATTGCTGCTTTGAAGAAGGGATCTGTCCTTCTTCCCTCCTGGACTTTTATTTGGAGGGGAGAAGAGATTTAATCCATTGTAAATACTTATGTCATGGTAGAGATAGTTGAGATCATGTGTATAATGTATTATAATATTTATTTATGTGTACAGTCTTGTAATATAACCCTTCCCCCCATTTTGAGTCTTGTGTGATTGTCTGGAAAACATATCTTACACTAGGTTGAGATGTGGGAGGGGGGCTTGGACTAGGGAATTAGATTTTGGAGATCTCAAACCATGACAACAATTTATCCAAATTGAACTTTCTCCTTGACAGTTGCTGTACCTCTGCTTTTGCATATATTGCTTGTTAAGTCCCTTTCACATGAAAGTCTGGGACAAAATTCCATTGATTTTCAGTAGGGCAGGATCAAATTCAATATTAGGAAAACTCCATTTCCTGCTAATAATCTATTTTGGTCTCCAGACAATTTGCAGATTTGTCTTTAAAACAGATGTCTAAATCTGATCGTCTGCTTGTTTTGTTCTCTCTAAATAACCTGCAAAAATTGCATTTATAAGGTTCAGTCCTGCAGATTCTTATCAGCGCTGCTGCTGCTCATTCAAAGGTGACCCTTTTTATAAATCAGGATTTCTTTTTAGAATGAAGGCTGGCAGTATCAAGCGCTAAAATTCTCCCACCCATTTGTATTTCAGACCAAATTTCATATCAGTCAGCTGACTGTGTTTGCTTTGACTGCAGCAAAACCTGGTAAATAGAAAGTAGATGAATTAATAGTGAACTCCACTAAATCAGGAAAGTTTGAAGAGATCCTAAAAGAAAAAAAGGTCTTCAGCAATTAGAGACCATGGCTTGAATGAAAGAGCATTTCTGTCATGTTGGGGTGCACTTGGATGACATGGCCAGTAATACTTAGTTGCAACACCAGCTCTGTTCTAAACAGTAGTCTTTAAATTGTATTAAATAAAATATAAACATGGGATCTACATATGGTTTCCAAATAAGGATTGCATAATTCATTTTAAGGGAAGTATATTAAGAAGGAGGGATAGAAGTTGTGAAGCAGAGACCTGGTTATGGTGGAGGTTCCAGGAAAGAGACACTGAAGCATGGAGTGTTTCTTGCAGCGTCTTTGATGAGACGTTGAGAGATTCAGAGCTGGGCAAACACAAATCACGGGAGAAAAATTGGCAGAAATAGGGGGCCACATTCAGACTGTTTTTCTACAGGAGCCTATCTATAGCATCTGAATTTGGGAAAGCAATCAGTGATTCAGGCCACCTACAATCCAGCACTGCCAGACCAGGCTGTCTGTGCTGTCAGTGGAGAAGAGCAGTCATGATACCTAAATTAGCTCCTGGGAGCAGATTATTCTGAATAGAGCCCTGAATTTAGGAATGGAAAGAGGTTCTTTTACAGTTTAACCAAAGAAGGCTGTTGAAACAGCTGGAGACCCAAAAGGATGAAAGTGTGCATATTGCTTGGCTCTGATTTCCTAATTTAATAACTATGGAGGAACACGAAAATCTGGTTTACTTTAAGGTAAAATTTAGAGGAAAAAACATAAGGAGAAAATAGAAAGTAGTGCTGGTTTCTCCAGTGCCCATGTATGTTTTGGGTAAGGATTTAATCATGCACAATGGTAAATCCCAGGTCTTCAGTGAGGAATCTTAAAGCAGAAGAAGTGAAATGAACAGGGTGGCACTGCAGAAAAAAAGGCCACATAATTGCAACTAGGATTGTGTGTGGCTGATAATGGTAATTCCAACAAACGTATTTAACAGAACTCACTCACTGTTGCTCTTTATCTTTTTATTGTGGTTGCTTGTTGTCAAGGTGGTTTTGCACTGTGTTGCTTTTTGTAGTTGTGTGTCGCTTTTAACTCATTGTCACACTCTAAAATTTTAGTGCTAATAATAATTGCAGACAGGTTTTAGTTGTCCCATGTGGGTCCATTATGCTCACTCTTCCTTGTTTGGGATTTTTTCCCCCTTCTTTAGTTGGTATGTTGTGCTTAGAGTTGCGTACAATAATGTCTAATGAATTTCATGGATGACTAAAAAAACCTGTGCAAAAAGGAAACAAAGACTAGAGAAAATGGGGATGCTTGAGCTCAGAAGTGTAGGAAAAGCTAAGAAAACTGTAGAATAAAGCCTATATTACACAATTCTCTTGCATATTTTTGACAAAGATGACTTTAGCCTCTTGATTTAAAAAAAAATAAAAAAATTGGAAGTTAGTGGGTGGCTTTTCTAATGGCTCAGTGGGTTTTGGCTGACTAATACTCTGAGTCTTAAAGATTATGAGCAAAGTGCTGTTGTTGTCTGTGTTATAGTTTAACTAAGTACCACACAGCCACTCACTCATTCCTCCCTCCCCGGTGGGATGGGGAGGAGAACAGGAAAAGGTAAGATCCATGGGTTGAGATAAAAACAGTTTAATAATTGAAATAAAGTAAAATATAATAATAAAAATAACAGCAACAATAATAACAACAATGAAAAACAAAGAGAAATAAACCCCAAGAAAGGCAAGTGATGTACTATACAGTTGCTCACCACCTGCTGACCAATGCTCATCCTATCCCCAGGCATCAATCAGCCCCTCCCAAACAACTCTCCTGGTTTGCATACTGGGCAAGATGTTCTCTGGTGTGGAATATCCATTTGGCCAGTTTGGGTCACCTGTCCTGGCCATGCTCTTGTGCTTCTTGTGCACCTGCCCACTGGCAGAGTATGAGGCACTTGATTTAGAGTAAGCATTACTTAGCAACCATTAAAACATCAGCATGTCATCTGCATTGTTTTCATACTAAATCCAAAACACAACACTGTACCAGCTACTAGGAAGGAAAGTAACTCTATCCCAGCTGAAACCAGAACAATCTGCAGGGAGGAATTGATTGCTCTGCCCAAGAATTAAGCAATTTTTAACGTGGAATTCTCTTGACCTGGTGTTGAGTAGGGCTATCAAAGCTCTTGACCTGGTGTTGAGTAGAGCTAGTCCCTGAGTCCCAAATCAAAGGGGAAACCTCATCAGATTCTTTTGTTCGTGGAGTGGGGCCCAAGGGGTCAAGAAACTGAAGTCTCTCAATCTCATGTTCCTTCAGATAAGTGCAAAAGATCTGCCTGGGTTTTAATGGTTTAATATAAAGAGACTTCAGATTTTCCCCACTGTAAATGGAAGGAGTAAATGTGGCTCAGAAAGCTCCAGACATGTTCAGCTGTAGGTGAGGAATTTGTGACAATAGAGAGCTGCCTCTGGAATGAGCCTGTGGGTAGATGGTGTGTATACAAGCCTTGACCATCATTAAGAAACAATGCTGAACTTCTTTCAAGAAGAGAAATTAATGAGTGGCATTCACAGTGCTGCTGGTATCATTTTCCAGGCAGAAACCTTGTCAAATAGTGAAACAAAAGAAATTTCAAAAAGCTCTCTCTCATTTTGGGTTGTTATCAAGACAGAGGCTGTCAAGAAACCCTAAGGACTTTGGGTATTTATTTTACATGGAAGGTTTGGGGAGGTTTTGGTGAAAGGTAGTGGTAAATAAAAGACATGATAGATAGAGTCAGAGCTCAAAAGACTCACTGGAGTCCTATATGTCTTCTTTCCCACACCAACTGGGCCAGTATCTCTGCCTGGGAGTGTAAAATGGACAACTAATCTCTTCCAAGCAAGCCAAAATTATCTTTTCTCAACCCAGTTGATATAATGGTTGGTATTTCAAACATCAGGTCCTGCACTGTGTGGGTGCTCATTGTGTTTATTGTTAAGTGTGGAAACGACCCGTTAAATAAATGAAGTATTAAGTGTTCCAGCTTCTCTCCTCAACAGCTTCCCAACATGGGCAACTGGATGTTTCCCACTGAACTCACTGGCTGACAATGCTGCTATTTGGGATGCACAGGAACATCTATCATTTGGCATTTTTATTTGCTAACTTTGATCTCAGCTTCAGCATCTTGGAGAGCTTGGCATTGTAACTCACTTTCTCAACTCAGTCAATACATGAGGAGAAATACCACTTGGAGGTCATAACATGCTGTTCCTTCTTCTCTGTCCTGCCCTATATCCTCAACTGGATTTGCAAATCAAGTCATGGACATAAATGTTATATGGGAGCCAGAATGTAGGAGTTATAATAGCAGGTCAGAGCAGTTGTCTGGGATTCTGTCTGGCAGAGTTGGCACCATAGGTCTCAGAAAAAGGAGGGTTTTGGAGAGTAGAACTGAACATGAGTTGGGAAGATGAATGGTGATTTTGTGCCTTCATACATCTGTGTTCAAGTACTGAAAAGGACAGGAATTACCACATGCACTGGCTTGTGGAACCATTTTGTGGGAGCAAAACAAAATGTGTCATCATTCCTCTCTGTAAAGAAAAAAAAAGTGTGTTTTCATTTCAGTCTTTTCTCCTTCAATCTCCCCCAATGTCTTTTGAATTTGTTCACAATTTTTTTATCCAATTTGATAAAGAGGTAGAGAGCTCAGGGACAGTGAAATTCCTGCAAATTTATGAAATCTGGGAGAGGAGACAGACTTGAGGGAATGAGGGACAGGCACTGAGAAGCAGACTGCAGTTTGGGCAAAAACCTTTGCAGGCACTACCAAGCCCATATCGTAGAAGGTAAAAAGAATATTGCAAAGTATCTTAGAATCAGCTGATGTTGAGTCAATCAACCACAAGAAAAACAAGTCATAGGTAACCAGTACCCTTGGAATTACTTTTTCTTTTATAAATGGGAAGACAGAGGGATGAGAATGAGATATTTCTGCACTTACTGCAAAAATGTATAAATGCAGCACAGCAGTGCACTGATCTCTACTTTTTCGTGTAGTCCTAGGATAGTAACAACTGGTGCTACGAGAACAGCTACAAATGCTTTCTTTCTGGACAAGTGATGAAGTAACTTGCCTGATGTCAACATTATAGAACAGAAATCAGTCATCTCTCTGCCAGCATTATCTGTTTCTTGGGAAGTTCAAATACTGTTCTCTCTGGTGCAGTTTCAAATCAGTATCTCATTTGTAGAGTTTATGTAATGCCTCATTGATCTACCATAGTGGTCCCTTAATGTTTGCAAGTTTGCGTTTCAGAGATGGGTTTTAAATAATCTCAAAATTGCAAACTTATTATTGTTTTGCCATTTCCTCCATTGCCTTTAAAAAATCATTAAAATATTTCCATTTCATTTTTTATATGGAGATTTGTAACAGCTGTTGGTTACATAGGAAAATCAAGGCATCAAGAAAACCAGATAATGTCAAAGAAATGTAGAGATTTGCAGTGTTTCTGATTAAATGGGCCAGCGATGGGTTAGGATTTAGCAACTCTACTCCTCTGCAACCTAAGAAGTTCCACTTGATGGCTTTTGTATTGTTTACCTGTAAAGTTGTGTTCTTCCCTCTGTTTCCAAATGAGAAGGGATGCTTTCAGCAGTGGACTCATGAGGTGAGTGCAGTCAGACAGATGAGCAGTTTCTATATTTTCCATGGAGGTCTCATGGGAACCTCTAGGACTGTCAGAGGACTTCTGGGAGCTCTTCAAGGATTTCCAGGGTGGTGGCTTTGTTTGGGAAAGGATAGCTACAGGAGGCCTGTCTTCTGGCAGACTCTGGCAGCTTCTGTCAGCTATTCCTGATCAGAGGGTGCTTCAAGCTTCTTTTTTTTCCCCAGCTGACTCCTGGTTAGGGAAGACCAAGCATCCTTTCAGCTGTGCTATGGAGAAGCCTGTATAGCTACTGACCTTAAAGCCCAGATCCCAGAGGCAGCAGCTGGTGCAGAAGTGGTCCAGAAGGGGATTGACTGGTTCTTCAAGGCCCTGAAGATACAAAAATTTGGAACCCCGACTGAACTGAACGATGTGCTGGCAGTCTGTGCTTATCAGGTTGGGAAATTAAGTCTTCCATGATGGCAAAGACAGGAGCTTGTGGCTTCTGGCCTCAGGAGGAGGGTTCCTGCTCCACCTAGAGATCCACAACTACAGAACAGCTTCTGGGTGCAGATGAGGGACTGGGAGCTCTGTCTGTCTGAATCTGCTGGGCCTCAGAAGGATGGCTGATGGCAGTGGATACCTCCCCCCTCAGGGGTTGTAGTTCCCCATCTGCCAGTCTTATGTTTTCTGCTGACCAGTGGCTCACATCTGGGATGTTGTAGACTCACTGCTTAGGCCTGTCCAGCCACTTCCAAGTGGGCACCAGTGGTGACGCAGTCAAGGAAACCTGGAGCATATGAAGTGTGTCCACGTGTTTTCACAGGTCGTGGCTGAAGACGTGTGGCCCAGATGGTTTTCTCCTTAAGCAGGGAGGACTAGAAAAGGAGTGGACAGACCCTGTCTTGCACAGCTGGTGTCAGCAGCAAGGATCTGGCTTTTATGACTGTGGGATCTTCTTTGGGAATCAAAGGTGGCTACAAAGAGACAGGATCTGCCTGGCCAAGTGGAGCAGAAACATCATAGGAGTGACAGGGCAGGGCAGTGAACCTCCATAGCAGGTTTTGAACTTTACATGGGAGTGGAGAGAGAATTGATGGAGCTCTGCCTTGAGATCGATGATGAGCCAGCTAGGAGCTACTGGGTCACTCTCAGAGAGCAAACCAGTGCGGGTGGTGCTGTGGTGGGTATTTACCAGAGACTGACAGCTAAGGAGGACAATGTGAAGAAGCCATCCCAGAGAAGACAAGGTTCAGGGGATTTTATCCACATATATAAATATCTGATGGGAGGATGTAGAAACAGAAACAGATTCTCAGTGGTATCCAATGAAAGGACTGGAGGTGATGGGTACAAGATGAAATTCAGGAAATTCCATTTAAATATAAGAAAACTTTTTTTACAGTGAAGGTGTCTGAAGGCTGACACTGGCTGCCCAGAGAGGTTGTGGACTGTCCAGCCTGGAGGTGGGCCTGGGCAAACTGCTCTAGCTGACCCTGCTTTGAGCACAGTTTGGACTAGACAATGCTCAGAGGTCTCTACCAGGCCCAGTGGCTCTGCAGCTCTGTAAGAAACCACATTCCCTCTTTTCCTTTACATCTGTGAAGCAGCACTCAGCACTGAGGAACAAGGTACTTGATTTCTGGGGATTTTCTGGGGAGTTCCCATGAAGAGACAAGTGGGAATTGTTTGCAGCACAGCTTTCCCAGAGCATATTTTCTTAGAGCAATGTAAATTTTTGTGAGTGAAGTAATCTACCTTAAATCACTTAATTATTGGCAATAAAAAAACCCACAAGACCGACCTGCAAATTACAGGGATAAAAGACTAAGTGCAGGTGTAGACTTCACTGAGGCTTTGTTGAAACTCTGTAGGTATTCCAAGTGTATGTTTAAGAATGTCAAATGAATAAATAACAGCTACTGGAGCTATGTACTCTTTTTAACTGCAATTACTGGTACACTGCAATCTACTCTCTGAAAGTATTGGAAATCTTCCAAAGACAGAATAGGCCACAGCACTTTGGTACAGTTGATAGAGATGAAGCGATGTGATGTCCTTGCAAGGTGGAAGAAGGAAAGCAAGAAGAGAATGACCGGGCAGATGCTGGATGGTAAATATCTGCATTTCAGCTCAAACTGGACAAAGGAAAGACTTCACAGTCTTTCCACAGTTCATAGTCAGACAATAGCTAGTGTTACTCTTAAAGCAATACTTTGAAGAGATCTTGAACATCTTCTCTGAAAAGAGCAGCATAAAATGAATAACAAATTAATGTATTTCAATAGCAAATTATATTCAATGTAGGTCGTTTTCTAAGTGCTCGATTCCAGTCATTCATACCTTGTATGCAATTAAACAGATTTTAGGATAGGTATGTTTAACACCTACAGGAATGGTTTAAAGACCATTCAAGGAACATAGGAAAAGAAACTGATTGATTAAATCAGTACTGGTAGCAAAGGACAAGTCAGTGTCATGGTAAACTTAGTTAACTGAAGAAAGGCATGTTTTGGACTGAAGACAACCGTGGAAACAAAGTTTCTTTAGATCCAGAAATCCATCCACCTTGCCAGAAGTCAGTCAGAAACATGTTAGATGGTAGATTAGATGACCAGAGACTTGACCAGAGCAGCTGTAATAGAAGAAGTGGTTACCAAGTGCCTCAGAGCTGCCTTACAGACAAACAGTATCAGTTTTTTCCTGCTGTACCAAAGGAGGAGGTCCGTTCCATGATCTGCTCCACTAGTGGTGGAGCGATGTGGAATTGTGTGTTCAGATCCTTGGGTGTCATGAACACTCTGCCAGTTTGCAGCAAAGCTGTAGCTATTCACGGAGTGGCAGACCTGGTCTGTTCCCTATCCTTGCACATAGTGCAAATGGCCAATGTGTAAATGGTGGTTCATTCCCACAAGCCTCTCTCCTACCTCTTGTATCTCCAATTGCAAGATCCTGCCAATGCTGATGTGAAGATCAGCAAGTTCTCCTTTCTTGTTTGCTTATTTTTTATTCTCCCATTACTCTGTCACTGACAGAGTCTTTCATTTTCCCTCTGGTCTCTGTACCTGCCTTTTTGGCCTTCAGTTGCAAGATCATTTCAGTCTCCACTCTTGCACCCTCTCTGTTACTTCTCTTCACCTTGATGTCAAAATTTCATCTCTTTCTCTTCTTGTTAGTGTCGTTTCATGGACCCTGCTTTGTGCAGGGCTGTATTTCCTTGTCTCCACTTTGTTGATTCCTAGAAAATTCATTATTATTTATTACTGTATTGCTTTGAAAGTTAGCTATGAAAATAGATAGACTACGGCAATATACAGAGACATAGCAAATAATATCCTAAGCTTATGCCAACCAACTCTACTACAGTTCACCCTTCCCTGCTGAAGGGGAGAGAAGAGTTGTCTGTGTAGCTAATGCCAGTGTGGGAAAAAGAAAGCAACTTCAAAGGAGTGATGAGTCTGTTGGTTGCTATACTGTAGGGGAATAAACTACGAATGAAATGACAACAAACCTCAAAAGGTGACATTCTTCTGCAGAAAACTGAATAAAAGTTTTTGCCTAGCTGGAAGTTCTTTGCTTTCATGGAGTTTGGAACAAGTATTTCTTACTCGTGTTAAGAGCTAATTTCCTGTTAGAGACTGCATCAGAGTGGACAGGGCTGAGGGGTTTGGGGGTCCTATTCCTGCTTATGTATCTGGTGATTGTGTAACTGTAAGCAAATTGTTTCACCCCTCTGTGCCTGTTTACCATTATTAAGTAGAGCTAATGATACCTCTTTTCCTTCATAAAGCCTTTTCGGTCTGATTGGAGAACCAAGCTATGAAATGTACATATCCTGCTGCTGTTACACAGCAAAATATCTTGAAGGCTTCTTTTAAATGTTAGGAGAGGACACATCTATGTATATCCAAGGTCAACATGAAGCATTACAGCTGTAATATTAAGACCTAAGAACCCAAATTGGTGCCCAATCCACATTTCTATGCTTTATATTGCTGGTTGTTCATATGTAGAAGAGGATATTTCTTCTATTACCCACCATCCTCTTTTGACTGTGTAGATCTTTTTAAATTGCCAGGAATAGAAATGAGTACATAAATGGATGTATTTCTAAACCACCTTCCTCTTCTTACAGAATGTAAAATGAGGAGGTTATTTCTGCTCTGCTATAAAACATGTGTAGTTGCAGTGGCTTTGAGAGGCTTCAGCACCATAAGCTCTACAGTTAGTTTAAGGGATGCAGTTCTGTTACTAGGACACCACAGGATCTACCAAAAAAGAATGAAAAATAGTCCTTTTCTCCTTTTATTTCTCCAAGGCATTGTATTTGTATTACAGTACAGAGTGATGTGATCTGATTACTTCAAAGGCAATCTAACTTTGAGCTCCTTGTGTTTATAACCATTTGGTCATCACACGTTGGTCTCTCTGAAGGTCTTGGGTAATGATGTTGCCATCAGAGCTTTATCTATGGGTTAAGTATTTTAGGGAATTCATTCAGCTCTGCTGCAGAGACAGCATTGATAATCTGTTTTCCTTTTCTGCCTTGCTATTTGCTCTCTGAAATAGTTGTATTTTGAGAGAAACTCTATGTGTGCCTAAACAAAGAGCTTGGTCACTGTAAATATATGCAGGAAGAAGGAGTTCTGCAAACAAGGAAGACTTTGCAATGCGACCTCTTTTTTTTTTTTTTTTTTTAGAAGATCCCTGGGGAGATATATGGATGAGTAAAAGCAATAGGCTTCTCAGTGCACTGACTTTCTGGAGGGGCTGTAGGTCAGCCTGACTAAACCTGTGATATCTTGAAAAAGGTGACTGAGGAATATGTCAGATATGTTTGCTGAAAGGACCGGAGTGACTCTCAGCATTGAAAGCAGTGTGTTAATCTTTGCTTAAGCTGTTTATTGGTATTCAGTGCAGATTTGCTGAGCATTGTCTTCTGAATAAATGGCTGAAGATCTCGGTCCTGGGTATCCACCTGACATATGCACCTACTTTGCCATTTTGGCAGAGAGAATAAGACTTCAGTGTACACAAATACCCCCTTTTGAGAGCTGAGCTTCAGATCCAAATTCATGTCACGCTGCTAGGGCTAATAGTGGTCATATTCCTCCTTGTGATGTTAGGGGATTCAAATCCAAAACTCATTTATAACTTGAAAAACTGCAATTCCTTCTGCCTTGGAATATGTTTTCATCTTTTAAGTTGTATCTGTCAAAACAGAGAAGTCTTACACACAATTGTCCGGTGTTTGAGCTGTAGATTCAGGACACAGGACTGCAAGCCCACATTGGGGTATTTCTTTGCCAGGATATGCAGTAATGTTTCTTTTTTTCAATCCTTTATGTCTATTTGTTAAGCAGTGAAATAATTATGAAAAAAATAAAGAGAATATTTCAAATAATGGTACCTGTAAAGAAGTGAGGCTTGATAGCATTCTCTCTTCGAAAGTTAAACTAAAAACTTAAACTCGTAACTGAAACCCTTATTATTAGTCAAATCATTTCTGGAAGAGAGTGGAGGTTGGGAGATATGTAGTCTGGTCATGCTAATTAATTGCATTCAGTTGTGCCATAAATCTGCCTGAAAGCAAAGAAGTTGTAGAGTTGCCTCTAAGTTGATTCACGGAGATTGGGTTAGATGGAACTCGTCTGTATGTGGACCTTGGGAGGGAAATCTGGTACTGAAAATAGGACTGCTCAGTGAAGGGAACATAGAGTGTACTGGATAAAAAGTCTTGATTATGAATACAGAATACGTTGTTTTACAGAGTATTATTGACAGGAATTTGGGTTGAGCAGGAAAAGCATCATTCTTAACATGAAGGCAACTGTACCTCCCCAATCAAATTTCAGACCCTGCCTGAAAATGATAGAGCTGCTGAGGAAAAAAATCTGTGCAAATTCTAAGCTCAGATTAGAAACTTTTGACTCATACTAGGCGCCATACTAAAAAAAACCTCTGCTGTTATTGTGCCCAAACTAATTCATCTCAATGGTGAAAGACAGAACTGACATCTTTGGTCAATATTTATCAAGGATTATCAAAAAGAAAAATCTCTCTGCTGTCACTCAGACCACTGTATTATCAGAAGAAATCTGTGGCAGCATTCAAAAAGCAAAAATTACCCAAAATACAATTCTCCTTCTGGAGAAAAGCAATTTAACATCTAATAAAAACAAAGTAACTTCACTTGGGGGGGGTGAATGTGCAGCCTATCAAGCCTGCCATATAATTCTAAAATTTGTAACTCTCATGATTAGAAAATGTCAAGATAATCAAAATGTAGGGGAAAATACAGCTGCTATAGTAAATGAATGCTCTGGAAATACTTAGATTGTGCTATGCTATAACATCCACATAACAATCCTGACTTTTAAAACACTCTTGTCACACAGTTTTTTACTCATCCATTGCTCAAAGATAGTGAGGATTTGGGTACGATTTCACAGTTGAAAGTGAGTGAGTTATTAAATTTACATTTTACTTTTGATACACAGCTCTGATAATGAACCTGTGCTGCAGAGAAAGTGTCAAAAAGTTTAATTTCTTTTGTGCTCAAACCCTCCTTATAAGTCTGCGTGGGTAATAAAATTATAATCACATATTCATACCTCTTTGCAAAATAAGCATAATGATACTTTGTATTCCCTCAGTACCAACTCTCTCAGGTTCTCTAGGCACTTTAAAAACATTAATTAAGACTTGCACCTCTGGTTGCGTAAACGCCGTACTGATCCCCTTCATTGTTTTGGGAAGTGTCTGCCATATTTTGATTACTCCAGAGCCACTCTTTAATACCTTACACATCAGTAAACTGAGGCAGGGCACTGAAGTCTCATGATAAAATTCTTTCAGCAGATCAGTAATTAAGGTTGGGGCTGCAATTAAAAGTGTTCCACTTCCCAGCTCACTGTTGTAACCACCGGGCTAACTCCTGTGGGAACTTTGAAGTATTTTGAATGATTCAAATTGGTTTCTGTCTTGGAAGAAATTTAATTCATTCACAATAGATGTAGAATTGTTAATGCATTGTCACCTGGTGTCTCTGGAGGGCAAATGTGTGACAGTAGGGCAGCCACGAACCATGGCACCATTAAAGGCTCTTTTTCTACAATAACCTGTGATAGACAGCTGTCTGCAAGCATAACTGGCCTGTATTATGGTGAGTCTATGGCTCATTTATGACTAAATGGACTCTGTTCGTCCTTAGCTTGCAATGTGCTACTTTTTCCTCATTTTCCAGTCAAAAAAATTGTACCCTCTCATGGAATCATCTCTTCTCCCTTGCCAAGGACTGTTTTATTAACTCCTGTCTGACTGCCATTTCCTGTCATTTTCTGCTGCTTTTCCATCTGAAAGAATACAGTGGTCATATCATGTCATAATTATTTTCTTTAGTAATTGCCACAAAGATGCTGAGTGTTTCCTAATTAGATCAGGCAGCGTTCGTGGAGAAACCTCAGAGATGCTGTCTGAGGACACGAGTTTCCTTCAGATCTTGGTAATTGAGTTGTACAGCCCATGCTTGCGCAACCTGAGTTTCTCCCTGCAGCTCAGTGAAGCACACAGGGGGTTGGAAGTTGTGGTATTTTAAGAGAAAGAGCAAAAAAGGCTTAATTGGGGAATTAATGGGATTTTTTCCCTCCCTATTCTTCACATGTGCCATGGTGTGGAAATCATCTGGGTTGTATCTCATCACAGTCTGATTTTGCAAATAGAAAACTGGAGCTTGTTATACTGCTTTATAGGTGGGGATCAGCTAAAAAAATTGAAGACTTAGATTGGTTTTGGGGGCAGATGGATAAAACTTATCCAGGGATTGAAAACCCATTTGCAAATGTACCATTATTTTGATGTGAAATAACTCTACAAAATGTTCTAACCAGTGCCTTATTTTGCTCCTGGAGGGCTGTAAAGTTGTTGATCATTGCACTGCAGATAAGATGTTAATTCAGGGGAATTTGTGAGCAGTATAGAATTGCTGGGTACATTCACTGTGCTGCTTACTTTCATTTTTATTAGTCAAAATGAACAACAGGGTGGTCAGCACTTGAGAGCACTAACAACAAGGATGTTCCACCAACAGGATTAATGTTCATGGCAAATGTTAGAAGCAATGGGAGAAATGGGAAAACTGTCCTTTATCTATATCATGATGGGGGAGAATAATGCCTTAGCCCCGCTATTAGTGTTAGGAGCACCTCCCCTCCAACTTTTTCTTTAATGGATAGGAGTGGGACATTTATCTGGAGATAGGAATTGGGATGCTTATGTAGAGACAAACTCACAGGCGCCTGGGGGGCAGTGATCTGATCCTCCCTTTGGCCTCTGATGTGCATTTCCTATGCCAGTTCTGCACACTGGCTGCTGGAGCAGGATGAAATAGTTCTCTTCACTGCGCAAGCATCATTACAAAACACGTTAGGAGGGAGGTAATATTTGCTTTATCCAGTTGAGGTAAGCTGAAGAGCTTCTACCACCCTTCAACTCCATTTTTCCCTTGAAAATTGTACTTTTAATTGCAGATTCTTGGTGGTTATTGGAGCTTTCCTGTTCTGGGCCAGGAGTTGAACTCGATAATCCCTGTTGGTCCCTTCCAATTCAGGATATTCCATGATTCTGTGAAAACAATTGCAGCTGATCAGCTTCTTGGCTTCATATCTTCCATGTAAAACCTGTAGCAACACTGTGCCCAGGCCTTTAGGGGAAAAATGACACATTTTTGCAGCGTGATATTTCCCTTATCTCTCCCCATTGTGTGGTAGTCAGACCCTGTCCAGCTTGGCTTGAGACTTTTATTGAGCTTTCAACTCTACAGGGCTAAAAAATTAATTTGGTCCTTAAAATAAAGGGTTAAGAATTTAAAGTATCACTTAAAATTTAAAACAGGACTGTGACATTTGTGATGGTGTTTATGCATTGGCAGGTAAAATGCTGAAGAAAAGGAAACCATAGGTTATTCAAGAAAAGAAGATAATTTAGTTTTCGTCTAATATCAGTCCCTAATAATAATAATAATAATTATAACAGGTTATACTTTTCTACTATGATGATAAAAAAATGAAGTCTGACCTTCTAAGTCTGGAGTGATAGTTTGGTACCTTTTTCATACCAGCTATTAAATCCTTTTTTTGATGAGCTACTTAGTGTAAGTGCCTTGATGTAGCATCTAAAACTGACTGGAAACCTGAGCCACAGACAGGCAGAACACAGTTATTTTGCTAAGGAGCAAGAAGAAAAGGCAACCATGCCCTGGAAAACAAGCAAAAAAATAGGAGAAAGGCATGAGCCATCTGCTTGTCTCTTATCAGTCCTTGTGGCCTAACCTTTAATGATATAAAATGCTGCAGAAGGACACCAAGGCAAAGTGAGCTTTTCTTTATCCAGCAGGTGATGGGAAACATTGCTGTCATTTCCAAGGCTTAAGAGATTCACTCTGCTCACCAAAATTTCAACCTGCCAGTGGTATGAGTACAACATAATAATGGAGGAAAGCTGGTGCACACTGCACAAAGAGGAGGCACGTATCAGCAGCACAGTTCTGCTTTGGTCTGTTGGCAATGTGATTCAGTCATCTTTCTCTCTTAAGAAAGATTAGGAAGAAATTCAAGAAACTTGCTACTTCTCACAAACAGAACCCACTGGGATATACAGGATGGCAGAGCTGCAGTGTATTAGCAGGTTTGTTTTTTTTTTTTCTTCTTTCTCCAGATAGAATTCACATAAATAATTTAAAAAAATATAAAACCTGATTCAACCTGGCTTTCCAGCAGAAGAGAAGATAAATATTTGTGAGATTCTAAAATATATTCTCATAAAATGATCCCTTTGCCATCCTCATCTGGTTTTGCCAGTTAGACTCTCTCCAAAGTCTGTAAGATCATATACATATTTGGGACTTTTAAATTCTCACTTTGATATGAAGATAACAACCACTTAACTTCTAATGACAGAAAAAAGTAGTATGTTTTCCTGCAGTATGTTGCAACAATGAGTGCAGCTTCTTAAACACAGTCCATGACTCAGGGTGCTATTTGCAAAATCAGAATCAAAAGAATTGTAATTGATATCCAAATTATGCCAGTCAGACCTGTTTTAAGAGTTTGTTGCAAAAATAATTGCCCCTTCATTAAAATTCTGAAAATCTTAATTGGTCCCTTTGACTTTCCAAAGATTGGTGAGCATCCAGACTAGTGTTTGGAGCACATGGTTCCAACTAAAGTCTGCCAGACATATCTCGAGAAAAAAAGAACTTTTTAAAAAAAGATATTCTGGACCCTGTATGCTTTTATCATCATGTATAAAATGTTTTTTTCCTTATTCATAATCTATCGGATCTTCTTTCTTGCGATCTCCAAGTAGAAACTGTCATAATTGTTACTGTAGACACTAGTTTTTCCTAAAAGATTTTTGTTATTCAAGTGCTTGCTGTTTGTGGTGCCTGTAAACCAAAACACCAAAGCAATGACCATCTTAAACCAGGTGCTGGAGAAACACAAAGTAAAAATTAGAATCATGGAATGGTTTGGGTTGGAAGGGACCTTAAAGTACATCCAGTTCCAACCCCCCTACCATGGGCAGGGACACCTTCCACTAGAAGAGCCCCATCCAGCCTGGCCTTGAACACTTCCAGGGATAGGGAATTCATAATTTCTCAGAGCAGCGTGTGCCAGTGCCTCACCAGCCTCACAATAAAGAATTTCTTCCTAATATCTAATCTAAACCTACTCTCCTTCTGTTTGAAGCCATTCCCCCTTGTCCTGTCACTTCAGGCCCTTATGAAAAGTCTCTCTCCATCTTCCCTGTAGGCTCCTTTCAGGTACTGAAAGGCCACAGTGAGGTCACCCTGGAGCCTTTGCTTCTCCTGGCCGAACAATCCCAGTTCTCTCAGCCTTTCCTCAAAGAATGTGGCTCCATCCCTCTAATCATCTTGGTGGCTCATCCAAACAAGTCGATGTCCTTCCTGTGCTGGGGACCCCAGAGCTCTCAAGAGCAGAGTACAGGGCAGAGTCACCTCAAGCAGAGGGGCAGAATCCCCTCAATGAAAATATGAGGAGACTTGGAACTCAACCTGGCTTCCTCATGCCTTGTTAGCAGAGTGAAAGCATCCTTACTGAAATCAAAACATGTGTCAGCAAATGTCCCTCATATAACAGGCTGAAGAGACTGGTAATGAAATAAAGCAAGGTAATTTAGCAATGAGACGAGACACTTTGGTTTTCCCCTGGTGCTTGGCAATGACTCTGGTTTTTCCTGCTTTGTTTAAGTTGCTAAGGAACCTTATTTGCTCTTGAATCTATTTTTAATTGACCCAAAATGAAGGGTTTTGTTACAAGAAAATGCTTTCTTGAATCCATATTTGTGAATCAAGATCATTCAGAAAACAGAGTTCATTTTGGACTGAGATGTCTGATGTTTTGAAAGCAACTCTTCAGTCCATGAAAAAAAATGTTTAAAAATAAATACAGACTGCAACAGACTATTAGATATTTTGGTAATTAACTGTGATTTATTGATTTAAAAAGTTTAGGAACAACTTTACCGTTCTTCCCTGAGGGTCTACTATTAAAAAAAAATGAAATTACTTGTGTCTTGAGCTGATTCAGGTATAACCACAAAGAAAACAAACAAAAAACCTCCAACCTAATTGAAATGGGCCCACTGGTGATCACAGTCATGCTACATGGTATGACTTTGAGAATATGTATTTAAGTTTATGTTCCCTTTAAAATAATTTTCGCAAGACTCAAGGTTTGAGATTTTGATGTATTGCTGTTTCATTTAGACCATCTGTCTTCTGATGTCCTGAAATGGTATTTCTTGTAACACAGTTCCTATCAGAGTTGTGGTATTATTAAAAATCAAATTTCGTCCTTTTTTTTAGTCTTTTTTTTTTTTTTTTGCCAGGCAAAGCTGCTTGGCATCAATACTGTTGGTAAACAAACACAATCAAATATTCTTCCAGTACTGCATTCCCGTGTGTGTTTGTTGAAACTGCAGCTCAAATGAGGTTGGATGCAGCAGTTCTACCTGACTGCAGACAGGCACAGCAATATTTCCCTTTGCACTCAACTTGAAGAAAACACAGGTAGCCTAACTAAAGTCCTGTCCAAGATCTTTACACTGGAGATGAGTTTTCTGTAAGACAAAGTGTATAATTTTTTTAAAAGAAGTTAAGTAGATTTCTGAGAAATAAATTAACACACCTTCAGGTGCTACTGTATTAACCTTTTGAGGCATATTGTATAAAGGACAGGAAATTCTAAATTAAAGAAGATATGCAAAATTCTTCTTGACCTTTTGGCTTAGATCACACTTAATATAAGATTAATTTAAAGCATTCTGTATTCAGGGACGCATTCAGTAATCCAATAGTCCTTCTCCATTTTTAACTGCTGTAATTGTATTTATTTTTAAATTATCTGGCATTCATTAGCTTTTCTGACAATTTTAATTTATTCCAGTATATTTTTCTAATGTCTTCCTATGCCAAAGGGTAGTGAAGGATAGAAATATTAGGATACCAATACCATATGGGAGTGGAATTATTTTGAGGCTGAAATATAGGATATAACTAAGAGTAATGGGATAAAATTAAGATGGGAACATTTAGACTGAGATGGAAGGAACCTTGACAGTAAGATCTATTGAAATATGGAAGTATTTCCTACAGCATGTGCTGAAAGTCTCATCATTTTGTAGTTGCAACTAGACTGGATAAAAAAGAATTATTATACATGTAGCAATCAGAGTCTTCTTACAGTTGGAGATTACCTCTCTTTTCAGTCTCAGTTTTGGCTATTTCTCCTCGTTTTCTTTATCAGGCTCCTTCAGTGGGACTGGAAGACATTTATGGAGAAGAAAATACACTGTGTTTGTATATAGGATTACCTGAGAAAGCTGCACTGCAAAAGACATACGCGGCTTTTTCCAATGGACCCAAGAAGTCACAAGAGCTCTGATTTTTCTCCATCTTTACCTGTTGGGGAGAGGAGCTATGACTGTTCTCTACCTTTCTCCCCAAGGAACTGATAAGACTAGTAGTTTTCATTGATGGAGAGAGAATGTCTGGGAAAACTCTACTATGAAAATGCATGCAAAGACCAGAAAAAGAATTAGTGGTCATTTCTTTCAGTCACCTCCCAAGCCATTATCCTTTAACACTGTCCCAAAAAGCGATGTACTGAAAATGCTGTGGGAAGTGAGGTATCAAGTTGGACAGGGCTTTGAGCAAGCTGGTCTAATGGAAGGTATCCCTGCCCATGGCAGGGAGTTGGAACTGATGATCTCTAAGGCCCCTTCCAAGCCAAACCATTCCATGATTCTATGATTGCTCATGTGGAGGGGCCATCACATGTACAATGGGTATTTTAGGAGAAGACTGGAGAGGAAAGAGCATTTGAGACCATGTGCTGGTAGGGCAGAGTGTGAGGAATAACAAGGCTATGGTCGTGGATGGAGATGGGGGCACAGCTCTAAAGAGCAAAATGATTCTACAATTCTAAGTAGCAACTGCAACTTTTTTGCAGTCAGGGACAGGATCCAAAGAAAGTGTCACATGACCAGAACAGTGGTCCAGGACATAAAGCCAGACTGTTTTGGCACTGTTGAGTGTTTTTCTTTGAGCCTGTTAACAGTCTCGTGTAGTGATCGCTGCTTTTTGGTGTGTTAGATATGTGATACCAGCTTTGAGTAGGGAACCATTCAGTCCTGAGACACCCCCTTAGGTGCTGCCAATTTAACAGACCTGTGACAGCGATGTAGTGAAGATAAAGGAGAGAACTGTGAAGAGAAACCAACCAGACAAGTAAACAGATTTTTAGTCTTCAGAGAAGAAAGGGATTTTTATCTCCCCCTAACTTGATTGATCTTTCTGAATAACAACCATTTCAGAAGGATTAGGACCCATTTCAGATGATCAATGTTATCTTCATTGCTCCAGGTCTCTTTCTGCAAGGCAGTGCAGTAACTTGAAAAGCTACAATCATAATGCCAACTCTGCTTATTAGGATAAACAACCTGCAGATAAACTTTAGGTATTTTATTAATTAACAGCTGTATTTTTCTCCCCTGGAAATCTCAACAGAAAGGCCATTCCTGTGACTGCCCAGGACAAATTACTCAACTGTCCGAGCCAAAGGTGGCAGGTGGTTTTGCAGGGCTCTCAGTACAGCCTGTGTCATATTTTTATTCTACCCAGGACTTGGTGAGTGGGCAACCAGGGAAATGGTGTTTGCTGGCTTCAATGGCCTTGCACACCATGGCCAAACAATAAAGAGCCACGCTTGCAAATGGTCCAAGAGAACATTACAGTCCACAGTTCCAGACAATGCATATTCTCATTATAGGATTCAAGTATTTATGACTGTTTTGATAGGATGACAAGTCTAGGTAAGGTAGATTTCTGCTCGGTGTTACCGACAGGCAAATCACGTCACAGAACAAAGATATGTGTAAATATTTCAGCAGACTGCAAGAAAATGAACCTCACGCTGATCTCAGAAGGATTTTCTGAAGTGATTCTGCCATGGTTACTTTCAAATATTTAGATTTATTGCTGGAGTTGTTGTGAGTCTGTGAATTCACAATACATGAGTAAATATATGCGTGAGATACTCCTGCATTTGGAGGGGAAAGGTTGACTGAGCAAATGAAGCCCTTTTTCCATCTTGGTGTCAAGTAGAAATAGCCCAGATATAACTAGATCTCATACTTTCAGGCACAGAGAAGCTGTTACTGGCATAGGATGGAGTCCTTCTGGACAGACATAAATTGGAAGAAAATTCTATATTTAATGACCTGTGGAGAGAGATTGACAAGGAGTTTATGAAAACTCCCAAGATCTGAAATGCTACAGTGACTCTCAAACGGGTGGGTCAGTGGACAAAGGAAGTTGCCATGGTAAAATGTGTGTGATGTAGCTGTATGTATAAGTAACTACTAGCAATTAATAGTTAATCAATTAGCCATCTTAATTATGAACCTGATACCTGCAGTAAGTCATTCCATGTATTTCTCCATAAACCTACTGGGTGCGTACATGGATAAATGTGCATATCCTGAGTTCAGCAAGGTCCTGATGCCAAATTTCAATAAATGCAGGAGACCCAAATACCAAAGCCATACAGGGTGTACAGTCATGTATATTAATTGCAATATCTTATGTGTCAGAAAGCTGGAAGACCCTTCCTTTCTAGACCATCAGACCATAGGCAGGACAGAAATTCCCCCTATGGATCCCTATCAGAAAGCAGTCCTGTGAATTTTTGACCAGTTTAATTACTGTTGACTGACAGAAGACATAATTACAGCTTATATTTTGTTAACTGAACTACTGTTTACATTTTGTGAACCACAGGCATGTTCCTAAGTTGGAAAGAGGTTTAATTCTCGTCAATATTTTCCTCATTCTCACTTCTCTGAACTTTTTAATCATGTTTTCTCATTAGCAGAATATACATGATTAACTCTCTCATTTAATGAGGTGCTTTGGGATGATAGAGACAGCAGTCCATTCTGCTGAATGACTTTGAGACGTTAAAAATTAAATAAAAGTTGTAAGTACCAACAGTTCTCCTGCTGGTCTTTACTGGTAGTTGTTCTTTTCTGTAAGAGGATATTCATTTCTAGCCAGTATCCTGCCTTCAAGAAGTTGATTTTCAGATTCTTGTTAATAGCAAGTCTTGGCACACAGTGGCAAAAACTGGTTTCTTTTCTTAGACTTAGAATAGTGTAAGAGTGGGACAAGCTTGCCTGATTTTCAACTAATTAACAATTTTATTAGTTTTTTATAGAGAGAAGACAGTGATATTCATTTATGTTAGATCTCAAAGAAAAGTGTCTGAGGAAATGAACCTTTGCTCATACAAAGCATTTTCTGCTGGAGGATACCATGCTTTGGAATGTAAAAATGGAACCTAGCTACAAATAAAATTGGAAAAACAAGAGGATGGATTCTACAGTTGAATTCTATAGCATTCCGGTCATTAAAGACAACTGGAATTGATCTTTCCTGTCAAAGACAATTCTCTGTTTTTTCTGTAACTTTTCAGTGCTTTGTTTTGTGGGTTTATTGCTTCTGTACTTGTGGAAGAAATGTAGGAGTAGTGTTACTTTATTGCATTTTATGGTGATAAAGAACTTGGTTCAGCATTTTTAAGTCTGGGAGTGAGTTCCCTTTTTATTGAAGGGTCGTGTGTTTGGATTTCAGTGTGCTCAACATCTGCATATCATTTCAACAGCTGGCAAACTTGTTGGGGAGCATCTGCTTTCTATTACAGCTACTTTCATTGAGGCAAATTGAATGTGGCATCTGAAAGGACTTGTTGCATTCATGGAGATTTCACTGGTCATTACGTGACAAAGCGATAATTTGAGGGCACAGATTTTGCCTGTTTTGATACAGTGCATGGTACACTAGGTGCTTTCAGAGGAAAATGGAAGAGACATTAAGAAATGGTCAGGAGCAATGTGGATAAAGAGGAAGTGAAGAAAAGATAGCAAAATTCTACATTTGTAGATATTTACTAATGAGCTTCTAAAATGCTTGAACTTAACTTTGGAGTTTTGAATGAGATGCTTCATTTAACAGATTATCCTGCTCTGATAGATGTTTAAGATTGATGCTATTTTTAGAACCCTTTTAAAGTCAAACCTCTCATGAAGGTGATTAATTCTTTACCTCTGATTTTCGTTCATTTGTTTTGATCAGGGATACTCTGCTGATGAGTTTGGTGTCCAAATCTAATGAAATCTCATCATGTTTCTACAACATTACTGTGTAACTATCTGCTCTTATCACTAGATGTGATGCCTTTATGGAAGAAGTAATGACTTGGATTTGGCCAGTCATCTTCCCAAATTACTGTCTTATGCTATCTGTTGTTTCTCAGGAAAGGATTTTAAAAGATTCTTCTGGAGTGGGCTCAACCAAGAAATGTCTTCAGAGAAAAGGTGGTATGAATGGTATAGTAATAGGTGATTATATAGCTATGGACAAGAGGCTGAAACCACTTTTACTCTGCATCATAGCAGTAACACCTAAGACTATGGGTCAGGACATTTTGTTGACTCATACTAACATCCTTGCCCCGTCCTCGTTTGTTCTGGTAATTCTGTCTTGCAGAGTGAAGTAAGAGCTCTTTAGATGTGCACAGAGATGTACCAGCAGGATGTTCTGCTGAGCCTGCTGCCAGCACTGCATCCCCTCTTGGAGCTCATGGGCTCATGTTGCAAGTGTTTCATCAGTGAATCTCAAGGGGATTAAGATTTCCAGTGAAGTTTCCTAAAGCTCACAGTCAGGTCTCTGAATTTGAAGATCATCTAGGAATTGACCGCAAGTTGTTTCCTTCTTACTCCCACCCTGGGGACCCCTGGTGGTCTAGTGGTTAGGATGCGGCGCTCTCACCGCCATGACCCGGGTTCGATTCCCAGTCAGGGATGCTCCTCCGGGCAGATGGAGCTCGTCAGCCCTGTAAGGCCATCCATCTAAGAGAAGGTCACTCTAAGCAAACCTACATCCTGAGGACCTCACTGCCACTGTCCAAGCTTGCTCAACCCCGGCAGTTGAACCTTAGGATTAAAGGGTGGGCTCAGCTCAGCGCACACTGTGTCTCACCTAAAAAAAAAAAAAAAAAAGAAATCCATTGCGCAGGCTCGAAGGGCAAAAGACCTTTCCCAAATCTTCATTCGCGAAGACTGGCCATACTCCCACCCTGACATTTGGCATCTGTTTTGAAACTTAAAGCCAGGAAGCACAGTTTGCATTCTCTGAGTGAGCTCAGTTGTGTACCCTGGTTTACAAAGGGGACTAGAGTATCTATTCAAGACCTTTATGGAAAAATAGTTCAATTCTATTGTTACTTGTTACAGCTTCCTTGTAGCTGTTAATCCAGTTGTTCTGATGTGGTTTTGCCATTAAGCATGCTAATGCCATTAATGGAAATGGATGAGAGAAACTTCATTTGTTCCAGAGAGTTTTCCAGGAGAGGGCAGCCATAGTTAATTCTGGGTCAGTTCATGTGATACAATGTGAATATAGATTACTGACAGCGTTTGGCTGCAACACTCTATTGCCCAGCATGGTTTGTGTGCTTAGTTCTTTTAATTTGTTCCTTTGTTTGGATTGCAAGTATGTAAAAGATAGACTTTTTCACAAATTAACATTGCAAAAGACAAGCCACATAATAGAGTGGTTAACTCCCAGTGCTCTGTACTTGCTGAAATCACAAACGCTTTTGGGAGCAGCTTCCGTTATATGTCACTGTTTGCTTTATATACTTTCCAACCATATCATAAACTCCTCTTCACTCAGTTACTTCAAAGGTATTTTTGGAAAAGCATAACCTAAACTATTGCTAGAGACCTGATCATTTCAGGAAAAAAAATTCCCTGGCACTGAAAACTTTTATCTCTTTAGTTTAGAAAGGGGCAGGACAAAATGATCCTCTCTCCTCTCCTCTTTACATAATGAGGATGCATATAAAACCTATCTTGTTTTGGATGTAAGGATGATAAGTTAGCACTAAGAGTCATGTCCTGTATGCACAGTTTGAAGGCTGTGCTTGTCCAAACAGCAGTGATGATAGAGATGGCACCAGGAGACATTTATTTAATTATTTAATCATTTAAATCTGCCCTCTCAGAGCTGTTGCTTTGGCACAACTGCCTCTGGGACTGGGAGGACGACCAGGATCCCTTGACATACACCCTCAGTCTTTGCATGAAGACTGCAAGGAAAGTTTCCTTTTCATATGAAATGCATAAGTTCCTTTCTCAGATCAATTCCAACCAGCAACAGCTATTTTTCTTTTTTCCTCCTTTTTTTCTTTTTTAATTTAAAAAAAAACAAACCCAACTCTCTCTTCCTGGACAGCTAAGTAAAAACTTCATGAAATACCATTTTCCAGACCAGTAGGTAATGGATTTTTATAAAGTGAAAAATCTGGTCCCAGCAGGTACAGAGATGATAGGGTTTGGGAGGACTTTTTATTTCTGTTTTGTAGGAGTAAACAGGATACGTTTCTTCACACTTCACATGTAAATTCACAAAATGATACGTGACTTCAGAGGTACAAGAAGCCATTAAGTCTTTCCATACACTGAATTTTGAAGACCTTTATCTTCAATTTTTTTCAACTTTGTCAACTTCCAATGCTTGACAACCTCCCTTTGTTTCTTAGGCATCCCACTAATACGTATCAAACATACACACATAATCTCAAAATGCATACACCACTGAAAGATTGTGCCAGAGAGCCCCTGACTGACAATGTAGGGCTGCTTTGCCTTCTGTGGAGGGTGAGGAGTTAATAATTTCTCATCTCTGCTTCTCTGTCTGTGGGTCTCTAGAAGGTGGAGCAGCCACAGTGCTGTGTCTGCAGGTGAGCTGATAGCTCTGACCAGGCTGCTCACAGAGCCTTGTGAAAATAATTCTTAGAAAAGAGACTTAATCAGCTGCCGCACTACGCTGTTTTGCACATAATTGTGTCTGTCTTTTAAAAGCCAAAGATAAAAGGACAGAATTTGACACCTGCTCATTGCTCATCTTCCCAGCAGCTCTGCAGGCTGGAGCACAGTCACAGGGTTGGAGCGAGGAAAGGTTTTGCCACCCGGACTGTCAATTAAAAGGAGAGGGGTTTGCAGGAATGCTTTGCAGCACTTGACAGACAAAACCCAAGGCATGGCTCACAGCCTTGGATATGGACAGGATTTAACTTTTTACTCTCTAACTGAACTCAGTATTTCTCTTCTTCTCTCCCCACAATGTTATATTTGCAGTTTTATTAAACACGAAGTTTTTGTCCTCTGTGCACTTCACTGTGCTGATATCCGAGGTCTCTATTCCTTCAAAATGCAGTGATGGGAAAGAAACAGTTTCGACGTTCTTACTTTAACTCTTTTCTCAAAGACTTCTCCTTTAAATAGCATTATTTTTATTTCAGTTTACTTTTCTTTATGGTCGAGTTTCCTTTTATCCTCTCTACCCCTTCCTGCATGTCCTATAAATCCTCAGGTTTTACCTTTGGTTTAAACTTATTCCCATAAGGCGTTGGTATCTCGATGAGCCAGCATGGGGATTTTGAAAGCTTACAATTAAGATGTTTTTCTCTATCTCTGGAAGTCCCCTTTCCCTCTCAGTTCTGTTTGGTAACTGACGCACTTATTTCTGCTCAGTGAAGACTCCTATCTGCTCTTCTCAGATCAAGTTAACTCCTTCCTGAAATGTCTCAGTGTTCCCATGTGGAGAACTGGTACAGTGCTCACTTTGCCTCACCAAGATAGCCTTGAGATTTGAGATATAAAGATATTTTTAATTTATTTAAGATTTTTTAAAATTGTTTCTGACTCTCTGGCACTGCTGTCTTCACATCCCAGGAAAACAGTTCTGCATAGTTCCAGGTGTCATACAAATTGTTCTGCCAGGCTCTTAGGAACATGAGTGTTGTGGTCCCTTATAGTCTGGTTCTATATATGTTACATGCTATAGAAGTATATATGCCATATGGAAAAACAAAAGGTTAGCAGGGAGGAGGAAGAGGTAAAATATGACAGAGTAATAAGAGAGAAGTAGTTTTGCACACAAGTTGTAGACCCCAGATATCAGTGAGAACAACCAGTAGGTTTCTGTGAGTATTACTGTGTGACCTCAGCAACAGGTTTCAGCTTGCATGGGAAAAGATGGATCAGTACGTGGGAATTTAGCCTGGACTGAGCTCTACTGCTATAACTGGAAAGCAAACAGGCTGGGAATGAGGTCTGTGCGAGGTGCCATGTGGACATAGCCAGGTCACAGACCTACAGGGTGGTCTTTGATACAAGGTCTTCAGGAGAATCAGAAGGCAACTAGTGTCAAAACCAGAGATGAAGAGATTTTAATTGTTAAGGCTTGTGATCCAGTTAGGTTTTGGACGAGGGTTTGGCAATGTAGGCAGAGTGAAAAGGTCAGATTTGGAGAAGTTTTGCAGAAAGTGGCATCAGGTTTAATCAGAGACTGAAGGTGTGAGTCATGAGAGGAGATC
Organism: Corapipo altera; assembly: GCF_003945725.1. Taxonomy (NCBI): domain Eukaryota; kingdom Metazoa; phylum Chordata; class Aves; order Passeriformes; family Pipridae; genus Corapipo; species Corapipo altera. The sequence continues at coordinate 1,070,007 of NW_020884892.1, forward strand.
AAGTCAAAGTGAAAGCCGAGATTGGCAGGAAAGAGTCCGATTTTATTTCTGAAATTAAGACAGGTATGGAGAGGAAAAGACTTCATGAAAAATTCAGGAGCTAGGTTTTGAGCATGTTCAGTTTTAGAAGTAGTAAATTATTAACAGAAATAGCTCAGAGAAAGGCCAAAATTTGTTTGGTTTGATGACACTAGGCTTAGAGATTTGTTGTTTTCTGATTGTTATTTGAGTGTTCATATCCAATCCAATAAGGAAAAATATGGATTTATGTCACAGAGGATGACTGAAAACTTTCATCTGCATATATCTATTACTGTAGTTCTTTTATGGATTCAAATTAGATTTTGAGACAGGTCACGATATAGAAGCAGGATGCAATCAGAATAAAGAAGTCACAGCATCGTAGTAGGGCTTGGTAGTTTCCAGCTCACATCTGCCTGGATTATTGTCTCATATCTTAATGCAAAACTGGACACATCATATGTAGGGAAAATGGGAAAAAAATAACTCAATCTGTTGGTAAGTAAAACAACTTAGAGTTATTAGACTGAAATATGCTGTGACTGAAATTTGAAGAGACTTCATGAAGAATGTATCCATTTTGATGTGCACCTCTGCTTTTCAGCAGCTCTGGTCTCTGGACATTGGGCACATGTGGTCTGCTCACCACACGTCACACCTTCCTTGGACAGAAAGTGCTACCCGTGATCTCAGCGTTTGTACCTGGGCTTGTTTAATGTCTCTCATTTAGCTCAGCTCATTGCCTTGCAGTCATGGCTGGGCTAAAGGAGGCCTGTGAGGCTCAGTGTCCTACTGCTCATATTTACACAGCCACTGAAATGTGGAAAATCATCTACCTGCCTGTTAATAGGGGATTATATATTATCTCTTACCAGGCTTTGACTGATCTACAAGGACATGAAAATTCTTACAGCCTGGACATCTTACGCAATATTACATGGTTCTTTTTTAAGACAAGTGTGGAAAGTGAGGCAAAGACACATAATTTTTATTTAAATAGTCAGTATAAGGTTTTTTTTGCTTTCTTAAACCATCCTGCACTGGTGTCTCTATATATCTAGGCATGGAGATACTACTGGCTGTCTCATCTCTCTTCTCATCTGCATTTGAGTTCCTTCAGGCCTCAAATAAGACAATTATACTACACATTGTGTTTGTTTAACTGGCAATTTTGAAAAAAGAAGTACCTGTTAGTTTACCTGTTAGGTATGATGCTGTATCTGTGTAAGAGTTCAGAGCACCACTGTGTGCCTGTTGCATGGATAAAGCAGAAAATACTGTTTCCACTTGAAATGGTAGAAAATGCATAAAAACAAATTCTGCTTCCATATTTACATATTCTGTGAGAGTTTTGGTAAGTAAATTGTGTGGCTGAAGCCATGTATTTGACTTCGCATGCACAAAATTGAGTACAGGAGCCCAGTTTTGTGTCTCTGCTGTTAAGTAGGTATTAATTCTCTTGTGACCAGTTGCTAGCTCACTGCCATCTCCATAGGGAGTGTGCCAGAATCACCACCCTTATCACTGATTTCTAGAGCAGGTAACACTCCCTGGATGTCTGCAACCTATCTAGTGTCTAGACTAAACCTGCTTTGAGGTTGAGACAGACTTCTAAACTAGCACAGAAGTGCTATTGTCTCCTTTTCTACCATTAACTTTTGCAGCCTCAAGTCAGAAACTCTGACGCAGTTGGTATTAGGCTTTTCAAAATATCCTCTGCAGAATGGCAGAAAAAAGAAGAAAATGTCAAGTGTCATTATGCAACCAGTGAGGAACAATGTACTGTAGGTTGTCATGTTATGGTGATTTTTGGGTTTGTCTTGTGCAGAGCCAGAAGTTGGGCTCAGTGATCCTTGTGGGTCTCTTCCAACTCAGGATATTCTATAATTCTGTTCATTCTTGCAGTGGTTTTGCACAAAGCTACCAGTATACAAAAAACAGTGTTATATGATATATCCTAATATGTTTTGGTTTTGCTTAAATGTAATATAGGGTTTTTTTCCCCCCACAGGGCATGGTAAGAATGCTCTTAAAGTAGTCCTGACAGAGACGAACTATAAAGTTTTCAGTAACCTAAAATAACATGCAAATCCCAGGATTGTGAAATTTCAAACACCGGCATGAACCGTATGCCAGCCTGACCTCCTGGCTGTGTAGCAGATAATAAAAAGAAGTCTTTGTCAAACCTGCTTGTGAATAACAGATAAAAAAAGGTTGGCCCACATTCAGAAATGAGGCTGTTTCAGCAAGGTGGTACCATGTCATGGAATATTTTAAAATAAGTCGAAAGGAGTTCAGGAATTTTCAGGAGTTTACTGAAAAACAGAGCTTTGAGCATCTTAAAATTTTAGGGATCTGCCTTTGAGCATTTAGATTAGGACTAGACACAGGCAGTATAAACTCTAAAGTGATTTTCACTTGATAGCAAATTGGGCAAATCACCAAATCACAGGTTATCTTGGCTGCCAGAGGAGAAATGAGACAAGCGGGTGCCATTCATGTGCCAACAATTTCACAGGGAAGGAGAAATGTCTGTCATAAAAGGCATGTGCATAGTAAAATAACTCCCACCAAAGCCAGGGAGGTTACACTGAACTGAGTCATTTCTTAAATAAATCTGTGGTTCATGTGCATTCAGGTTTTAAGATCCCAAGTGGAAGTTGGAGGAATCCAAACCCCAGAGCACTAGTCATGTTCATGCTTCCCTCCTCAACCAGCGTGACTCTGGTATTTCAAGTTAATTGAAGAAGGTTGTACTACATCTTGGTGTTTAGGACTGAGATCAAGGAGCACTAAAACTGAATGCTGATCACATGTCTTGGAGATTAAAATTGGACATAAACATTATATTGATTTGGAGGAAGAAAGCTCACTCAGGGCAAATGTCAAGGTTGAAGAATCCTTTTGCAAGTGAGTCCTATGGGATGCTGCAGCATCCTCAGTCCACTGTCATCACAGAGTTAAGGACAGACACAAACTGGAAGCAATTTGGCAGGAAGGATAATGGGACCAGTTGGGATCTGTCATCAGCATACTGGCCACTGCAAGAGAGTGATTAAATAGGAAGACACAGACAATTACCAAAGACTAATTGCTTATTGTTGCTAGAACTATATTTTAAATGTGTTTTTCTTTTTAATTGCTTTTGGAGTGAATAAAGTATCCTTAATTCAATTCTAAAATGTTTGGGAATAGGAAACCTGCCAGGAACTGGGCAGCTCAGAGGTCTTGTGAAAGCAATTGCCGCTTTTCACCGGCGTATGTTCATGTTCAGTCATCCCGTCCTCTGCCAACTTTCCCGTTTTCATGTTTGTGCCTCTATGTTGGCTGAAGGTCTCTGGGTTGTTGGTACTTTCAGAAAGCTGCAATAGTTTGTTCATATGTTTTTTATTCATCACTGTCCAAGAGCCTTGACCAGAAGAGAAGCTGAACTCTTCAGGTCCATAGGGGTTTGGGATCAGCAGACTCTGAGTATTATGGCAGTTTGTAGGACAGGACTAGCAGTGGTTGACAAGGTGAGATATCTATGTAATTTAAAGCTGTTACAACACAAACATCTGTACACCTCTGTGCTCTGTTACTACTGACTGCAGGGAAATTAAGCAGGGGGTGGATTTGGCTCAGTATTGTGTCAGTATAACAATAAATGAGCAGGAGATGAGCAGGAGGTCTTAGCATTCCAAGCTAAGATGCTCAGGTTTGGTGTGAGGAGCAGGACCAAATCACATACAGAAGGTTTTATATAAGTAGCTGTGAGGGTCTTGTGTTATTAAATAACCATTCGTACTTTCATGATGAGAATGACAGGGAACACAGTTTTTATATTCATAGAAATATCTTTTGTATGGATGTATTCAGTTCTGAAAATACTGCAAGACCTCATCATGGACAAATGAATTTAACCAATGCTACATCTCTGTGCGCAAATAATTTGCGTGAACAGTTTGGAAAATGAAAGGAGACTGGACTACACTAGGGAGAACAAGTGCAAAAAGGGGAAACAGAAACAGTGTTTGGTGTCATATTTTGGAGGAGACAGACAAACAAATTCAAGGATCCTATCACCTCAACAGAACAGCACATCACCTTCTCCTCTAAGCTGCCATAATGAGATTGAACCCCAAAAACAGGCTACTAAAACTGACATGAAGCATGACAGGAGGGACAGGGAATGTGCTTGTTTGGAGACAGGATCAGCTTGCTCTATACAGAGAGTTTGCCTGTAGTACAGGTTTTTCCTCCTTTCTGATCTTTCTTTCACCTGCATAAAATATAAGATCAGAAATGGAGAGAATTGTTCAACGTATTTCTGAATAAATGATTTCAAAAAGAGTTCTCTTTGCATTGTTAAGTTACTTGCAAAACCCTGAACAAACATTCTTGAAGAAAAGGGCAGGGGAAAAAAAGAAAACTGAAGAAGTTTTTCCAGACAGCAGGGCTGACCCTTCCCTTTGCTCTTTTAGGGCAATTAGAAGTAAAGCTGGCCTGGGCAAAAATTTTAATCAGCACTTTAGGTTTTTTTGAACACAGAAAAACTGAATCATTCTGTGAGACCATTCCAGCAACTCTGGCTTGGGCTCTAGGTCTTTGGCTTTCCTCTATAAAAGTACCTGATGGACACTATCAAGAGATGTCACTGGTTTTTGCTGCTCCTTTCTCCTCCACAGACCATGTCTCTCCCGGTTCACAGGCAGAGATGAGTAAAACTAGTATTTTGGAACAATTCTAACAGCATAACAATCGTTAATTGATAAAGTACCCTAACAGTAACTGTAGGCAAGTCTTGTTTTTCTGGGCTTAAAGGTCTCCTTTATCTTGTATGTGCTAAATATTTACTCAGTTGGGCATTTCATGCCTTGAGCTTTGTTGACCTACTTGTTTGGACAAAGCCATTGCTCTGTGAGGTGTTTGCTGGAAGTCTTGGGCCAGCTGCAGTGAATGGCAGAGGCCAGTGCAACTACATTAGCTGGGGATTCAACATCCAGTTTAAAAGGAAATACCAAATGGAAATGTCTCCATCCCCCACTGTAACAATGGGCAAAACCACCATGCCTTCCTCTGCAGCCTGTTTTTTAAAATCAGCCCAAGGATGAGTGAGGAGAGTAAACATTGTTGGAATATGCATTTCCACTGTGGTTAAATGTATTTGTGTGCAACTTTCCAAAATTAAACTTTGACAGTGGCAAATGGGGATTTGGGTGCAGAAATGCAATTAGCTGTGACTCAGGACTCTGGATGTACAGGTGGGCAATGAGTTGTGAGTTCTCTCATGGAAACTTGACAAAGTAGCAAGAACAACTTACAATGTGTTAATATGAGCAGAGTAAATAACACAAAATGTTATTAGTGTTTGACATTCATTTCCAAGTTGCTCCTTTAGGTGATGTAGACAGAAGTGCACCCGGCAGGTGATGGTAGGTGATGTTTTTCTTGTGGAATAGTCATTGTCTTCCTGTTAGTAACATTCATTCTCTTTTCTTGAGAGTTCTGAGATCCTGAAAGAAAGACATTATAAGAACTCGGATGTATTATTTTCATAGAATGGTCTCCCAGACATCCTGTGGTGTCAATAAGCATCACCCATCACTTGGGCCAGGAATTAGTTTTTCCATCTTAAAGATTAATTCATGGAGATCACAAAAGGCTTGGCTAAGGCTTTCAAAGAAAAAGCAAGACTTTCCAATCACCCTTCTCAGTAGTTTGTATCAGCTTATCCTCTGCCTTCCAAAATGTGTGGGACAACGTTTTCTCCCTTCATACAATAATCACTTAGAGAATGTCCTAGAGATAAAATAGAGTGGTCCTGTGCCTGTTCATAGGTGCAAGGCAGAGACTGTGTCTGTCCTTTTTTTCATGGTTATCAAGCATTGCAGGGTAAGTTTGGCACCCAAGGATTCCAACGTAGTGGACATTGTAGGTAAATGAATAGGAAAGGGAGGGGCAGCATTCTCTTGGCTTATTAAATTGTTTTTAAAATTATTTAACTTTATTTAGAAGGAGATCGAGAGATTTCTAGGTCTTTTGGGGGGGATTTCCCCCCTCTGGATTTTTTGCTCCCAGTTTTGAAATGTAATTTATATATTCTGTTTGAATTAAACTTGGTCTTTCTAATTCTCCGAAGTACTGTTTCTCTCATATCTGAATCTTTGGAGGATGGAGATACAACCACGACTGTCTTCTGTGCTAGTGACTGTATCGTCTGATTCAGAGCTCCTGTATTCCAAAGCCAATAATGATTCACTCTCACAGCAGTGGTGTGAGCAGTCTCAGCTTTTATATGCCATCTGTGTGAGTGAGCTGAATCTGCAGAAATGGGACCCTGTACACATGGCTTTTCCTCTGTTCATGGATGAAAATATTAAAGCAAATCCGTATGGTCCATGAGATGTTTTCTGTGTCAGGAAGGGAGTAAAACTGCCTGTCAAACCAAGCTGTTCTCCCTGATGAAAGGGGACTGTTTTTAAACACTCCTTTCCATAGTATTTTGCACGCCAGCCATGTGTGCTTTCTCATCTGACATCTCATTGAGATCCTTGGCTTCGGTTCTGCAGGAGGGAAGTGTGTTCTGGAAGGGAAGGAAATTATCTCTCAATATATACACAAGCACGTGTGCACACACGCTCTTGAATCAATCTTAAATGAATTGAATTTTTTTTTTAGGAATATGAAAAAAAATTAATCTGGTTGAGCCAGACTTAATTGCTTCCCTTTTGTTTGGATTTTCTGTTTTGTCATGAAGATATTAGGAGGCAGTGCTCAGAGCTATTATTAGATACAAGGATAGAGACAGAGGGCAAAGGGTTCATTTACAATTCCTACAGCAGTGCATTGAATTTTAAAGCTAAAAGGCAAGTTGATGAGCATCTTGAAAATAAGGATTCATCCACTAAGTATGAGTGGAGTATACTCCATGGAGTATTTCTGAAGGTTCATGCTGGTCTGGGGAGCTAACCCTTTGTGAAGCTACCCACTGGTTAGAGGAACCAGAAAGAAAAAGCGGTTTTGTTTTTTCTTTTTTAGTTAATGAAAGAACTCATCTTGCAGGGAGAAGCTTGAAAACATGAACTGATATAAAGTAATGAATTGATATAAACACATTTCTTTTGAAGGAAGCAACTGGAGTTCAGTTCTCTGTCAGGAGGCTGGGAAGCTTTAAGGTTATCCACAGACACACATTTCCGTGTTTTGAAAAATTCAAGTCAGTTAATCCCAGATAATGGGATACCATTATAACCACTACCTCACCTCCATGATCTTAGGGCAATACTGCAAGGAGCAATTTGATCATGTTGGGCAGGAGAACCCATAGATTAGAGTGTGCTGTTGCAAAAGAAATCCAACTCCAAAACAGTTTTCTAGCCCTTTCCTAAAATGCGGTGGTGATTATAACTTCCTGATATGGTTTGAAGCTGGCTCCCTGCCAAGTCTCCAAACCTTACCACCAGAAATCCTCCCCACCCCCCAAACCTCAGGGAGAAGAGGGAGAAAACAACCAACTAAGAAAACCCAAAACGAGAGAGACAGTTAAAGTGATATATATAAATATATTTACACTTATGTTACAATTGAAATATATACAATTTAAAATATATACAATTTCACAAGGGAAGGGGAAGGGGGAAAGGAAAGGGAACAAAACCAAAATAAAATATATATATATATATATATATATATCCCAATCAGTAGCCCGAGATCTAGTAACTAAAGAGTTAGCAAAGAAAATATCCCACCACTCTCCTTGGGACAACCAAGAGTCGCTCTGGGACGATTGCCGGCAACCTCCGCCTCCCAAGGTCTACAAGGCCTTACCAGGCCTCGCTCCCCAACACGGCAGACTCAACAGCAGGGAACCTGCACCTCCAAGCCGCCGGAAGGAAAGAGAGCAAAGGCCTCTCCTCCTTTCTTCTTATAATCTGGTTTACGTAAAAATCGTAGGGAATACTGGGTAGATCTGGACCCTTCCTTGGTTACAAACTGGTCACCGAGGAAGGCCTAGCCCAAACCACCACACTTCCTTTCAGAGAATCAGAGAATGGTTCAGATTGGCAGGGACCTCTGGAGATCGTCTGGTCCTGTCTGCTGTTCAGGCGGGGCCACCTAAAACCTCTTGTCAGGGACCATGTCCAGATGGTTTTTGAGTACCGTCAAGGATGGAGACTCCACAACTTCCCTGGGCAGCCTGTGCCAGTACTTGGTCACCTTCAAAAACTGTAAAAACAGTGTTTCCTGATGTTCAGAGGGAAGCTCCTGTGTTCAGTTTGTGCCCATTGTTTCTGGTGCTGTCTCGGGGCACTACTGAAAAGAGCCTGGCTGTGTCCTCTCTGCACCCCCCAGGTGTTCACAGACATTGTTGGGATCCCCTGGAGTCTTCTCTTCTCCAGGCTAAACATTCCCAACCTGTCCTCATAGGAGAGATGCTTCAATCCCTTAATCCTCTTCATGACCCTACACTGTAGGCTCTCCGGTATGTCCATGTCTCTCTTGTACTGAGGAGCCCAGAACTGGACACAGGCACTCCACATGTGGCCTCACCAGTGCTCTCATTGTCAAAAACTGAGCTCCTGTGGAAAGGTTTGGAATGGGGGCTGTTCCAACTGGGACACAGACATGGGGTTTGGATAGCTCCAGTTTGAGCACTGCAGGGGTTTTTTTGGCTTGATCTACCAAGCCTCTTGTATCTGGGACTTGCTGCTGCATTTGGGCAGCTTTGGTCAAAGAGGGGTTTTCGGCTGGGTAGCTCAGCTTTGCTGATCTGACCTGTGGAATAAATGTTCTTTTCTGAACTTTTTTCTTCTCTGACATTAGCTTCTTTTTTTTTTTTCTCCCAGTGGTTGTGCTGAGGCTTGTTCAGTTTGCCAGACTAAAGGGCATCACAAGAACATGCATCATTTTGTACTTTTTGTCTAAGGCAACAAAACAAAAATAAGTTTAAAAAAAATCGGTTTGTTATATTTTTTTTTCTGTGAAAGTTCTTGAAGCATAAAAATAGTGTCTTTCCTTGAAGAGAAGATATTACTAATGTAAATCCAATGCTGTTGGCAAAGGAATAATATGATATATGTCATAAGGCAAGGAACTGAGTGATGGAAAGGAGCTGGAGTGATGGAAATGCCTCACGGGCATATGAGATTGTGAGGATAGGTATTCACACAGAGGATGCTTTCTTACATGTCCCAGGGCTTTCTCGTATCTCTGAACATGAACCCGTAGTGAAATAGAAATGTTCCTGTATTAATAGTGCATTGGAGATAACCCTCATCTGAAAAATACAGTGATACTGCACAACTGGGAACCCTTTCAGAGCAGGGAATTGGACTAAGAATTTCCTAGTGTGTTGGTAATGAAACATTTTGGTTCTGTATAAGCAAATGGACAAGGTTAGTGGACACATTACTCTGGTTGTCATTGTCCCAGCAGTAACCAATTTAGAGGCTTTATATTTTCTGCTATCCCAGAAAGAGAAAGAAAAGTAGAGTTAAAAATAGAAATCCCAGAAGGAATTAAAGTGCAAAGAGTGAACAAGCTCGTAGTACTGCTGTATAATTTTGAAATCCCTTTTTTCCTTATAATCAGGACTTTAATATATGTATTACATTGCAAATTCTGGCAGTGACTGTCCTGCTCCAAAAGGTCACCTCCATACAGGAGGATTTATTCTGGCTGTAACATGTGAACATGGGCATCCAGCCCTGGATCTATCTAGCTGCTGTTTATATTAATGGTTACTGTTTGTATCTCCCTTCATCTGATGCTGTTGATTTTCTGGAGAAACATGAGAAATTATCTGTGGGTTTGGCCTTCAAGGGAGGACGTTAAAATAATATCTTCTGATGCCTGTGTATAGATCATAACTGGTTTTTTTTCATAGCTCTTTCAACAACTGTAGACAGATATCAGGCCTTCATGAATGATTTTTTTTCAAGTAGGTCCCCTGTATCACTGCCCTACACAGGACAACAGTGGTGTGTTTCCTTTCTCAAAGTTAAGTGTCCTGCACTTTCGGTTTCATTGAGATCACTTTTTCTCTTTAAGTTTCCCATCAAGATTAACACAGTTTCTAAAGCAGATGTCCAGCCTGATGTGGAACTGTCTCCTTGATTTGCAGATATCCTTGTTGATGGCCAGCTCTGTGACTGTGATGTCGTGGTGAACTGCCAGGTGGGCGACCCCGTCCCACTGCAGGTGAAGTTGACCAACTGGAGCAAACACAGCGTGGGGCCCTTTGCCCTCACTGTGATGCCCTACCAGGATTACCAGAACGGTGTGCACAACTATGACCTGCAAGATGCCATCACCTTCGTGGGGTCCAACACCTTCTACATCGACTCAGTAAGTCGTTTTATCAGGAGTATCAGGATTCTGGATGATCGGCATTTGCAGAAAAGGGTTTCCTTTTTCAATTGTGCATTTTAAGGCAAATTAATTTTTGGAAAGCACCATGATTATGGAATCTGTTGCTAGGTTTGGGGATACAGAATCATCTCTCTGAAATGGTTTAAGACTATAATTTCCTACCATGTAAACCACTAGTAAATCATCAGAGACAGTAGCTTTTGGTCACCCCAGGTCAGACTAAATGTGAGCGGGTAACCTAGATTGAATGGTCAATACCATATCACCAGTCCCTTGAGTCATCCAGTGCAGCCTGCAGTAATAGATTTTAAATAACTTTTTCTTTTTAGTCCATAAGAAATATTCCCCAGGCTAAGCCAGGGAGCTCAGCAAATCAGTTTTAGTCAGGTCCTGAGGAAACGCAACAGACTGTAAAAAGAAAATGCTAAACATTAATGACCAATCTGATCAGCTAGTTCATTTCCTTGGTGCTTAGCATACTGTTACAAAACTATAAAGAAATGCTTAAAATGAGGCAAAAAAGCCCCTTTTTAAAACAATTTAGATTATGATTTTTCTCTCAATTTCTTTAGAAAGTTCAAGTCTGGGAACTTTTTGCTTCTGAGGCAAGACACTGAAAATACAGATAAAACTACTCTCTCCCACATCCTTTCCCCCCCAAAAAATGCAACAACAAAATACCAGGAATGAAAACTTACAGACAATGCTGCCGAGTGGAACAAGCAGCATTTCTGGTAACTTATGAAATAAACATGAAGGAGGGGGTGAGTGTTTGGGATAGTGCTTAGGACCTTCGCTTAGGTCAGCTTTTTGTATCAGTAATAAAATGTACCTCTCAAAACTGAATATATGAGTGAACCTTAGTAAGAAATAAATTAAAGGTTAACCACAGGGATAGTCACCATGCACATTTTTCAATTACCCATCACAGAAGAAAATATTTCTAAAAGTTAATGAGCATGAAATACACCATCAGTTTGAATTTTAATGGAGGCTAACTTTATTCTTATAGCTGCATAATTTAAGTATATCAACAGAAATCATCCAGAGATCGGTTTCTTTGACTCGCTTCCTGACAATGTGGAGTTTTTAATCAGACTGGTGGTGTTTGGATGCCCGGCTGCCAAAGGGCCTGACCCTCCAGGCTAATGAGGGAATTGGGAGATGTCAGTGTGATGTATTCTTACCTTCTGATTAAGTCTCCTACGAGGCAAAAAGTCAGGAGGTTACATCTCTTGTGCCTACCCAGGCAGCCTTCTCATACGTTACGGTCTCTGCTTTTGCCCCATTGTTCAGGATTGTGACATTTCTCCTGTAAACACAGTCTCCAAGAAGTTAAAAATAGAATTGTCTTCTGCTATTTGTCCTCCTTTCCATCCAAAAATGTGAAATGAAGAAAATGTTGACTCTTAGACAAGAAGTGTTATATTTCACAGTGTGTAGTGTTGATGCTACAGAGACTCCCAGAGAAAATGCTTGGTCATGTTTCATTGAGGTATAGAGCCCTCATCATGGAATAAAACTCTTCAGTATATCTAATGCTGTCAGAGGCCCTTTCTTCCCTCATAATAACCAATTTAGTAATGGAAAATAGATTTCAGAAAGGTCCACCTGTTTTGGGGACAAGAAGAAAGTCCTGGTTTGAGCATTTGATGCTTCAGGGAAGAACAACCACACACAGAATTGTGTTCATGCTCTGAGTTTGGTCAAAAGTCAGACAGACACTGGTCAAAAAACTAAAGAAGCTCATGGTTGGGTGAGATGAAAGAGATTCAGAGCTTCTCTTTTTTATAAATGAAAGTTGAGACACTGAACCAGATTCCCTGCAGGTCTTCAACTCCTCTCTGCTCTGTTGAAGCCATTAAAAATGGCCACATTATTTTTTTAACCTCAGGTCATTGGCACTTGATTATTTTTCTTGTTTAATGGATGTGTCTTGAGTTGCTGCCCTTTCCCAACTGCTTGTGAAAGATGCTGCCCTCTTCCCCAGCAGACCCACCGGGAGAGATGCTGTGAGCACTTGTTTTTGTGCAGAGTTGTCCAGTTTAGCAAAACCGACGTTCGTCAGCAGTTTAAGCTAATTGGGCTGACTTCACTCTGACACTGGCACAGAGGTGCTGACATGATTTATTGCAGGGCTGAGCTGGGTGGGAGGAAGGATGGAGAACTAGAGTATGGTTTGGTGTGTCACTGGTATATGGTCAAGAATGAGTGGGAGCATCAGGTATTATAGCAAGAAAAGATACTTCCCACACCCTGAAAAATCTGTACTGTTGTCATGCTGATGCAGAAACTGCATTATTGGTATTCAATTGAATGTGATTTCTCTGGGGGAAAAACAAAGAAAACCCCAAACTACCCTGCTTTCCTAAATGTTAGTTTCATATTGAGCCTCATGCTCAAAAATTCACAGTTATTTTTGATTCCGGACTAAAAAGTTTCAAAGCAGTTTCTACTGCTATCTGGAAGACAGGGGATATATACAGGAATTTTCAGAATGCACATGCTGCATCGCAGTATGAATATAAATTGTTGAAAGGGCAAAAATCACACTATTTTATATTTCTCTTTCTTGTGGTTTGAAGTCCAGGTGAGATGATTTATCTTGGAAGTAATGTAATGACACTTATTCACCTTTTTGTGCTTTTACTTCAGTTCAATGCAGCAGCCTGGGTTTGTGTAACAAAGTCTCTGCTGGGACATGCTACTTCAAAAAGCAAAGTCTTTTATTGAAAATTTTAAAGGATATTGAACTATTTCCACGCATTTCAAATTAAGTAGAATCTTTATTTTTAAGCACAGCTTCTAATTTGGTTCACCTTACTTTTCTGTGTCTGTATTTAACAGAAAAAGTGACTTTCTCAGTTATTATTTAGCTAGTTGACATTTTTGTTCAATGGGGAGTTTTGAATCACAAGATGACATGGTGGAATCCACCCATTAAAATATGGTGCATTGACTTAATTTTTTACCTCACTTCACAACATGAAATTTGCCTTAAGCCATATTATTAAAATTTTTAGTTCTTACCAGTTTTTGGGGTTTTTTTGACTAATTACTTAATCAGACAGAGTTGCTTCTTGCCAAATTAAAACCAAAAATATTATCTTCTATGGAGATTCCTTTAGCTCCCAGCAGTTCATCCTCCCTTGTTGTTCCTGCTGGTGCCATCACTATTCTCAAGCAGGTTTTTTTTCCTGCGCTTGTTATCATGCACGAGATCAAGTGGTTGGTAGTGGGAGATGAGGAGAAATTCATTAGTAGATGGTCATTTTAAATCAACTCAGAAGCCACGATGAACATTTGCTCACTTCTGGCAGGTCCTCTGTGGCCCATCTGGAACAAATTAGTTTTCTTGGCACTGTTTTACTCGCACTGTAAACTCTTTGGGGCAGCGAACAGGAGCTGGCACTAGCCCTAATCTCCAACTGAGCTCCCTAAGTACTACAGCAGTATAAATAAGTAGTAATTAGTTCTAAGCAATCTCAGTCCCACATGGTAGCCTAAATCAGGGAAGGATTAGGATGGATCTAGAAACTTAATTTTTCTTCTATCTTGGTGGAACAAAAGAGTAACATGAACATTTTTTTTTCTTGATTCTGTGGTCATTTTTTTTCTGGGGTAGAAGCTTCCCATCTTTGGTGGAATTTTAGTAAAGTCCGTTTCAACTCTGACTCAGCTCAGGGAGCATGTATTCAACATCATCACAAGTTGGCACAGCAAGTAATGACAAATCTAGTTGGTGACACTGAGACAGCTGTGTGCTGCTAGATCGAATGACAATACAAATTTGGGCTGGGTCAGGCACAAATATGTGATCTTCATGTTTCTCATAGGTTAGCTGGATCTTGCACTGCAATTAGTGGGATAGTATGTCCTGTCAACTATGGCAGTGAACATCTGACCTGCGAACACATCTGAACAAGGCACCCTGCTCTCCCTTCACAAGCAGTGGGGAGCAAGTCATCAGGGCTAATGAAGTTCAGGGGATATTTTACCTCATTCTGCATTTGGTGAGGTGAATCCTTGTGTTGAACAGCTGGCTCAGATGTGGACACCGACTTTATAGACATTCGGGTGGATTCAGTTCCAGACAGGGACACCTGAATGAGTAGGTGTTGCCATGGAGGCTGGCCTGCTAAGCTCCCATTAGTCAATGGAGATGTGGTCTGCAACAGGTAGAACCTGGCTTATAAACACCAGGGGTGAGATTCTGTTGTCTACTATCATCTAGGTTCATCTAAGGTGGGAATCCTACTGGCCTCTGCATGCTGCTGGGAATCCTGTAAGACATCCTGTGAATCTTCCCAGACATTTTAGTCCCTTAGGCCATCCCAAATGTCACAAGGTACCTGTGTTTAGGGAGCTGTATGCTGACTATATAGGCTGCCTGGGCAACCCATTCTGTGTTTGCTCCACTGTCTGCATTGATTATATATCTTCTTTCTGTAGTAGAAACTTGGATACCTGGTGTGCAGGGACACACCTAGATGTAGGTGGTTTAACCTCAAAATTAGTCCAACTGACCTGAATGCTGCTGATTTACTTCTGCTCTTTTGGGAATGTTTGTAGGCAGCCCCACTGGAGATGCAGCCTTACTTTCCAAAGTTGGTTCCTGTTTTGGAAGAAACATCTTATCTGCATCTCAACAGTGTGAAGGTTTCAAGCTGCTTTTGCTTTCCCGTTTCTCCAAACCACAAGTGTTGATTACACTAATGGTGGCCAAACAGATATGGATAGACCCCAGACCATGAACATTGATGTTAGGTGTTGGTGCTGATGGGCCTGAAGCCATATTCCTGCTTGTCAAGGGCTCTGATCACTGCTGTTGCAGATATTCCTTCCTGGTGCAGGTGAATTAGGAAAAATGGGCTGGAAGCTTGAAAGAGATGTGGGTCCTGAGGAGGCTTTATTTGCTATTTGCCTCCACCCTTTGCTGGCTTTAGTGCCTGCCTCTGTCCTGCTCTGGATGCAAGTTCACATCAGTCCCAGTCAGGCGGAAAACAAGCTGGCAGCCCCAGGCGAAGGGGAAGGAAGCAAGAGGGGAGACGGCTTGATGTTGTTCTGCATGTCCAAACACAGTGCCAGAGGGCAAGAACTTGTACCCATCAAGAAGGGGAGATGCCAAGGACATGGGGCAGGAGAACAGCTGTGGCTGCTCTGATCATTCAGGTGGATGATACGATGCTGATACAAGTTTACCTTAGGTCAGCAAAAGTGCTCAGCACCAAAACTGAAGGGAGCCTGAACTCTCCAGCTCTGAGGATGTGGATGCTCGTGAACAGCCAGGCCCTTTTCAGGAGCAGCAATTTACAATAATAGAATCACAGAAAGGCTTGGGATGGAAGGGACCTTAAAGATCATCCAGTTCCAATCCCCTGCCATGGGCAGGGACACCTTCCACTGGACCAGGCTGCTCAAAGCCCCATCCGGCCTGGCATTGAACTCTTCCAGGGATGGGGCATGCACAACTCTGGGCAACCTTTGCCACCCTTCATCACCCTCACAGTAAAGACTTTTTTCTGCATATCTAACCTAAACTTCCCCTCTTCAATTTGATCCCCATACTCCTTGTCCTATCACTACAGTTCCTGATAAAGAGTCTCCAGCTTCCTTGTAGGCCCCATTCAGATACTGGAATGCTGCTGTGAAGTCTCCACTCAGCCTTCTCTTCTCCAGGCTGAACAGCCCCAACTTTCTCAACCTACTCATCATCCTTGTTCAGGTCTTCCTGTACAGTGGCAAGTTGCCCTTCAGCAAAGTGAGTCCACAGACCCTTTCCCAGTTAATACCCCATGGTTGGTGTCCCAGTTTACCAGATGACCAAATTTTTTATAGTGGGCAACAGTCCTGATAACCTTGGAGCCCTGGTCTCATCCCTTCACTATCGCAGGTGGTGATGTCCCATCAGTTCCTAGGGATGCCTCTGGCAAAGGGGACATTATTCCCTCCTGAACCCAACCAAGTCCAGCATATTTGGACAGCTCAGTGCTTCTGGATACAACACTAGAGTTTCTGTTGTGGTTGGGCTTGGGTGTCTGCTTTTCTGACCGTGGTATGTCCTACTGTCAATTTGGAATCAACACTGGACTCTGTAATGTGATGGACACTGAGGTGTTTGGGGATGACCAAAGAAAGGTCCATTGCTACTGGGTGTTTAAGTGAAAAGAAAATACGTGGGCACAGCTCTACCAGTGAAATTAGGGATGATTCTATGAGTGTATCTTAGGTTGATGGTTTCAGAGTCCAGAGAGAAGAAAGGAACTGGTAAAGATGGCTTTGGCTGAGGGAAGACCAGTACTGAGGAGATCAGGTGTCCTTTTTGGGTCTTTTCTGCTGGTGGTGTTAAGTTGCCTTTTCACAATTTTTTGAAAAAATCCGTCCAGTGGAATGGCTTTGTTGTTGATTTCGTGTTTTGCATCTGCAGTAACTTTAATCCAGTTACAGGCACCCTGAAACTGGATTTAACATCTTTTGGGAGCAGATATTAATTCAAACATTATCACATGCTAAACAGTCGTGGGAGTGTTAAAGTTAGAAATGACTGAAGTGTCTTGCTGAAATGATGAACTAAGATATATTACTCGTTGTGAAGATATAGACTGTAAATTTTTTTTCGTTGAAGGGAGATATGTAAATGTAGAAACATTGTGTACTCTGTATTTTATTTGGACAAGTTAAATCAGGGTACCTACTTCCTTTTTTTTTTGCTAAACTTCATTATTTTAATGATTGTGAATATTAAAGATTCCTAAATTCCTAATATTAAAGATTAGAATTAGCAGTCAGATTATGTCAATAATAAGTGAGGATAAACTTAGTTATTGATAAGTTGTTAAGTGGTGTTTAACCATATATTTAAAATTAATTCAGAGGCATGATTTAGACCTTTAATAGACATGTTGATAAATGCAGTCGAAGGAAAGATTTCGTGTGATCTCTACTTTAAACTAACTCTGTTTTGGAATCAGTGACTCCTGAAAGCCTGTGTTGTGGTTTGAGCTGTGCCTCATCTTTACTGCATGAGTGAAAAATACAGGATTTAATTTTCAGTGCAACGGTTTTGCTAGAATAGGGACAAGATCTTTACTCCTTTTTGTGTGAAAGCAACATCAAGATGTGAATCTAGAATACTTGGAGATCATTTGAAGGAGCTACTGAACTGCAATTAATTTGCTTTGTTGTTGGTTTATTTATACTGATTTTTACGTTCTCATTTCCAGGTAAAGCCGACCAAAGACTCTGTGTACTTTGGAGCACTTCTCTTTCTCTACACAGGTGATTTCTACCTGAATATCAAATTCCATGAAGACAACTGCAGCAGGGAGCTGCCTCTCTCCTGGCTCTGTCTTCCCAGTGTCCACATCCGTGCTACAGAGCCTGTGGTCCCAACGAAGCTGTAAATGTACTGTGTGCTACTTGATTAACCACAGCGCACAGCAATGCTTGGCACAGCCTCTGCTTGACCCCAGCTTGTTTCTGTCCAACCCCAGGCCACAGACTCCACTTTGGAGGAACAGCTGAACACTTTCTGAATTGGCGGATAGTCATTTGGGCAGCTGCCTTTGCTAATTTCAGAGAGAGGGAGAGAGAGATTATAACTGTGCTGGAGTTTTCCTCTGTTTCCAAAAAGCCTTTGAAATTGTTAATATATACATTATACTTTAATATACTCCATTGATGTCAGTGGTTTGAAAGGGTCTTGAGGACTGAATTTAACCATGTGTTTGAAGGTCTCAATTCCAACTTGAATAATAATAATTTAGAATTTTTCAGTAAGATTTGTGTATCTGTATGAAATTCCTCCTGGCTTGTTCTGGACCCATGGCATGTACCCTTGAGGTATGGATGTCTCTTAGATTTTGTTCACTTGCTTGTTCTTGTTCACTTGCTTGCTGAGTATTTGGTGTCTTTGGTAATAAATAGCAGTTGTGGTGCTCTTTAGTGTGTTACTGAAAGTAAGAATAGCAAATGTGCCTCCAGTTCTCTCCCTCCACTGAACCCAGTGCCACTTGCTCCTGGTGAAGTCACTGCCTTTAGTTTGGCAGATCTGTGAACTAGAAAGGAAAGACGGTGAGGAAGAGCTAAAGAGCTTTGTCCTTGAGAGAAGAAATAAACCAACTTTTGGGTTGCCTAGAGCTTGCCTGTGAATTTGAGTTGTCACAGTTCTGTTTTGTACAATCACTTGAAACATTTGCAGGCACCTAAAGACCACCGGAATTAATCAGATGGTTGTTAATATAACTTTGCATGAATTTTTGCAAACTCTTCTGAACAGATTTTTCATGCTAATGTACTGCTTTATTCTGTGGCTGTTTTTTCTTTTTTTTTTTTTTTTTTCTTTTTTATACTTTTTTTTATGTTTAATTATTAGCTGATTAAGGCCATGGAATTCCTGACTGTAAAAGTAGTTGATGAATGTACTGAAGATTTAGCCTGTTTTTCAGAGTAACGTTTTTGTATAGTGAGATATGTTTTTACCCCATATAAAGCAGGGAGATGTCTTAGCTGTATGATTAATATATTATTTCATGTACCATATGTTTAAAGCCTGTCTCAATATTTTCTTAAACTTGTAGTTAAATTTGGTGGTAGAACATTTCTGGGGGTGGATAAACCAAGCGGGGGTAGTCCAGTTAACTCTGTATGATTTAAATCTACATGCACAACCTCTTTGCAGATTTTTTTTGTTTCTTTAGACTTCATCCAAATGTGGGCCCCCCACTTCATGCCTGACCCGGTAGCTTGTTCTGGCTCTCTGCACCATATTTTTAGATGTGACTGGTGTTTTCTGTAGGAAAGACAGTGCTCAAAACTCAATTCATTGCATGTTTGCAAATGACTGTAATGTATTCATTCTTTCTAACTTGAGGGAACTCTAGCTCTAGCGTGGAATTTCCAGTGTATGCAGGGTATTATCTCTAAAAACGTGTATTGTGGCAATGTTATCAGTGTTTTTGCTCAAGCTGTAGCTCTGTGCGCAGCTTTGAATGCCAGAGTGGAAGTTTTCAGCCTTGAACTGATGGGAATCCGAGGCCAGCTGAAGATTCACTTGCAATGATTTACTGCTCTGTCAGCAGTGTCCAGTAACAAAATTGTTCCTTAGACTTGCACAGTGGCTCTGGGCCAGAACACCCATGGAAAGAGAGTCCAACAGCTGAGTTGGGCATTTATTTTTGTGTTGGTGGAGCTTAGTTTACCAAACTGTGCTGTGAGGCTGAATTCTCTGTCACTGGGTAGGCATATAAACAGAAAAAATAAGCTCCAAGGAGAACAGGAACTAAACCAGTTGATCTTCTCCATAAAAGCTTCTTTTTGACATGTGTGTCTGTACTATGTTGCACAACATTGTTGCAGTAAAATCCAAATTGAGTTTTATTCAGTATTCCCAGCAGGTAATCTGCAGATTCTAGGAATAAAGCTAAGGCTTTATAAGGGCCACATTGCATTCCAAACAAAAATATTGTGAAGCACATGCTGTTGCATTCAGGATGCTTCAACTTACCCACTTATGGGATCATTTCCTAATTTGTTTTTGACAGCATTCTCTGAGAAGAGAGGGTCTTGTTCTGTGGAGCCTGTACTGGGATGCAACATTCCTGTGTCTTTCTACTAATAAAGGATCCTGATCCACAGCCTGCTAAAGCTGTTGGAATGGGAACAGCTTTTATTATAACAAAAACAAGCTGTATTATTTCTTAGGTATCCAATATGCCATTATAAATCTGTCATATGTGCATATAAATATAAGTTCTTATGTGTGAGCTGACCCTTAAAGGTCTGTTCATTATATAGTAGACTACTCTGTCCCTTGTCAGCTTTGATGCTTAGTTACTTTTGGCATTTATGATATCTTTCCCAATTTTCTCACACTTTTGCTTGTCTTGGTGAGAGAGATGAAACACAAGAAATTCTTCCTTCTGAAGATCATTTTTGATTTGTCCAGAAGGAAAATATTTAAGTGTTAGTATAATTTGGAGAAAGGTCAGGTTAAGGTGCTTAAAGTCACTGGGATTGCTGTCAGGATTGGTCACTGTACTGCTTGGAAGAAGGATAATATTCCTCTGATCTGTTCTCCTGTCCTGGTACTGAAAACTTGCTTTTATTCCTCCAAAACACCCAGCAATTATTTTCAACATGATAAGCCAAACTGCTCATTGTTATACAGGTGTAAATCTGATACAAACCCAGTGGTTGCATTAAATCATTCCTAATTTAAATCACCATTGCTGAGAGCAGACTTTGGTTCAGTGGATGTATGCATTGGAGAAGCCTAAGTTGTGTAACTTTAACTGTCTGAATAAATACTTATATCATTGCATTTAAACCTTTGCCTGTCTCTTCTGACTGTAATTCCTGATAGTGTTCTTGTTTGTTTTTACTGGTAATAATAACATGTCTCTTGATGCTGTATTCTGTCTCTGAGAGAATGTGTTTGACCCTGGAACTGAAGTTTCGGCTTCACTCAGCCTTTCTCTTCCCAGATGAACTCAGAGCTGGTGAAAAATGTCTACTCTATAGCATGGCTCCTGTGTCAGTGTCTGGTCACTGTCAGCTGCACTCACATAAAAGGCAACAAATGCCTCAGTATCCCAATATTGACACTGAGGGTGTTGAGGCACTGGCACAGGTTGCCAAGAGAGGTGGTGGATGCCTCATCCCTGGGAACATTCAAGGTCAGGTTGGATGGGGCTCTGAGAAACCTGACTTCATTGAAGATGTCCCTACTTATTGCAGGAGGCTTGGAACTAGATGACCTGTAAATGTGCTTTCCAACCCAAACCGTTGCATGACTCTATCATCCTGTCCATCCTCTAAGAAACAGCTCGAAGGCTGGAAGGAGGACCAGGTGGTACATCTTGGAAGACTGGCCGCAAGCACTTAAAAACCATCTGATGTCCAGTCTTGTTTGAGCTCCTTCTATCAAAGTCCTGAGGCTCCTGTGTTTGGATTCCCAATCTAGAAGCTCTTAAACTTTCCTTAGTGAGAGCCAGCTGCACTCTCCCTTCCTGTAATCCTCTGACTCCCTTCCTGGGTGTGGACACTTTTTCTGTCACTGAAATGGGACAGTGCATCCATCCTACTTACTCTAATATTAGCACATTATTGGAAATCACATTAGTAGACTACCTTTTTACAGCTAATTCAGTCACACATCTTCCTGGGGAACTTGCTAAACCTTTGTCCAGATATGCAATCCACATCTGAACCTGCAAATTTGACATTGAGGCCCCCATCCCATAGTGTTGCATGAGCCATCACCAGTGGCTCCCAGGAACCCTGGGACAAGGAGAAGACATCTCATCCAGATCTGGCACTGGCATTTTAGGACACGAGGAATAGATTTGTACAAGTCTGGGAGTGCAGAAGATCCTTCCAGGTCAAGATGTGCTCAGTGTGTGCCTGTACCAGTCACAGTAATGAACCTTGAAGGTGTAAATCATGTACACAGACTGCTTTGGGAAACCACGTTGCACCCAGTGCTGCACACCAGGTGAAACAGTGTTCAGCTACCTCCTGTTTGCAGTTAGTCTTCCAAGTGTTTCTCTTCCAAGGGCTGGTACCAGCACAGGTTGCACCAGCATCCTTTCATCCTCCCCTTCTCCACAGCCACAGGAAAACACCTCAGGAACTGCTCAGAAATCACTTGGCATAAGGGAAGGCATATGTTAACACTGGGGAAATGCAGCACCACTTCTGTGATGAGAGAGCACTGGATCCTCTGAAGAGAAAAGTTTGTTACAGCCCAGTGTCCTCTGATGCCATGACTGGAGAAGGGCGATTTCGACCCCTTTTCAGCATGTGTTCAGCTTGAACAGAACAATGGAGACATTGCCAGAGAGAAATCAGGCCAACTATTGAAACATTTTAACAATGAACATCTTGTTAATGGCTATGAGGACGTCATCACTAATCTGTGTCAGGAACAGGACCTTTCTACTCTCCAAAGCCTGCCCATGTTCTTACAAACCAGTCCAGGCCCACGGCTGAAGTGATACCATGGTCCGATTTAGGCATCTGCCTGTGGCCTCCTTTCCCAACAGCTCAGATCCAGAGCAGAGATGCCATTCCCTCCCCATTCCTTTTGCCTGATTCACCTTTTTGTGTGGCCACATGAGGCTGAACCCATGCAATGGATTTGGGTTGAAAACAGGAAAGAAAAGGCAGGGGAGTGTTGTCCTTTAGTGTGAGAAACACACTACCCCACATGTGAGTGAGGGGGTTACTGATGTGCAGCTCCATCAACACACAGAAACCTGTGAGGTTGCAGCATCCCTCACAGACACATTTACAGAACTTTTGGGGCAGAACAGGGGTAAGTGAGCAGTGGGAGGGAGGGTGGAAATGCAGAGGGAAATAGCACAGGGCTACAAACACAGACACCTCCACAAGGTACCTGAAGTTAACTGAGATGAATCAAGGCCAAATGGGTTATGTAACTGCCACAACATTAAAAATAGGTTACGCTGTATATTAAAATTTCATTTATAAATTGTTTATAGAGCATTCATAAATGTTAGATGTGGTAAGCACGTTATGCACACGAATACTTTGTGTTCCAACATTATCGATGGCTGTGTACACGGCAGCTGCAGGTATTATAGATGGTTAAATCACAGCTCTAGAGACCAACAGTTCAATAGCAATATACAATAAGTGATTCATCAATCACCTCAACATGTATTAAGAAATTATGTGCTCTTTTTAAATGGAACCTTAATAAGAAGTGTGACCTTAAGAAGTGTGAAACAGAGAACTGTTCCCCTTTCATTCTTTTTTTTTACTCCTAAAAAAAAAGACAAAACCCAAAACCCAACTCTCAATTCACCAGTTTAATAATGACTGTGCTTTTCCTCACCTCTGGCTTGAGAAAGGCCACAGACTCCTGAGAATTAAAAAGGATTCATGGAACAAGTACAGTACTTGGATGTGCCCTGCTCTGCTGCAAATATGTTTTGTGTCTTTTGGGGGTATGGACTCTGGGGATGCAGGAGCATGTCATGTCAGGAAGGATGTCACTTTGCCAGCCAGGGTGTCTGCAAATCCCTGGAGAAAGCACAAGAGCAAAGGTAAGGTGAATGTAAATTAATTAAGGAGCAGAGCAGAAGAGGCATGACATGAGACTTGAATAGCATAATTTCATTTATTGAAATTACCCCTACAGCCATCTCTGGGCATTTGTTCACATGAAGATGCCACCAGAGAAGGTGCCACCATTGCAGACTCCCAGCACAAGGCAGACCAAGTAAGAGTTTCTCCTTCCCTACCAGGGCATCCTCCATAAACCTGGAGGAAGGTGTAAAGCCTGCCCATCCCATCCCATCCCATCCCATCCCATCCCATCCCATCCCATCCCATCCCTCGCTTCCTTGGAGAGCTGAGTCCCTCAAGACTCTTTTTACTAGTGGAAGAGATAGGAGATGTTCCTGTCTTTCCACACTTGGCTGAAGTCCTGGTCAGGGCTGTGTCTTTACAAATCTCTTGAGGAGGGCACTACAGGGACCTGGCCTGGGTCTGTAGTATTTGAATTGTGTATCAATACTGGTCACTTGCATGGGGTGTCAGAACAAAGCCCATGGATATTGTACATTTAAACTTAGCAACAAAATAAGACAAAATATGTACAAATGCTTTGGGATAATATATTCAATACGAACATTGGGTAAATCTACCAGATTTTCCCTTTTGTATAGCTCTCTAAATGTTGCTGCTATTGGTTTCAATACTAAATCACGTCTTGTAAAGCTTGTGATCAGTCCATAATGGGGGCTTGGGGTCACAAAAGCTCTGTCGAGAGAAACAATAGGAGGGATCAGTGATATTATTAACACAAGCCTCTTTATTTAAAACCACTAGATATGACCAGAAGTCACACTGTGACCTGTTGTGATTTACAGGGTAGACATCTATGCTTCCTAGAAAATCCACAGTGAGAAGGGGCTCTGAGGAAACACCCACCCTGCATCAGAAAAGTTTCTAACCTGAAAGGCCTGGGTTTTTCCAGTGGCTGTAAAGAGAGGCCAGGTGACTAGTTGAGATGGAGACATTCACTTACCAGACCACTGCATTCAGCTGAGTAAAATCATAAAATCCCAGAATGATTTGGGGTGGAAGGGACCTTAAAGATCCAAAACCTAGTTCCAAACCTCCTGCCATGGACACCTTCCACTTGACCAGGTTGCTCAGAACCCCATCCAAACTGGCCTTGAACCCTTACAGGGATGGGGCATCCACAGCTTCTCTGGGCAACCTGTGCTAGTCTCTCATCACCCTCACATGGAAGAATTTCTTCTTAATAATCAATCTAAACATATTTTCTTTCAGTGTAAAGCTATTTAATCTTTATGTCCTATAAAGCTTCCTGTACTGTCCCATCAAGTATGGATAAAGTTAGCAAATGTATTTAAAAGCTTTGAAGAACTCAGGGAGACAACTCTGAACACCAACACCGTTAGCACAGGAGACTCATTTCTTTAGAGACCAGATAGAGGGAACCCCTTTCCCTCCCCATACAGGGTGCAATTCCATGGGGTTCAGATTTACACATGGACTCTTCAGCTGCTGTGCTACAAATACCAGGGTTGTGGCTCATTCCCAGTACTTTTCCTTTTCATTGTACACACCATCTGCCAGGTGTACAGTGACCTTCCGGGCAAGCAGGGCGTCCCACAGTGTGTCAGCAGGGAGCCACATGATGGGGAAATATAGGTCTCCTGGGGACCACTGGTATAAAACGCCCAAGGGAAGAAGGAAACCTGCTGCAGTTTTATCTTGGCTTTGTGCAGACCTGCTCTGACGAGACCCTGGGCTGGGAGGCATTTTGAACTGTTCCCGAATGAACAGGGTCATATTTTCCCTCTCCCTGTTCCCCACACCCCTGGCTGAGCTGTAGATAAGGCAGTAGTGTTTTGGCAGCTGGGAGGTGACACTCTATCTGTTTGCACATACAGGACACTGATGGAAATGTGCCACCCATCACCTTACTGGGGTTAGTTTGCCTCTGCTCATCACTCTGGGGACATTGGTGGTTATTTTGCTGGCAGTGCAAAGAGCAATGATGCTGGGACAGACCACAGACCAGGCAGATGTCTGCATTCAACACCAAAAAAGCCCCTGCATCAGCCTTGCTGACTGCTCTGTTGTAAGGCTTGGTTCCAAACCTCTTTTCCCCCCTGCATTAGATTTTCAATTTCAGAGAATTTTTTCTGACAACAGATTTATTTATTTCATAATCCCTTGCTGTTCTTTGTGTCCCTTTTCTGCAAGTAGACTGTACCATTTTCTCTGTTTGGTCTAATCCTGGGTTTCTGGATGTGGAGCGGTCAAAGTGAGTCCTGAGGTCTGTGCTGTGGATGAAGTACTCCCACTGTGTTTTCAAGTGCATCCTTCACCTGCTCGTGGCTTGTCCACCTCCTGCCCTGCTCTGCTGCCAGCCTTATTTTTAGGTTAGACTCCAAGAGGACAGTAAGACTCCTGCCTGGTTGGGCTTTCCCTTCACACCTGCCACATCTGGTTTGAATTTAGTCCATGGTACTCTTATCCTCTCGTCCCTTATCTACCAGTCCTTCCTCTGGCTCCGCACCACCACACAGGTAAGAAGACTCTGGTTCTGGTGACCTTGATGGATTGGAGAAGAGGGAGGAGGAAAGGAGGTTTAGTATCACCTCACTATCTCCTGCAAAATCTGTGTTTTGTTGCTTAGTGACAACATCTTCACACTCAGTCCCAGTGAAATGTGAAATACTGAATGCAAAGAGCTGCCGTGCAGTGAGAAGTTAAGCTTTGCTAAATGCTTCTGCTTCTTCCTACTCAGCACTGGGGATGTGATTCCCAGCTCCTCTTCCCAGCACTAAAGGGCACATCAGGTCTTGGCACTGCAGATGGACACAGCCGCCACCTGGTTCCCTGTCACCAAAGCAGTGGTGGTGGTCTCAGACTCTCTGCTGTATTTGAGACATCCCAAATATTGCTGGTGTCCAGGGAATGGGATCTGGGGGCAGATTCATGCTGCTTAGAAGGACAAGCCACAGAGCTCAGGAGTGCGAGCCAACTGCCTCACACAGGGCTTTTCTTAGTTTGACCCAAAGTTTATTTTTACTCCGCAGTCTTTCCCAGGAGGAAACACTTCAGCAGCTGTTTCTCACTTCCACCTGAAGATATAAAGGCAACCCCTAACTGCTTTCAAGCCTCCATCTTGTTAATACTATAATACACATTAAGAGAGGAGGCTCTGGAGCTACAGACAGTCCAGCCCTTAAGTGACAGTCCTAGTGGGTACCAACCCAACAACTTCAGAAAGACAGAATGGTGACCAGCCACACTCACCTTGTGAGCCATGGGCATCTTGTGGGTCCACCAGAAGCAAAATGGAAAAGGAGTGGAAAAGGAATGGAAAAGGAGTGGTAAGGAGAGGAGTGGAAAAGAAGCGGAAAGGAGAGGAGACGAGGGGAGGAGAGGGGAGGGGAAGAGAGGGGAGGGGAGGAGAGGAGAGGAAAAGAAAAAAGAAAGGAAAGGAAAGGAAAGGAAAGGAAAGGAAAGGAAAGGAAAGGA
>NW_020884892.1:1096941-1146022 GCF_003945725.1 Corapipo altera
AGGAAAGGAAAGGAAAGGAAAGGAAAGGAAAGGAAAGGAAAGGAAAGATAAAAAGAGAAAGAAGAAAGCCTATTTCAGTTAGAAGGGACCTACAAGGATCATCCAGTCCAACTGCCCAACCACTTTGGAGCTGACCAAAAGTGAAAGCATGTTATTAAGGTCATTACCTAAATGCCTCTTAAGGCCTACCAGGCTTAGGGCATATACCAGCTCTCTAGGAAGGCTCTTCCAGTGTTTGACCTGACCTCTCAGTAAAGAAATATCCCACACACCCCCCAAAAAAACCCCCCAAGCATTGCAAATTGGGAACAATCAATAAATCAGAATAGGGCCAAAACTAAACAGTGGCAAAACTCCCCATCTGTATCAGAGAGAAGAACTCAGGGACAAATGTCTGATTCAATCAAAATGAAGTGACCACTATATGAAAATGCATTTTTCATGGTCTACCTGTGACTAACAATGCACCAAATATATTGTGGACAGTCTGCCTTGATATTAAACTCTGCCTAATCCATTCAGGGGACTGGAATGACTGTGTCAGCCTTGTCTACACCAAAACAGTATTCCATTTCTGTCTTGTTTGATATTGCTTGATAGAAGGCAGCGCAGTCTCAGCTGAAAACCGCATTGCTATTCTTATAACAAGACAAAGATCTCCTCTCATTTTAGGTGAAGTATCCATTTGCATTAAGAATGCCCAGGTGATGTGGGTACATGACCATGCTTTATCTGAGGGAAAGATTGAGCAGAGTTCCTGCTAAGCCACAGCTCATCTGTCTCAGAAAAAAAATTAAAAAACCAAGCCTGGGCTGTAGCAACGCAGTCAGACAGTATTTTATCTGCCATACTGGGCAGCAAACCTGCACCTATGATAGTGCACAGGAGAGCTCTAACAGCAAGAACATGCCTCTGGAATGAATTTAGAGATAACAAGAAATCATCTTAATGTGACTGTTGAATGTACAAGGGATCCAGTAATAGTTATCACAGGTACACTTTCATTAACTCCCTTTAATTTAAAAGCTCAGTGTTTGCAGGAATCTTTTACAGGCAAAAAAGTCAAATCGAATAAAAATAATCCTGATAAAGAGCAGTGCTGCTGATTCCAGTGCTGCTGCTTCCCCCAGGAGCTGTAGAGTACAGCCTGAAATCATCTGCACTGATCTCTCCAGCCAGGTCCTGCAGCGCTTTGATGGGTCAGATGAGCCCTGCTAGACCTGCAGTGCCATCCCAGTGCCACCCATTCCCCCTTATCTCTACAGCAGGGACCCCCTAAGCTCACTGTGTACAAACAGGGCTTGGGTGGGACCTTTCCAGTGAGCAAAACATAAATGACAGGACCCGAGCTATAAATGACGTCACCGGAGCTACACATTATCCCCATCTTCAGGTGAGACAGCAGGCACAGTCCAGGCTTGCAACAATAATGTTCCTCCACTCAGGAATAACCCATGTTCATATTTATTGGGGGGAAAAAATAAATAGATGGTTTAATACCCAAACCTAGTATAATTCTGCAACAAAGTACCTAATCATGATGCAATGTAACTCCCCTTAAAGTTAATAAGCTATTTGATCTACCCGATGCATTACCTGCTCAAATCAATAAACACACCATGAAAATTAGGGATTTCAAACAACAGCCCATAGCTTAAACTCGTGGTGGCTGAGTGGGGGAAGACAGACCATTGCTTCAACATAAGGATACCCTGCTTCCTCCTCTGCTCTCCACCCTCCACCCCACAGAGGTTTACAGTAAATGCTGGCAGGGAACAAGGAGCAGAGCTGACCCACCTACGGGTTGGTTGACTTCTCAACATCTTGCTGAGCTTTTCTCCTAATTTTTCTGTGAGCAGTTCTGCTGTGTGAAAGCCTTCCTACAGATTCAGGCATTTCAGAGGACAAAAGCTGGGAAGGCTGGAGGAAATTTTGGTGCAGTGGTGGAGCATTCCCGTGGCTACAATAGGAAATGCCTTTATTAGCAGAAGCAGGATGAGGGGTGGGGACACAAAAAGGAAAAATAGTTGGGTTCAGGAAAGGTTTATTAAAGGAAAATAACCCAACAATTAGATGCTTATCTGTGTTTTGAATCATATGGATTTCCAGCTCAGCTTCAGTAGAGTTCCACACTCCTCAGGGAGTGTGGTGTAACAGCATGGTGATCTTTGGGCACAGATGGGGGGTTTAGGGTTAAATGTACCATGACTGCTTTGCTTAATGTGTCCCTTCAGCTTGCCACTGAGAATAATTCACAGGGGAATTACTGAGAAGCCATCAGTATGGGGTTAACTAAAAGTTTCTGTTAATGATCAAATGATGATCAGATGGAAATTAATCAATGATTGAATGAAAATCAACTGGTGATTCAGCAATAACTGAGTGTTAGTTATGCAGTGATTAAGAAACCAAACACTAAAGGTCAAGGAAATCTCTACTTTTCACATGACAGATGTCTTATGTATGTCTCTCTTTTTTTTTCTTTTTTTTTTTTTAAATTGATCTACAGGATGCAATTCAAAATAACCTGCAAGAAGCTTTGGGTGCCCTGTAGGTTATTCACATAAGGACATGTCTGGGTCTTGTATGTCTTGTTTCAACCTATTCATTCTTCCCCCCACCACTCCCACAGGCTGTACGGACACACTCGGAGTAGACACATGGAAAGTTGGTGTCCTTCTCCACCCCATCATAGAAGTCTGGAGATTCTTCCAGCGGGTCCACATGGAAAAAGCAAAGGGTCCAGGCCTGGGAGTTTTTATGTGATAAAACCAGGAATGCAAAGGTACCTGTAGTTATCACAGAGGAAGGGAATATGTATATACGAGTGTCTTTTGGGTTTTTTCTCTGTGGTGTATCCAGGGCATCTCCTTGCCTTTGGTTGACCTTCACATCATCACTAGCTTAAGCAGAAGCTCATGTGGGCTGTGGAATGCTAAATATGGGTTGAGAGGTTTCTCTCCATTAGAAATAGCTGAGATCTCTTATTCCAGAAGGGGAAAAGTTGAGTTTAAATGGAATGGCCATTATCCATTGTGTATCTGTGTGCAGGTAATGTCCAGTTAAGGATGAGGATTTAACATCAATGAGGCTGACTGATCTATTGACAGCTGAAGCAATTTTTTTAATGCTAAAAATGGTGTCTGGAGAAAGGATTTGACAGAGAAAGCTGGGTCACAAAGCGACCTCACAACGAGGCTTGAAATAATGATCAACACAGTTAATCTGGTCTTTACTTCATGTACTAAGGCCTTCCCATGGCCACTCCAGGCACGGTAGCCTGAAGGACACTGCTGTCTCCTCTCCAGCTCTTTTGTTTTTCATACCTCTCATTTCTGGCTCATTCACAATCCCATTTAGCTCCACTTGCCACCTGGAGTGACAATATTCCCTTTGCAGTTGGGTACCACGACCCTCTGGGTCCACAGGAGCAAAAAGCAGGACCCTGCATGGAGAACTGGCAAAGACCAAGCTGCAATAGGGAGACCAGGCAGCTTGACCCCAGCACCTGAAGAATGGGTTGCTATCCATCTGAGAGCCTCTGGTCTGCAGGCCAAGCATGAGAACAGACATCTCAATGGAAAACAGCTCTGAGAAGCCTCCTGTCTTTGTGGAACTCATCTTCCCATAGACTGGCTCCCACAAAGCATCTCAGTGTGGGAAATGGCTGCTCATCCAAACCTTTCTCCCACATCCTCTAATGCTTTACCCCAGGCTCAGCAGGAACCTCAGAGCCATCTACAAAGTGGAATTAAATCCAGGTTCTCTTGCAAGAGGCTCTGTAGGGCACAACCACCCCGAGGCTCTGGGTTTTATTCACCTACACCCAACTTTTCACCATCCCTCTCCTGGCCTCCAGTGCATGTGGCAACCCTCCCTGCTGGGGGCTGTCCCTTGGTGGATCTGGCAGTTTGGGCTTCATTTCTGCAGACAATGGTGACAGCCTGTGAAAGGGCCGTGCAGGACTGCATCTCTCTAAGTACTGAGTTTTGCAACAAAGGCAAAAAACTCCTGCAGGATTCAGACCCACTGAAGGATCACAAGTAATACAAGTGCCACTGGGTCCCTCTGTGAAAGCTGGAGGGAACCTGTCCCCAGTCAAGGAGCAGCTGGCACATGGATTGTGTCTGAGCAAGCTGTAAAGGATTTCTCAGCCTTGCAGGGTCTCGTCTGTGCGCGGCAGAGCGGCTGGCACGCGTGTCTCAGCAGGGTGAGTCACACCTGTGCTCCACTCCTGAACACAAGGCATTACATGCAAATGTTCTGGGGCGTTTTTGGCAAGCAGCTTCGTACTGGTACCCCCTCTGCCTCTCCCCTTAGCTACAGTACCTTGTGTAACTGAGAAATATGGCATATTTATCCCATTCCTCAGGCTGTCTCTATGCTCTTTCACTGTACCTTGGAAACCAAACTTCTATTCTTGCCAACAAATCACTTTCAGACGAATGGGGGAGTGTGTGGTAGCTTGGATTTCTTTTTTTCTTTTTTTTTTTTTTTTAAATTTTTTTGCAATCTAAGTAAAGACTTTAGGATCTATTTTTAAAGATTATATCCCTTCCCCCTCCACCCACTATGCTGCAACAACTGAACACTTTGGCTTGATGAGAATATCAGTAAAGCAGTCACAATCTGTAGGGTGCACTTCTTAAAACTACATTGCATAATGGGAAAAGCATAACACAACAAAATGCAATGGGGGCTGGGATTTTCTGTAGTATGGAAACTAAAAAGTCATGTCTTTAGTCAGGATTGATCACCAACTAGTTCACAATAACCCACCCCCTGACCTTTCCTGCTTTTGTCTCCTAAACATAAATCTCTCGATGTTAGAGGTATGCTAGAGCATGGTTAATACCACGTTTTGTGGGAAATGCACCCACTTAAACAATTTCTTTCTCCTCCTTGATATATTTTTGTATTTAAGGAAACTAATAAGTACAACAGTGGCAATGATATGCCTTTAAGATGATTTGAAAAGTGCGATTTTATCATTAGAGTCTGGGGGAATTACATTAGCTCTAATAAAATCATGTAGGACTTTAGTGAGGGTAATAACTTTAAAATGTTTTTATTAACAGCAATGCCAATTCTATTCTGAGATCTGCAGTGTTAACAAATTAGACATAAGAAAAAAAATCCATTTGATTCGGTTGAAGGCTACTGTATTCAAGGAAAATATAGCTTTTTCTAGATTTTGTTAAAAGTCCTTGGGAATCAGCCACCCACCTGGGGTGTAATGAGTGATTAATGCTGGTCATGTGCTATTTGTCCCTTAAAATGTAATCACAAGCTGATCATTTTGTTTAACACATTTTTGGTGATTTGATTAAGAATCTGTATGGACTTAGATTCAAGGGAAAACAAACGTAAAAAGAGTTGAAAGACAAAGGTTGCCGCTAGGTAAGGATGTTCTTGGGACCTTGGTGTAACCAAATATCTCTGATTAAGAGTTAGCTTTTGCAATGCTTTAGGCTTCTATGTGTTTGCATCTATCTTCAAAGAAGTGGGCTAAGTTGATGAGGGTAGAGGAGTGAATATGGCCTTACTCTGTGGGCCCCCAGTGCAACTAAAAGCAATAACACTGCATTTCGGGTGTCCAGAAGAGATAAGAGAGAGAGGGGGAGAAAAAGTGAAGATTTGACGTGATGTTTAAGTTTTGAAAAACAAAGATGTTCATTCTGAACTGAGCTCCTCTCTTTGGACAACCACTCTTTGGGAGTGCCTTAAGATACAGCAAACAGGAACCTTTGGATAATAATAATAATAAATTGATAATGCCCTGTGGCTCTATGTGTTAGTATATAATGCAGGGCTATATAATGAAGGGCATCGAAAGACATGTAGGAGTAACTATCCCTGCTACTGAGAAGGGGTAACAACTGCAGCACCACCAAGTCCTGGGATGGGTGTTTTCTAGGCCACTGCTTGTTTCTCATTTCCTAAGATAATCTATGCTGGCCTACAAGAGGTTTGAAGCTATCTGTTTGGTGATAAAAAAAGAAATGTTTTCTTTTTCAACAACTTTCTGTCTTTCTTCTTTCTTGAGTGTTTTTTGCCAGGGTTTTTTTGGTAGGTTTTTCTTTTGAAGGGCTGAGATGTGTCAATGACAACTGAGATGTCTTCTCCAGGAGGTGTTAGATGTCAAAGTCTAGAAAGAGTCTTATGAGAACCAGGAGGTGGTTTTGAATGAGCCACAGAAAAGCCACGAGGTATATGTTTGAAAATCTGCTGACCTTATACTGGCAATTGCAGGGAGCAGAAGAGGAGGCCGCGGCTGCATATGAATGCAAAACAGTTGATATGAGAATGGAAGCTTATCGTAATCAACTGAGTGAAAGCAAATTCGTCTGGCAACACATGCATGTTGAATTCAGTTTTCCTAATAATAGTTTAACTCTGTTAAAGGGCTGGGATCCAGGACATAAAGCCTGGAAGTAGATGGGACACTTCACCAGTGAGATGTCCATCCCTGTCTGAGGAAAAACTCAGGAAGAAACATAGAATAAAAGATGAGGCAAAGAGTTCCCAACTTTTCTCTGCTGTGTGGCAACTTATTTTAAAAACAGAAAGACTGACTGTATCAAGTTTGAAAGATGGTCAATGTTCAGAGGTCCACAGACACTAAATGGTCTTTGGCCCTTTTTGGCACTGTGTGGTCTGAGGTGCCATCAAACATGTTGTGTTCAGCCTGCTGGCTGGAGGACAGGAGAGAGGATTTGACAGGCCTTGAAACTAGCTGGTGTTTTAGCCTGAGAACTTAAAAAGAGGTGAATTTATTCACACAAAAATCAAGCTATTGTTGAATCCTGTCATTCTCAGTCCCTCTGAAAGCTATTTGGAAGCAGTTATTTTGTTGTTTTCTAAAGTGTTTCTTCTGAAAGTGGTTCCTCTTGGCTTCCTAAGCATTGGCTGAGATTTTCTTTTTGCACAAATGTCTCCATCTGTGCTTTTCTTGCTGAATCCCTTCACCATCACTGCTCCCTTGCCCTCCTACCTTCCACTACTTGTCAACTTTTGGATACTTCTCCTTGCTAAGGTAGACACACGGCATCAGCTAAGGACTACTGCTCTCCAAGTAGCTCTCTTTATGTGTCACATACTCCTTGCCTCCAAGATATTCCCAAAACACCACTCTCCCAGTCTTCTCCTGCCTCACCTCAAGTACTGTGTGCAGTTTTGAGCACCACAATATAAGAAAGATATAAAGTCCTATAGAAGGGACCTAAAGATATTAGGTCCCTTCCAACTCAGATATTCTATGATTCTATGATACCTGACCTTCCCAACAGCGTGCATTTTGTTCTCCATTTTCCATTTTTTTCACTCCAGCCATGCAGAAATTCATCCTCTTCTCACATTGCATCCAATCAGTGACTCCCCTGGATTCTATGGATGGCGTAGATATCTAGCTGGACATTTTGTAGGTGCTCCACTCTCAGGCTGCTCCTTGAATAGAATATCTCATGCTGCACTGTTGGCTGAGATGCACAATGCAGGACTTTTGTCTTTTCTGTCAGGTCTAAAGCAGCACTGCTTTTCCCACCACTTAAATCCTCAACACAGGTGCCATGTTTGAGTCTGGCCATCCTTTTCCCTCAGATCCTGCCCCTGGCAAATAACCAGGCCCCTACACTGATGCACTGCCTGCAGTAACAACTTTACTTGATATATTTTTTTTTACTGGCTGAAGCTTTTAAGGTAAGAGAGAGTCCAGCTCTTTCAATTTGTGATGGGAAATGCCTAGAAGAGTTTTGGATGTCATTAAAACAGTAGAGGGCCGAGATTATTTCTCCCTGAAGCACAAAGAAAGGGGCATCTTGCAAGAAATATCTACTCTCAGGAGATGGCCAACACAACATCCTGATGAGAAACGAGTTAAAAATCCAAAATCAGAGCTGCACTTGTTGTACTGTGGCATTGGTCTGCTTAAGTCAAAGGAAGAACTCAGATTCAAACCATCTGAGTCTTTGTCTCCCCAGAGACTTCATACAAGCTTTGTATGAGACTGATTTTGCATTAAAAAAAGCCAGATATTTATAGCCAGGGTCTCTGTTTTTTTTGTTATTGTTGTTTATGTTGTTTTGGTTTGGGGGGTTTGGAGGTTTTTTGTTTGTTTGTTTTGGAGGTTTGTTTGTTTTGGAGTTTGAGTTTGGTTTTTTTTTCCAAAGCGCAGAATAATAGGGGAAAAAGCTGCTAACAGTGGCACAGGTAACTCCTGTAAGAGGTAAGGAACCCAGCACAGGCTCAGCTACAGAAGGGGTTGGGTTTTCTTAGGTGATTATTGCATCTTGCATGAGATCAAGAGGCTTCTGGGGCATTGCATGGCCCAGAGTGGGACCTGGGGAAGGTACTTTGGGGAGCAGGATGTGCCAAAGCTGTACTGACTTTAGCTCCGTGAAAACATGACAGAAGCAGGATTTTCAGCTGCTCGTCTCTTTGGGATCACCCTCTGCACAGGCTGCTGCTGAGATGAGCATAAGTTGGCTGCAGTGGGGGATCCAGAAGTGTGCTGAGATCAGTCAAATAAATCCAAAACCATAGCTGAGAACCAGAGAGGGTCTTACTAGTACTGACTACTAAATAATAAGGCAGGAGGGTGAAAGATAAGAAGCCAGAGAGTTTCATTTATTGTTGCTTAAGAGAGAGGAAGGCATGTTCAACACTGACAACTTTGCTTCTTTTTTTTTTTCATTATTCTTTTTTTTCTAAAGCTGGAGAAGCTGTTTCAAAACTATTTCCCGCAAAACTGCGAGGTGCTGGAACAGAGGAGACGGCTGTAATTTCCAGCAAATCCAAGTAAAGAATTGTTATCGACAAGGCTTCTGCCAGACCATTAAAAAACCCAGCAACCATTTTTTCACTCCTGATATTGTGTGAGATAATGGAGTCAGCGGCAGCACAGACAACTCCTGCCTCATTAGTCTGACACCATGCTCAATAGATCCAAAGAAGTAGCTGATGGAGATGGGACCAGAGGGCCAACAGGGACTGACTGATGCACTGGGGCCACCCAAGCAAAGCCAGAGGTCTCAGGCTGGAGACTTGTGCTGACAGATCTGTTTGGGCAGCCAGAGACCAAAACCATGGCAGGGATGTGGGGTGGTGGTGGTATGGTTAAGGGGTAAAAATGACCACGGGTCTCTCACTGACGAGATGATAGAGCTGCTTATCTCCTCCTTTGAGAAAGCAGTTTCTAAACCATGAGTAGTCTTATCCCCTCTAAATGATGGTTTAAACTCTTTGCAGCTCTTCTGGTTACTTTAGCAAACTGATTTCCGTGAAATTTCATATGATGGTTTAAATTTTTTTAAAGCACAATTTGTTAGGAAAACTGAGGCCTTTTTTAATTTTCTAGAGGGAAACTCCATTAGGAGACTTTGGTGGAAGAAGTACCTGTGTAAGGACAAGGTTCCTGAGTGATGATCAGGAGAAGGAAATGCATCACCTGTGATCTGTGACCCCCCCCATCTCTAATTTGATACTGTACCAACTGAAATTATGGAAAACTCCCATTGCTTCCAGTCAGGTTAGATTAAATCCCTAAGGAGAATGGTTTGGAGGTAGAAGTGTGGTCCACATAGTCCTTTCTCTTTGATGTCTCATTAGGATTCCTTCAAAAGGAGTTTGACATGGGCATTTCTCTTATAAGCCACTATATTGGAGACAGTTCAGAACTACAGTGACTGGATCAGTTGCCCTCTCCTGTGTGATCAGAGGGATTCAAGACATGGACAGATAATCTCAGGGCATCTCACTGCTTAGATGTCCACGTCCTCCTGGCCAGAGCCTTTGTTCTAGGCTCAGGGGTGCAATGAAGATGTGGCTGGCCATGCATGCTAAATTATCCTCTCATCCTGTAGGTGATCCAATTAAGCCAAATTTGAAGAGAACCAGAGAAGTCTATGCTCTGCCTTACTGTGCATGAAGTCAGCAAGTTAATAATGGACATTGATCTCTAGGGCTGCCAGTCTGTCTAGGACTGGGTGGAAGACTTTTCAGATTTTTTTTCATCACATCATTAGGTTTCATACTGCAAGCAATAAACTCTGTAGCCTGCAGCTGTGAAAACACTAATTTGAAAGCTATTCTGCTTTATATTTTTGAGAACTCGATGCTCTATATTGTATATATATATCTATTTTTTTCCCCAAAAAATCCACTAGTTCTTTCAGTTTACTTTTCCTTTTTGCTGATTTTCTGAACTTCTGTATCAATTAGACTATCTTCATTCCTTCTTCTCTTTTTTCCCCCCTCCCTCCCTTTTGCTGCTAGAGGAACAAAAACCTTCAGGGCAGTGGGGATTTACACAGGGAAGACTCTAAACATACAGTGACACTCTTTGGCCTGTTACTTATGGATACAATATGAGCTCTTCTCATGCCTATTACTTCCATTTTGGATGTATTAATCTAATATCTTCTTCCCCTTTCTGATTTCCCAGATCTGTTGGCTTTATTCCTACATCTTCAGCCTTGTAAGATCAAAAGTATAGCCCCTGGCTAGGACTGAGTGGCAATATCTAGGAAAAGAACTGTCACCCTTCAGTGGCATGTTCAAGAGTTTCCTCTTTCTTGTGTGCTTCTTCCTTCACCCTGTGTTTACTCTCCAGAGATCTCTCTGCTTTATTGTTCCTTACAACTCCAGAGTCCTGTGGTAATTTGTAAAGCCAATCTTTTCAGGATAGTTCTCCTTGTAACATATCAGAGGGACATCATTACAAAAGTTGGCCCTGAGCGTAGATGTTTTGAAGGTAAGAATAATGTTAAACCTTGAGACAATTTTGTCAGCCTGTGTGTTTTGCATTGGTGAAAGAAGATGCAACACCTGCCCTGCTGCTGTTGTGGGGTGGTTATAGTTAAACATTCTGTCAATGTGACAAAAAGCCACATTTCTGTCTGACTTAAACACAGGCTTGGAAAATAATAACGGGAGTTAAAGTGTGACTAAGCACTTCCAACGGCTGTCAGATTTGACACTGAATGCAGCTGGTCATGCCCTTAAAGTCCTTTTTAATAAAATTACTGTGTTGTTCATTATTTGGAGCTCTAGAAAAAGCAATAAATTGTTATGCTCTCACAAAGGTAACTACCTGCTCAGGTATGTCCTTATTCTTCCTGCACCAGGAACCCTGAAGAGCCCTCTCTGGCATGGTCAGGTTGGGCCCTGATGTTCAACCTGGGATTCAAGCTTCCTTCTCAGAGATGCATATTTTGTTATGGGTCTTAGTTCATCAGACTCTCAGGTTTGTACCTAATTACTTCTGAAGTCAGTAGCACATGCTTTATATGTGTGACAAAAGAACCACTGGTGCCACAGGCACTGCAGAGCAACAACTGCGGAACTTCCAACTCCAATCCTGAGTGGCATCGTGTGGTCACTGCTGTCCCAGCCAAGGCACAGTCAACAGGCAGCGGTGTTTGATCTACCCCTGTTATTAATGAACAAAAAGAAATCACTATCCTATCTGAGTCTGTGCTGGGCTGCAGAATGAGCCATACAGGAAACTTGACTTTCATTTCCTTTTCATTCCCCATGTTCAAATCTCCATGACTGTGATTCATTACCACAAAATGACTCTGTTCTACCTTCGTATGTTGTAACTGGATTAATAAAGCCATTTCACGTATATTGGTGATGATGGCCAGTGCTTAGCACACCTGGGATTGAATTAAAAGCTGCTAGAACTGAGAGCATGAGTCATGCATACAGGCTGAGCTCAGGAGCCAACTTTTGGAGCTGTGGCTGAGAAACACATCTCCTGTGGATGAAGGAGGTGTGAGGCCTCAGTGCAGAGCCGTATGGTGATGTCAGCTCACCCCATTTATGTCTTAAACAGGGGAGTTACTGGCTGAATACTGGCCCATTCATGGGAATGAGAGCCCAAGCATGTGGGGATGCTGGGGTGGAGGTGCTGATTCCTCCCACCCTCCTTCAGGCTTTCTGGAAAGGATAAATACATTTGAGATTAGACGCGTGAAAAGATTTAAAGGTGTATCTTTAGTTGAACATAGTCATTCTCAAGGGTTAGACTCCACCTGAATTATTCTTCCACTGCAAATGCTGTTGCAGGTACCACTGGGAGATGGGGAGAACCAGATCTATGTGAAAATACTGTCCATTGCAGCAGATCAAAACAATCATAGAGTCATAGGATATCCTGAGTTGGAAGGGATCCACAAGGATCATCAAGTCCAGCTCCTGGCCCTGCAGAGGACAAATATCCCACCTTGTGCACAAAACTGAATTTCATTTGGAAGAGTAAAGGCGCTGGGAAACACAACTTGTCTTGAGTGTCTGAGGAATAACTTCAGCAATTAAGAGCGTTAGTGCATCTATCCTGGTCAAAGTCACCCAGAAGCACTCTCCTTAACTGGGGCTCATGTGAGTAAAAGTGTTGTTTGTATTCATGTTTTTGTTGTTCTGTGGCACATGTCCAACATTGTTCTCAAACCTCGAGCAGCAGAAGTTGCTGGGAATTTTTAAATTAATTATCTTCCTTTTTTTTTTTAATGGATTAGGTTGCTTTTGGATACAATGAATTCAGGTTCATTTTCAGCTTGTAGAACGTGAGCTTCAGCTATCCCTGACTTCTTTGAATCTGCGGAAATAAGAATAAAACCTGACCCTTCATGTCCTCAGTGACTCAAACTGAATTGAAGTAGATGATTATTTAAGGTTCAGAGCAGGTTAGCTGTCTCCTGTGTTCTACTGACAAGGCTCTCTCTCTCTCTATCCATCTCTTCCTTACTTTTCCTTCCTCTGCACTCTGGCCAAGCCTTGAAAAAAGACAGACATGCCAAAAATAAAACCAAGAAGTTGGATTATAGAAGTTCTTACCCAAAACAGGGTGGGAGTACTAGAAATCCAGCAAGAAAATATGTTCTCAGAAGCCAAGTAATCTGGATAGTCAATAAAGCTCAGGAATTACTTAGTGACTGTTTGATGTTTACCGTCACTATGGGCTTTGTTTGTTTACTTAAAGCTGAAGTGGTTGAGCCTGGACTGGGCTTATGTTTGTTAATAAGCAGATAAAATTTTCAACAGACAGACACACTGAAAAAAACTACTGCTATGCTATGGCCCTATCCATCTATGATGGATACAACCTACAGATCTGAACCTGCTGTGGAATGTTAGCATTCCAGCACAATTATTACCTTTCTAACCATTTTTTTGCTGTCACTGGGAGCCTCTAGTATTTGGGATCAATCTGTAACAACTTCTAAAATCTGATCTTTGCATGCTGGATGTTCCTGCTGGCTCTTTCTAATTCCTGTGTGCAGAACTGGTGTTGAAAATACTTTAGTTCAGACTCAGCCATCACAGACCAAGACATAGCCTTTATTGCATCAAAAGGCTGGAGCACTTTCTACTGTTGCATTTAACTAGAAGTCACTCTCTCTGTTTTTTTTGTGGCAGAAAATCAATGCCATAATAGCTATTCCTTTTTGGCAAGAGACTGATAGCATTGGCCAGCACCCAGAATAATGCAAGCTGGAGATATAGAGCTCTGCCAATGTACCTTAAATCTCCTGACCTTCAGCATCTCAAGATTTCCAACCCTGAGAAGAGAGCTTTCAGGAGAAGAGATTGATAATTCTGCCTGGCTGTGAGACGATGTCCAAGACAGAACTCCAGTGGGAAACTGAAAACCTCCTCTGTGTTGCTGCTTCTTTCACAGTAAGGTAAATAATGGCTGATGCCACTGAAGCCTAGGGAACTGATTACTGAAACTAGGGCTAAAGACAGCAAAATCAGTCCTTCCAGGCACGTCCTGGCTCTGGGACTGTGCTGCTCTGAGTTTGCTCACAAATGTCTGTTGGATGAAAGCGAGCGTGTGCTTGGGGTGTTTTTTCTGCCCCACAGATCAGCCCCTGTTTGGGAGAGGGACTCCTTGTGGATGCTGATGTACTGTTCCCCTGTGGGCTGTCCCCACTTTGGGACAGGCTGGGTCCCTGACACTCAGAGCCAGCTGGGCTGTCTGACCCTTAGATGTTGTCACAAGACTGTAGTTGCAGTTCTGAGTCCCTTGGCTTCTGGGAGTGCACCTTGTGCTGATTTTACCCTGATTAACCTGCTGTGCTGCTGATGTGCCAAGGTAAACTCGCCCCGTTCTTGAGACATTAACATTTTACTTCTTGCTGAATGAGAAGGTTTGGTTCACTAGTCAAAGCACGGCTCTGGGAGCCAAAAGCGCTGACATCTCAGTCTGCCTTGAGCAATGACTTACCACATGACCTTGTCCCAGATGCTCTGCCTTTATTTTTCCTTCTGTAAAAATGGGTTTATGAATTCTCAGGAATCCACCTTTCCAAGACTGTTTACTAATGTGCAGAGCAGTAATTTTTCCTGTTTGCTACTGACTTGACTTGCTTCATGAACTAGAGTGGGCTGCTGGATGTAATGATGCAAAGGAAACATTGTCCCAGTCTGATGCCCGTAATATAATTCCACCATGAAATACTGCTTCTGAAGAGATATCAAAACCAAGGATTCTTATGCATAGCTCTATCTTTTCACTCCTTTCAGATTTAAGCTTGCAGTGCTGTTGTCTACAACGCACTTGCTGCTCTAATCCTTCACATTTTACTTAATCTGAGAAAATTCCTTCCAGGGGATATTTTGATGTGCATCTGTTACATTTTTTTCCTTATAGTGAATAAAACTATCCTGCCCACATACAAACACGCTTATGAGGAGTGAAAGAGCACTATTATTTCACAGGTCTTAGATCAAGTGCAGCCATTATAACTGTTGAACTGATCTTCTGCCTAGTCAAACTATTCAATTTTGCCAAGAGATTTTTGCATGCTTGTATATTTTTATATCAATATTTGTTTAACTTCTTTTTCTTTTCTGAAAAAAAAAAAAGCAGCAGCAGCAGACAGCATCTTTTCAGACACAAGTGTTAGGAAAAAAGGAGAAGCAATAGTTAAGCTAAACTGGAAAGTGACAGTGTACCAGATGCATTGACACTAATGTGCCTCTTTAGAGTTCACGCCTAAAGGCTTTGTGTGCAATGATAAATATATTTGTTTTGGTTGCTGGAGGTGCCCTTAAATTATTAAAAGACAAAACAGAAAAAGGACTTTTCATTTTCTAGCCCCATTAACTTGTTTCACTGGCCATGAGAGACTCTAAAAAGGGTTCAGAATTGAAAAATCAAGCCTCAGACAGCCCAAAATTCAGTTATAATTTTCAACCTTTTGTTGCATTTCGTGTTCCTATCTGTCTAGGTCCAGTTACCAGTGTTGCTTAATCATAAATCCCACATCCTCTGGCTGCTGCAAAAGTCTTTTTATAATAAGAGGGAAAATAGGACATTTTCAATATTTCTTTCCATTGATTTTG
This sequence comes from Corapipo altera, assembly GCF_003945725.1. Lineage (NCBI taxonomy): Eukaryota > Metazoa > Chordata > Aves > Passeriformes > Pipridae > Corapipo > Corapipo altera. Next base: position 1,112,293 of record NW_020884892.1, read on the forward strand.
TGCATGAAAGAGAGAGGGAGAGGGAAAGATAAAATACGCAATTGTGATAATATAATAATACAGCACCAGTATAATTTTAGCTAAAAGAAAAATCCAGGTTAGTGAGATGGTGAATGGAGGCTAAAATGAAGACACTGAGGTGATGAGATTCATGGTTAATGAAGCTTTGATTCAAAGAAATAAAGGTGACCTCTTCTTTCTCTCTGGCAGGGAGAGTTTGCTGTGATCCTCACCCACATCTTTAGATACCTTTTCTGTATGTGCCCCCCCAGGCCCCCTTACACAAACATCCAAGGCCTAAGTATAAGATTGGTTCTACTAACACCAGTAGATGTGTACATAACATACACAGGCACATCCTCTGATCAGACTAGGAGTAAGAACTCATGAAGTCTTGACTGCGAAAAATATCAGGGAGCAATTACGGCTTGGAGGACATTTAGGCAGGCACTGATAAAGCAAATGCCACAATAGGCAGCAGTGGTCACATCCCTGGGGCTGAAGAACAGCCCCTGCCTATCCATCCTGAAACGAGAAGCTGTTTCAAGGCTAAATAAAACAAAGGACAGAGATTCCCTGGGTGGGTTAAATTGTAAATAGTGTCCCACAAACTTTCAGGAAGTTGGCTTTTCCGCAGTAAAATCTCTTTATTTATTTTTTAAAACTATGCTCTTTTGGGCTAAGAAAGGTCCTTAACTGTGATTACCTATGGTGATCTTTATCTCACTAAATATATAATAAAACAGAACCCTTGTTAGTGGTTAGCTCAGTATTTTTAAATATCAAGTTCCATTCATTTCATAGGTGTCTTCACCACAGGTAGTAGAACAACATTTTAAAGGTACTGTGGAGGAAAACCTGGGTAATCAAATAGAAATACACTTGAATGCAATTATAGCAGCAAATGATTGTGTACCAGTGAATCTTGGTTTAACCTAAGCTGTGCAATCACCCTCTGCACCCTTTCCAGCATCTTATTATTAACCTCTTGTCTATTGAAAAGCCACTCTCAAAATGAAGGAGCAAATGAGAGCAGTTTTAATGTTGGGTTTTGAATCTTAGCTGGGTCTCTTTTCGGGAACAAGCACAGTCAGAGCTGACAGCACAACCTATAAGGCTTCCCAACACTGTCCCTTCTGCATGACCCCTCTTTTCAAAAGCTTTACCAGAATTTTGTACAATCATGGAACAAATTTAGCTGCTTTGGCTAAAATACTCTGTCTACCTATTTATGAGCTTGTTTGTTTGGTTGATTTGGTTTTGGTTTTATTTGGGGGGTTTTCTTTGTTCATTAGGGGTTTTCTTTGTTTGTTGGTTTTGGTTTGGTTGGTTGATTTGAGGGTTTTTTAATATTTTTTTTTTCTCCACAAACCTCTGCCTTAATTTCAACAAAAATGGTTTGGCTGTAAGTTGTAACAGGGAAATGGAAAAACTGCTTGTTTTGACCAGTTTCATGAGATTTGTTGGGAAGTCAAGAGTCCAGATGTTCCACAGCAGACACGATGTCCCCCTTGTACCAGGAATGTGCCTTCTGCTACTCCTATTAAAATTCACCCCCATTAATTTTAATTATTAGCTGCTGAAATATCTGTTGGCATGTACTCAGACGGGGTATATTGGAGTCTGCATGCTAAGATACCACCCACTCTGAGTGGGCTCTACTCCCTCACTGTGCCTCCTGGTTGGCAGAACTGGGTGTACAACTTATCTAAAATACATGTGGCTGAATGTGTTGATCTATGTTTCAGCCACTCCATGCCCACCTGAAAAAGCCACACTTACTCCAAAGATAGTGCAGAGCTGATCCATATGGTCAGTAAAGTTTAGGATATGATACATTTCACCATCTTTGGTGAAATGATCATCTTTGGTCAGAGCTGAACCCCAAGGTCTCCATGGGAGGTTAAACACTCTACACAGTGGACAGGAAGAGTTAGTGGAGATGAATTTTGTCTGAAGTAAGTGATCAGTCCAGTACTGAAGGGATTCAGCAGTAAAGTGTCCTGGGAATCTGTCATGATGAAATATTTAGAGGGAGAAATTACTTGTCTGAACATTTGTTTAGCATCTTTTCTGGGTGGAATTTTTGATACTTTCTTCCCAAATTAACTCAAGCTACTAGGGATTTCAGGCCAATTCCAACTTCTCAAATGGAATATGAAAAAGAAGAAAGAAATTACAAACTTATGGAAGTATCAATCTGACCAGACTCAGTGAGGTGCCAGTGGAAATTTTTATTGTGCAAGGATTAAGAAAAAAAGTGTAAAATGCCATATAAACCGACATTTTTAAACAAAGATTCATATTTCTGTGATAGGAAAAACACTCACTAAAACAAATTAATATATTTAAAAAAAAGCAGGCAAGAGTTTAAATATTTGGAGAATAATTATGGAAATTGGTTCTATGGGGAAATATAGGGCTTGGACTTATATAAACACAAGTGGGATTTCCTACCATTAAAATATATTTCTAGTGGGTGGTAAAATATGACAACCAAATTCAAATATCAGCTTATACTATGATTGGACTTCCTAGATTCAAATTCTGCTGATGCTTTGAACTAATAGGCTCATTAAATTAACTTGGCTGTGCCTTATTAACAGCAGGACCGCCTGCAGGTAGTCACTCTCTGCATATGCACTGAACTTCCCTCCCCCATCTGCTTTCATGATGGACATCACCTAGTGTTCAAAAAGCTAAAATGGCACTCCAGAAGAAACTGATGAAGCCCCAATATTGTCTTAAGATTCTACATTCTTCTTTCTCCTAAGCCTGCTAAATTAAATTTTATTCCTTGCCCAGTTTCTGATCCCTGAGTTCCAGAAAGAGCCAAGCATGAGGATGATCCTCTCCTCTCCAACAGGCAGGGAAAGCAAGAACTGCAGAGATGCCAGAAGAAATGGCTTTCACTGCAAAATAATCTGGGCTGAGAAATACTTGCAGAGAAATGCTTTCCCTTTGAAGTTGGACATACATCTACCCCCTCAAGAAATAGCTGTTCCTGGACATTCCACTCCAAAAGCCAATGAAAGAGCAAAGAACAGTCAATCTACAGAGATACTTCCTAAAGACCTGCTAAGGACGACAATAAAGGATGGGCAGTTCTGTAATTTTGTGAGATTGAGGGTGCAGATACACAACCAGCAGACTCCCTGGTCTCCTGATACGTGGCTTGTGCTCCCTGATCTCTCAGTTGTCATGTACATTTCGGGGCTGGAGGAGCTGAGCTCTCAGTGAGCAGCACCTGCAGAGTAGTGAGGGCCTGGGAGAAGCGATCCCTGGTGACAGACGCTGGGAAGTCTGACCAAACTGGTAACTTCTGTTGCAGCCTCTGTGAACTGCTCATCCAGAAACTCCTCAGCTGTTTGTTAGCTACTGCACTTGAGAACATGACAATCCCTGGTGTTGCTGAAGGGTCTGTTTACTGCTGCAACCCTTAATGGGATGCAGCATGTCTCTGCTGCGTGTTCTACCAGCCCTGGCTGCAAAAGGGAGGAGGGTTGGGAGGGAAACAGTCTTCTGTCGTGAATGAATCTGCTATATGCAGATGCTGGGGTTTGCCAGTCCCTTCAATATCTCCACACTTTGCCCTACAAAAGCATGTGGAAAGGCTTGATTTATGATTCAGTAGCACTGGCCAGTTCTAGGCATTTCCAGGAGCCTCAAAAGATTCATCAGTAACTTTGTAATGCTTGTTATTCTAATATTGCTGCTCATAATGGTGTAAACAATCAAATGGATTTGAGAGTTTGTGCAGGGTGACAAGGAGAGGAAAATATCTGCTCATGCTTTTTATTTGGAGGTGCCCTTCAGGCATGGCATTGTAAAATTGGAAGCTTGAGGAATAATCAAGACTGCAATGGATTGCTGCAGATGGCAAAAGATCTCACTGGTCACCAAGAGTGAAGGATGTGTCTCAAACTTCTACTTGTCTCTACCGTGCTTGTTGCCTGCTCTCAGCCTTCACAGGTAGAGGTGAAGATTACTTATTTGTTATTTGTAAAGCTGCAAAAAATGTGCTGAGGTGTTCCGGGGAAAGAAAATTAATAGTTTGGACATGGTTTCTCCGCTGGAAGACTTTGCTCTGTGTGAGCAGAGTGAAGAATAGGAGAAGGGTCAAAGTGCTCAGAACTCGTGGTGAGTTAGTCTGGTGTTTGTGTGTGTGTGTCTGTATGTGTTGGTACTGCTCCTTCTTTTCCATGAAACAGGCAACCAAAACTGAAGAGTTTGGCTAACCCGGGCTATACTCATCCTGACTTTTGAAACAGGAAGACTGTACTGTCCACGGCCAGAACAAGATAGTGCATTTGAAAGTAAAATAACCTTTTCTCATCTGTTCACAAGGAATAGAAATTACCATAAAATGTGTCTTCTCTGGCAGCCAAGAGAGGACTTGCTCCCCTACCTGCCACTGGATCTTTCCCATAGTACCTTCTACTGTTTAATGCAGTTTCATGCTCCCTCGTGCATCCAAACTTTTATTCATTACTTCACTGTCCTTCTGATTTCCCTATAACTCCTTTATCCTTTCCCCTCCCACCCCCCCAGCAACACCCTTCCCTAATTTCTCTTGCATGTTTTCCACAAAGTTCACAAGACTACACAGTCCTCACAACACCATGTCCTCGCTGGTCTTTTCTGACAGGGACTTTTTTCATGCCAGTATGAAAACCATCAGGAGGTGACAACTACCTTATATGTGTAAGCAGGTGTGTTTTCTTGGGAAATGTAATAGGAATTCAGATCTAAATTGCCAACATAGCAATAAAAAAATAAGAAACCCAACCTGAATATCTGACATCCACACAGTACAAGAGTGGAGTGTTTTACATCAATGTGTCAGTAGACTGATGTCATAGATTACCATCTGGGGCTCAAGTGCCTGAGCTGCATTCTCAGGGAACATCTTTTGGTTCAGTTTAATCCAAAATGAAATATATTTCAGGTGCAATTCCATTTTTGTAGGGAAGTGCAGCAAGTATGACTGAGAAATTCACTTCCAAGGCAAATCCTGATCTACACTATGTCTCTAATGTAGACAAATCCACTATGTCCATCTTTAGTAGAAAGTTGATAGTCTTCACTTACCTCTGAGAAATACTAAAAGTTCTACTATAGAAGGCACTGTAAAATATATTATAGATTAGTTCTAAAGGTTTCAAGGAACTGTAACTTGCTGGAGTATGTCTTTCGAATCCATAAAACAGCTTCTCTTGGAAAGACATTAGAAAGGTTTCTTTTCTGTTTTCAAAATCAGGTACCTTGTGGCCTGATGGATTTTATTTTCCATCCAGAAAACATTGTTTCCCTCTTAGTTAAGCTTCTTGTGATTGATCATGTTTTTATGAGACTTGATAACTTCAGGATAAGGAGAAGCTCCAAACATTTCATGAACTACAACCTGCAGGCAGATAAGCTTCAAGTGATGGGTTGCTCATCCCACTTACTTGCTTTTTAGGGCAGAAGCAGCCAAACAGATCTACGAAGGAAATGTGCTGAGTTCTCAACTTCCCTGTAGGTAGCTTACCTACCATTGTTCTGGTGGAATAATGTGACCTAATATTCCTCCTCTATCTCCCATCTTGGTGAACTCTACCTTGTGAACACCCTAGGGACCAGGATCCAGAAGTGAACTGGGAGCTAAGTTATCTTCTGATGTGGTTTTACCAACTGGATCATCTACCCATCAGTAATCCATGTGTGAAAGGGAATTTTCGGAGAAGAAAATTAGGAATGAATATGTTCGAGAATTTTCTGTATTGAATATCTATAGGGCAGGGGAGGAAGAAAAAAATCTTAGAAGCCAGGATGCTGTAAAGGCAGATGTTTTGGGTTTTGTTTTATTAGATTTCATAGTGGCTTGTTACTGTCTGTCCAAAGTTGGTGCTAGTCTGTTTATACTCTTAAAGAGCAGTGCAGTGATTCCGCACTGATCTGATTTTGGTGGGTGGCTAAATGTAATTCAAATATGTTGGTCCAAATTAGTGGTGTTGATACATTTTTAAAAAACTTCTGAACATTCTGTTCCGGCACTTTGTGCAGTGACAAGCTCTCTCAGAAGTTTTGCAGAAATACTGCCTTGAGAATGAGGAAGAGCTTGACCTGACCAGCATGGCTTTATCCTAGAAGATGCCATACCAGTGATGAGAAGGGGTTCTTTCCAGCTAGGTGGGAAATTGCAGCTCTGAAGAAAGTCACCACAACGCTTCTTTCCCCTGCCATTCAAGTTGGCAGAAAAGATCTGCATAATTACTAAGTCTCACAGCCATCAATGTACTCATAGGGTTATTTTCCAACCTAGGAAGTCCAGTTAGGTGGAAAATATTCCTTTGATTTATGGCCCTGAGATAGTCAGCTCATAAATTAATGTTTCCATTGGCAGCTTCAGTATATGCCTTTTACATCTGAAGGCTGCAGGTAGCAGAAAGTGACAGGAAGGCATCAGACTAAGATGTGTAAAACATACAGAAACTGTGTTTATTTTCCATGTCTCAAGTGAGAAGGCATTTCACTATGAGTGTTATACCGTGGCTCTTTAAATGCTTTATTATTTGCCAACATGACTGGAAAATTATTGAAAGCAAGATTTCTGGGTGACAGCAATTGGTGAGAAGAGGTAAACAATGAAGAGTAATGCAGTTAAGACACAGAAGGTCTTAGATCATTTTAAATAATTGGGCAAAAAGATGACAAATTCAGTTCAGTGCAGATAAATGTAGAATAATGAGCCTCAGAACAAAGAATATAAAGAAAAAAATTGTTAAGTAAGAGAGTACCACAGCTTACTGTCTAACAAAGAGATCTGGGGAGCTAATGGAGAGAAATCTCCTTAATGATCAGGATATAACTGCTCCTGAATGGGTGGAGTCACAGAGGAATAAGAAAAGAGTCAAGAATTGAATTTTTCATAGATATAAAACTCTCTTAGGTTATCTTGTCCATCCTCTTGAATCAGCTGAGACAATTCTTTCTGCAAAGAACCCTATTATGTTGAATTATGAGGACTGTCAAGGTGATTTATAAGAGAGATTTAGTTAGAGTGTGAACATTTTTGCTAGCCAACACAAAACCAGGAATGTTTTGGATGAAATTCTGACCTCACTGACGCAGATGTAAATAAAATCACTTGTGAAATTTCCAACAGAATCTCTCATGCTATGTGGAAGTATATACACACTTATTTATTCTTACAACTGGAATTTTATTCCAGGCTTTGCAATACCGGGATTATAGCTACAGCTGCAGCTGAGACAGTGCAGAATTTGGTGCAGATGGAATCTGCTGGAATCTGCACTGAAGTCCATCTGGGATCCAGATCTGGTTGATCTTCCTCCAAGGGCTGGTCATGCACTTTGCATTTAACAGGCACAGAAGCAGTCAGAGCAGCCCAGATCTCCCTTTTCCCCATGAAGTCAGAGCAGACTATAGCCCCCCTGTGCCTTTACCTAATGGGGCAATGAAGGTTGTGCTCCTCTCTTCTTTTGACACAAGTGATAAAGACCTTTTCTTCTGAAGCTCGGAGTTACAGACACGGGCGAGATACCTCTTGCTTTGAGGAAAGCACTGATCCCAGCACTTCTGTTAAATAACATAGAAATGAAAACTGTGAGTGCTACAGGATTGTTCTACAATGGAAAGAAACCCCTGCTCATGTCTTTTGGAGGATGTGGGCCCATGTTGCTTCTTCAGAGAGGATTGGGGGGCTTCAAGACCTTCAGTTCTGAGAAGAGAGGGGAACCCTTCCACTACTCTGTGCCAGGTGAAGAACTGATGAAACAACATGCAGAAGAATCCAGTCTCCCTGTGCAGTGCTACAGGGAATCAGCACTGGCTGCTGGATCTTGGATCTCAGATGTCTGGGATCCTGCATACCAGGTGTGTATTACGGTGCCTACATCTTTCCATCAAAAAACCCCAAGATCCACAAGTGAGCTTAGTGCAAAACTAACAGGGCAATCTATTTAGAATACTGTCATTTTGTTCATTCAACCTTGGAGAAACTTACCTCTCAGTAGGAAATAACTGTAATATCCTTTTTTCATGCCAATGAGGTGCATGTTAGCCTGCATCCTTAACCTCTACCACTTCTTATTTCCAAACCTCTCTGGGGAACCAGAAAATGCTTACACTATTAAACACCGGCAACTTAGGAAGCTAACATTCAATTGGAATTTGAGATGTTAGTTAAAAGTTTGACTCCCTAATCTCTAGTTCTCTTTTTGTCTTCTGCTTGCATCAGGCTGGGTTGTACTTCTGAGGGGGCAAAGATGAGGTGCAGGGTGGGATGGGAGTGGGACTGCTGTGCTGATGGCAGCAAGTCATGAACATCACACTGTGGTGGGCCCAGATCAGCTGCCTTTGTATTAACTGGCCCATTTTAACAGGGATTTTGGGAGAGATGGACATGGAAAGTGGAGAGAAGAGGAAAGAGGAAAACCCTTGATCCACCCCAAGGTTTTCCACTGCAAAGGTACTTCTGTGTTCGTATCACTGTCTGTAAAACATACCCACACACAAGCATACAGCATGTGTAAAAAGTTCTTCCCCATTTCCCAGGGGCAGGATACCAATAAATGCATTAAAACTCTCTGATAGATTGGCCCTGGGAGCCTTTAAAATGCTTGGGAGATATTTTTGAGACTTAACCCTTTTTTTAAGTGATGTGGTCTTTCTATAAGGTGTTATTTGTGGGGAGACATTAGACTGAGCTGAAACCCCCTTGCAACTTTGATGTTTTGTGGAAAAATAATATTCTTTCTGATGAATTCTGACTTTCTGGAGCAGTGCCAACAAAATTCTATTTTATTTATTATTCTTATTTTCTTTCCAAGCTGAGGTTACTGTCAGTGTGTAATAAAGCTGCTAATAAGCCTCTGTGATCATTTTCTTCCTTTTGAGGCCTTGTTCTCAAAAGTGTGACATACCATTGGCTTTTCAACATATAAATGAAATGTTTTTGCTGCTCTTTGATCCACTGTAGTTTCCAAATACCTTTACATTTTCATCAAATGGATGCCAGTGTTCAGCTACATGATTATCAGGTATTCATTTAACCTTTTTGACACACGAAAATGTCAAATCCTTCAAGATGCCTTTTTGAATAGAAGGCTACAGAACTTCCTCCTAAATTCTGATGTGTCTTAACAACTCTGTGTTTCTGTTGTTTTAAACACTATATATGACTTTAAAATATAACCATACCCTGCCTAGTACTGATCATGGTTTGGGTTGAGAGGAACATTAAAGATCCTTTCCTGCCCTCCCTGCCATGGGCATGGACACCTTCCGCTAGACCAAGCCACAACCAACCTGGCCATGAACACTCCCAGAGGTGGGGCATCCACAGCTTCTCTGGGCAATATGAGGCCTCACCATCCTCCAGGTAAAGAATTTCTTCCTGATATCTAGTCTTAACCCACTCTCTGTCAGTTTGAAGCTGTTCCCCCTTGTCTTGTCACTACATGCCCTTGTAAAAAGTCTCTCTCCATCTTTCTTGTTGGCTCCCTTCAGATACTGGAAGGCCAAAATTAGGTCACCCCAAAGCTTTTTTTTTTTACCAGGCTGGACAATCCCAATTCTCTGTTTCCTCATAGGAGAGGTGCTCCATCCATCTAATCACCTTGATGGCCTCCTCTGGACTCACTCCAGCAGCTCCATATCCTTCCTGTGCTGGGGACCCCAGAGCTGGAAGCAGCTCTGCAGGTGGGGTCTCACCAGAGCGGAGCAGAGGGGCAGAATAATGAACATCTCCTAAAGCCTCCCAGCTGTGTAGACTAAGATAGAGTTCCCTCCGATGGGAAATCCCTGGTTGTAGCCAACAGCAGAAGGAACTGGATGTTGAAGAAACTTTTGGGTAGGCAACTAGTATCCCCCAGCTTAAAAATTTATTTTCTTGTGAGGCATAAAGAACAACTCCTGACATGGGATATGAACAGACTGTGAACCTTGGGTTTCTGTGGGCAAGGGAAAAAACCTGATCTGATGAACAAAATAGAGCAATGCTGCGTGGTTTGGTGTCTGTCCATCATCTCCATCAATGAACCCTTTCTGCAGTGCTGCAAATGGTATTCCCCTTTTTAGAGAAGTCCCAACACATACATAATCTCCAATACATAATGATATTCATATATTCACATCAAGACCATGTCCCCAAAGCTCAGACTCTGGATTAATGTCACTTTAGAAATTCTGCATTTGAAATACACAATAAGATTCTTCCTAAAAATAAAAAAAAAAGAAAAAAATATGCCTGATATGTGTCAGTGGGATGATATAGTGCTGCTATATCCCTGCTGAGGGAGCAGGATCAAAAGGGAATTGAACCCACAGGGATGCACAAGATAACAATTTCTATAGGATCAATATGTCGTGACAGATTTTACTGCAAAGAAAAAACAAATCTCTATCAAGTAACTAGGACAGTTCTGCAGAGGAAAAATGGTGTTCTTTCACTTTAATTTTTTTCAGTCGAGAGTAGATATCTTTCCAAAAATTATTGCTTATTTAAAAAAAGAAGGAAAACCTCAATGCAGCAGTTCCTGGATGGAAATCATGGTGGTTCGTTACAGTAGTCCCCTCTCAACTTGAAACTCCTGGGCGAGTTCCTGGTTTCACTAGAACAGAAGGGAATGGGATTGTACAACATCAAGTGATGCCTCGTACATACAGAAGATATACACATATATCTGTATTTTATACTAAATCAAAATTTGAAACATAGTTAATTTGTTTTGTATCACTCAGTACAGGAAGAACTCCAGAATCAGCTACAAGAGGCAAGTTCAACTACTATTTTGATGGAAAGTTGTCCAGTAGCATTGCAGATAGATAAAGATAGAAGTTGATGAAATGTTGGAGATGAATCACAAAGGCCAGAGGATACTATCCACAAGCCTTGTTTCTGAACCTTGATGACAGGCTCACAGCAGGACTCCAAGTAGGGCTGTTAGAGAAGAGGAGCAACGTGGGCTGATTTTTGAAAAAATGGGCTGAGATTAGCTACACCTCTGCATTTAGTGTCAAAGCAAACCTTCTCAGTCTGGGACTGTAGTAGGACATATTTTCATGCACTGACATATTTACAGTCATGGAAATTACTGTCTAGGTTTGAAGAAAAGTGTATAAAATGTGTTGTAAATGCAGTTTGTATTTGTGTGTGTGTGTATATATATATATGCATATATATACACATAAAATTTGGTTTGCATTGACTATATGGTGTTTAAAACACCTGAACATGAAATGCATGCGCATGGGGCATTTGGACCACTGACAGCTGTTTTGTATGAGAGTGCCTCCGGTTAAAAGGGAACTACAGAGGAGCTAAATTCAGCAAAGGAGACCTGAATTTTCCTACAAGCTTTGACGAGATAACTTGACCTATCTTGGCCAAAATGAGTGTAAGTCTGTGTGCATCATCTTTACAATCAGTAAAATGGGAATGTAGCAGCATGCTCTATGAATATAATGAACTCTACAGTGACCAAAACCTTGATGTCAGAGTTAGGAGGCTCAGTATGGATTTGTGCTGCATGGTCTTAAGGATGAGTAAAGGACACTACTGACTCAAAAAGAGGATTAGAACCTTCTCATGCCTTTCATTGCTCCAGCAGGACATTGCTATTGGTGAAACCTCTGATTAAGAAGCAGTACTTGAGAGATAACAAATTTTCAGTGATTACCATGGGAACCACAAATGCTTTCATAAGGGTGGAGAAATTATAAAAAGTTCTAATTGAGAGAGATGAGGCTTAAAACAGTTTCTATGGAAACCAGAGGTGGCATCCAAAAAAAGTGTGTGCACCAATCTGATAGCCTGATTGGCAGGTAATTGGTGCAGTGTTAGAGTGAGAAAGCCTTGAGATGTGAGATGAAGTGTCCATCACATAAATAAAAAAACATATAGCCTTCTGAAGAAGAGCTGGAGCTTCAAACTCTTTCCCTCCCAGTAGAATACACTCATCACTCAATTGGTGATTCATTTTCATTCTTGTCTCTGTACTAAGTGACTCTTTTTTTTTTTATTGCAGTGTGATAAACTTCAACAGAGGTGATGGATGGAGCTGCTCCCTCATCTTTTCCAAAGGGTAGAAGTCATGAAGGTGCTTTTATGGACAGCAGACATGAGCTCCAGTGTTTCTTTTCTCAGGCAGAAAAGAGAAATGAACACAGACTTCCAGCCTTCAGTAAGAACTCTGAACAGTTGGATGAGATACTTGTCTGCATTTTCCAGGACTTTAGGTTCTTCTGACTGACTGGCCAACATCCAGCTAAGCTCATTTCACAGAGTTCAGAAGTTCTGAAATACTTTTACTGGTCAGATCACAGTGGAAATCCCACAAACACAATGTCTGATATGACATGTGAAGTAACCTTCAGGCATACAGTAAACCAGATAACCTGGTGTTTCTGTCTACCAGAACTATTTGCTTTTAGGGCAAGAGGAAAGCTGTTGTCAAAAGAGTTTTGCGGTAGATATAGGATGAGCAAATTCAATCTTTACTCTCTTTCATGGGGTTACAGCCCAAGTACATTATGATATCTTTCAGCTTGATGCCTGAAGAAGGAAAATATTACTGTTGTCAATAAATTAGATAAATAGCAGGCCTTTGGCCAGCTGCGAGTTGCTGAAGTCCTCAGCAAGTTCTTTGCCAGCTCAGTGGTTTGGCAGACACATATTTTCCTCCCGTATTTTCTGAGCTCACCAAATTTATTTCTCTATTCAGCAGATGTAGACAGAAAAGCCCACATTTAGAAACATTTTAGAACTATTTTATGGATCTGAGGTGTTTTGGAAGAAGAAAGTGTTTTCGGAAAAAGGCTCATCTGCAATCTCTGTGATATCGGGGTTCATAGTCCACCAGTGCTATCCACAGGAATGATCTAAAGGAAGCATTGAAAAAGTATTAGGAGAAAAATCATCCCTTAACCTAGTTTAGATTAATCCAGGGTCAGACATCACTCTGTTTTATATATAGGACTAAGATTAGGTGAGTCTTATACATAGCACACTTCTGCAAAACATTGCAATGTCTGCCTGGATAATAAGCTTAAGTTGTAACTTTTGAAAGATTCTGTCTTTATAGTGTGATAAAAGGTTTGTTTTCCACAGACTGAAGGGCTCAGAGAAGCTATGAGGAATGTGGTGACATACATTTAAAGAAGACTCTTAGAATAATGGAAAATTAATAGTTGTCATGCTGCTGAAGGGGCTCTCAGGTGGTCACCCTGCTTCATGGTTCAGTAAATCCATCACTGCTGAAACCACATCTTCTTTTTAGCAGTATTTCACAAAAAATGGGGAAGTGAACTAAATGGAACAGCTGAAGAAAATGACAGATGTAACCCAGTGCAAGAGCACCCAGGGCTCCATCCTGCTCACTCAGCCTAGGTAACTTTATTGTGTTTTTCCTCTCAAAAACTCCACATTTTTGAATTGTCATGTATGTTTTCATTCCCATTGCTGTCAGTGGGCAAGGAGACAACCAGAGAAACAAACTGGACCCAGCCATGCTTCTGGTTGAGTGCTTGCACATCTGCTGTTTTTCTGATTCAATGATGGGTGGTGTTGGTCTATGCCCTCTCTATTTTCTACCATGAAAAATTTTCTGGCAACTGAATCATTAATACATATTTAATTTAATTTTATTTCATTTCAGGTCTTGCAATTGCACTTCTCAGAAAAACTGTCCATGTGGGGGAAGGTGTGCAATAACCTGATTTATACATGTGTTCAATAGATAGCAATAATAAAAGTTTTTGGTTCACACTTCACACAGGTGAACATTTCTGTGCAGGTTCTGCAGGTGGTGCTTCATCCTTTCCAGTACAACATTTCCATAGTGTTAAGCCCCTCTGGAGACTCTCACATTTTTTTCTATGCAAAGAAAATATTCCACTAACTGAAGAAATATCAGAGCTCTGTAGGTGCAAGAAAGACATCAATCCTCTGTCATCAGGGACAGAAGACATAATTTACCATTTTCAGGGGCCTATAGGAAAGCTAGAGAGGGACTTCTGACAAGGTCAGGGAGTGATAGGACAAGGGGAAATAGCTTTAAACTGAAAGAGAGTGGGTTAAGATTGGGAAGAAATTCTTCCCTGTGAGGGTGGTAAAGCACTGGAACAGGTTGCCCAGAGAAGCTGTGGATGCCACATGGCTGGAATTGTTCAAGGCTTGGTTGGATGGGCCTTGGAGCAACCTGGGATAGTGAAACATGTCCCTGTTCATAGCAGGGGTTGGAACAAGATGATTTTTCAACTTCCTTCTAACCCAAACCATTAAATGATTCTGTGATTATGTGGAATCAACAAACAAGAATAACCACTGGGTCAAGATTAGGTCTAACTAAATGAAGGAAATTTTGCAGAGCCTGGACAGAAGATGCTTGGCCCATGAAGATTCAGAAATGTTTGAGCACGTGCAGAGCAGGCTTTTATTTTACTTCGGAGCAATGTGCTGAGAGTGGAATAATACTTTGCTGGAAAACATAACTGTGCTGCTCCGTAGGGGTCAAAAATACAAATCAGATTTTGGAAAAACGAGTTGACATCATAAAAGAGAACTTTGTCCTGTCTGTGTGACTCCACATTGCTAACATCCTTATGGCTGTATGGATTTGTGTCCCGTCTGTCTCAAAAACATACAGTAGAACTGAATTTCATGGAAAGGGTGACACAACAAGGGATAACTGTTTGAGGTGTGATTAGAAGACTAAGAGTCTTCTCCCTCAAAATGGAACAGCAGAGGAGGAATTTTAAAGAGGTCTTTTAAAACCCAAGTGGTATGGAAAAAATGATAGTTTACTTCGTGTCCTCTTTCAATACAAGGGCTAGGGCATAATAATGAAACTATCAGGCTGCAGATTGCAGGTCCAGAGCAAACAAGAGGATGCAGTCCCTTGTGTAATGTATAATTAGGCTGTGAAATTTCTTCCCAGGGGATGCTGTAGATGCTAAAAGTTTATGTGGGTGCAAGAAGTGATTAGGCAGATTCATAGAAGAAAATATATGCTAAGGACTATTAAATGCATGCACACAATGCCTGTCTCAGGAATTCCTAGATGACAATTCACAGAAGCTGGGCAATGTTAGCACATTCTGACAATTCTTTCTCTTTCTTAGGAATCCTCTTCTGGCCAATGTCAGGGATGGCATAATGAGCAGAAGGAAATTTGGGACCCACCTGAAAAAGCTATTGCCTCATGAAAAGAAGTGGACTTGGGAAGCAGTGTAGATGTGAGAAAGATAAGACGAATGTGGAGCAGAAGAAGGTGACACAGGACAATGATGATCCACTAAGGAGAAATGCAGAAGTACCAGGTCAGGTCTCAGAGCACTGCTTACTTCTGCTTGAGTTGGAAATCACAAAAAAATACACTGCAAGCCCTTCAGAATTCTTGGTAGCATTGTGAATATACAGTCTAATAGATTAATGCTTTACTGCAATTTTTGGAGCTCAGCTAAAGGCATAATTCAAAGACCCTAATGTTTAGGTGGTAAGTAGTCCCATCCCTGTTCAATAATGTCATGAAGTCCAGGAGTAACCAGGATCCTGTGAGGAAATTCAGTTGAAAAGAGTTCACATCCAGATGTTTGTGGGATCCATATATTCAGTGAAGAAGTTTTACTGAGTTTCTTTTTTTGTTGTTCTGTTTTTATCTCTCTTTTAGATCACAGTGCAACCTGTGAGTCCCAGAATACAACTTGATGATTTTTGGCATCATTAGAATCATAGAATCAAGTGTTGGGGGAGGACAGAGTAAGAGCATTTGTAAGACTTAAAATCCTCATGTACCCATGGTTTAGGTAGAACTAATGCTTTTAAAATACAAAACAAGACTTGTTTATAGTTTTGGTCTGAACTTAGCTGTTATTTAGGCCTTAATGACCTAGTGATGCCACTATAGATATTTCTGAAGATTTAAGTTAAATGCAAAGAATTTAGATTTTATTAAAAAAAAAAAGGAAAAGAAAGGGAACATGTGTCCACCATAAAAGCAATGATAAATCAAACTTGAAATTAAACAGTACCAGTTCTATTTGCAGACATGCCAACAGTTACAAGTCAATGTGCATGGTCCTGAAGATTGCTTACAGTGATTTGCTTGCAGAGTTTGAAAATATAGTGATTTCCTCATTTGTTGAGTGACAGCTAATACAGTAGCCTGGCTAATATATCAGTCTCCCTTCCTCCAAGCTCTGAGGTAGGGTACCATTAATGGAGTATATAGAACAGGCAATGCTGGGAGAATAATTTGCCATCAATGATGGCATATCAGCATTCTCTGATAAATGCTACCTTTCTCTTTTTTTTTATTTCTGTTAACAAATTGTCCATGAATAGGTTATGACTGAAATCATGTGCTGAAGCTGAACAATTTCTACCACTGTGTCTCCATCTACCATTAACTGTTTTCTATGAATGTATGATTGACTGAGGTCAAGCAGCTTTGGTTACACATGTTATGTGGATTTTTTCTTTTCCATTGTTGGGAGGCAGGAAATCTAAGAGTAAAGTCTTCTGGAAAAACAGCTGCAAAACCAAATAGTGAATCTGCCTGCTGATTGATTCAATTATATTTTGCTGTGTAAGCTTTTTGAAGTGCATTACATATTCCTTTCCAAAAAATGTTATTCACAAAGAACCTGGTAGCTCTTCACCTCAAAAGTTGAAGAAACTCATGAGCTCAAGTATCAAAGCCTTCAGATCCATCTTCTGTGCCATTTAAAGTGAAAAGAATTGCTCTTTGCCTTGGCAGTATGGGCAGTAGTTTTTTTCTTATAAATATATTTTAGAATCAAGGGTTACTATAGGATGGAAAGTACCTCTGAAGGTCTCTAGTTCAACCTCCTGTTCTAAGCAAGACTTATTTCGAAGTTGGGTCCCCTACAACAGAATTTAATATATCTAAGGATGGAGATATCACAGCCTGCCTAGCAATCCTCATTGTGAAAAATGCTTTCTTGCAAATAGCAGAAATTTCCCTTTTGGCAACTTGTGTCAGCTGCTTCTTGTCTTTTCACTCTGCACCCCTGAAAAGAATCTCTCTCCATCATTTCTATAAGCACACAGCAGGAGTTAATAAAGTTTTTTTCTTTAATAAGGGCAAATATGAAACACTGAAAGCAATAATTGTCTGGATAAGATTATGTGTGAAGGTGAGGTACTTACAAAATTAATAATTGGGATATTATCTTAGCTTCTAATGGCAAAATTCTTCAGCACAGGTGTCATTGTGATAGGACACATGAAAACATAAAAGTAAAGAAAGCAAACAGACATATTTAATGCATAGGATAATTTCTATGTCTGTAATGTTTCTTGTTACAGTAAGTTCTCCTTCTTTCCTCCTGTCGTAGTTTGGGTTAGGTCTTCCTTGGTGACCAGTTTGTAACCAAGGAAGGGTCCAGATCTACCCAGTATTCCCTATGATTTTAACGTAAGTCAGACTATAAGAAGAAAGGAGGAGAGGCCTTCGTTCTCTTTCCTTCCGGCGGCTTGGAGGTGCAGGTTCCCTGCTGTTGAGTCTGCCGTGTTGGGGAGCGAGGCCTGGTAAGGCCTTGTAGACCTTGGGAGGCGGAGGTTGCCAGCGATCGTCCCAGAGCGACTCTTGGTTGTCCCAAGGAGAGTGGTGGGATATTTTCTTTGCTAACTCTTTAGTTACTAGATCTCGGGCTACTGATTGGGATATATATATATATTATTTTGGTTTTGTTCCCTTTCCCTTCCCCCTTCCCTTTCCCTTGTGAAATTGTATATATTTTAAATTGTATATATTTCAAATTGTATATATTTCAATTGTAACATAAGTGTAAATATATTTATATATATCACTTTAGCTGTCTCTCTCTCATTTCGGGTTTTCTTGGTTGGTTGTTTTTCTCCCTCTTCTCCCTGAGGTTTGGGGGGGAGGGGGGTGATTTCTGGTGGTAAGGTTTGGAGACTTGGCAGGGAGCCAGCTTCAAACCATATCACCTCCAAAGCACCCAGCCCTAACCCCAACTGCCAGTTCTGTGCAGGCATGCAGTGCTCACAGAACCTGTCTCAAATATGTGTGACTTTCTGCAATTTACCAACACTTTCATGGCGTTAAAAGATTCCCATATAGGATATCATAGGAATGGAAGGAAAAATACCACCATGGCCCATTGAAACTCCAGTGCATTTCTTCTGTGAGAAGCAAATCTTTTCCGTAGCCATAGCATAGGTAAAGTAATATCAGGATAAATTCAGAGTGGTTTGTAGTAGTCCCTGAAATACTTGTAATTGCCAAGGAGGATTTTTCAGGTAAGATTAGCACAGACATTGGGGATATACAGCCACAGTGTTATGGCCTTTAGCGATACTGACTGTTACACTCTGCCTCCTTGCTGATGCTGCAGCCCTGAGGGACAAGGTTTGCTAATGCTGCTTTAGGGCATGAGGGTGGTGGTTTTCCATCCTCCTGAAGGCAGCATGAACACTAAGTTTAGGTGTCCGAGGGGTTTCTCAGCTCTCAGTCCCAGCTCCCCTTTTGCACACTGGAAATGGGAAGACCTCAGTATGGTCATTGATATTCAAATTTTTCTGTGTAAAATCAGTTTTACCCTTTATGGGGCACACTTGGGCAAGGATAAAAAATCCCTCAGAAGGCACACAGTTCAACTATTGCAATCAGCACTGAGATGTTAATTTTTGAAAAGGCAAGAATATACCAGTATCAAGTGGTTCATTTCTGCAACAGCAAAGAATAAAGCAACTGTTAAATACCAAAGCCCTTATTCTCCTGTGTGTGCTAACCTAGCCCTTCAAGGAAATTTTCGGCACATGTGTGTCACTAATCAGACCCATTCTCATTACAGTACAGCTGTTTTAGTGCCTTTCCATAACCCTCATGGATCTCTCCCAGGCACTGAGTCAATACAGTGATTTTAAATGAATACAGCTCATGTATTAGGACTCTTGTGGTAGGTCTTGTGGGAGAAAAAGGAGGTCACAGGAAGAGCAGCACTGCTTGCTGGCTACTCATGGATGGTGGGATCTCTATTAAAGATCTTTTAAAGATGTTTTAACCAGCACTGTGAGCAGACAAAGTGGCCACCCATAGGACCAGGAGGGCGGGAAGGTAGGTTAAAGTAGCCCTGGTTCATACCAGACAGTTGTTGTGCTGAATTCAGACGTCTGGAACAGGAACTAAGACAAATTGTGTGATCTTGTTGAGTGCAGGTGCTGGCATACCTGGCCCCAGATACTTAAATTACAGCAACTGGTGTAAAACATTCTTTGCTGGCTCAATGGTGATAGATGATTTCAGTTAGGTCCAGAGCTAACTGGTATCTATTCCAACTGATGCTGGTGTATGGTAAGCGCTGGGCACCTTCAGTGCTGATGTTAAATTATACTAAAAGAGAGGTTCTGTTAGGAGTCCGGCCATTGACTTTAATGAAATAGCTAATTTGATCATTTTAATTATGTGTTGAGGCAAAGCAAGAGCATAAATGTTAAAATATCATTTTATGCCAGTAGAGAGAAAAGTTGACATTTACCTAAACCAAGGACTAGATTGCTGAGAATGAAGGAGAGAGATAATGAGCAAATGCAAAGGAAAATAGGAATGAAAAGGTGAGACAATCTGAAAGCTGACAAGACACTGGAAGGACATGATCTGGAGCAAGAGAGGGCTGGAGAAACCTTCGGGTGGGAAGAAGATAAGAAGTTTTGTGAAAAGGTTTCATGTGCCTCTTTAGTTAGGGAGGAAGAATCTCGGTGCTGAAAAATGGAGCCTCTATTTCCTGCAGTTCTGAAACAAAGCATTGGTACCACACAGACAACAATATCTCTGGATTCTCTTCTGAATGGAATTATTTCTGCATTTGTAAAGCTAAATTTGATCAAATTCCCACAGGAAGAGAAGCAGGCACACAGACTGTCTTTTTTTTAATTTATTTTTGTAACAAATAAAGCCATACTTTCATTGTGACAGGCTAACAGTTACAACAGGCTACCAACAATGTTAGCAGAAAACAGGTTTCCAAGAGAGAAAGAAAAACAGGATTGCACAATCCCTTCGATACCAGAAGCAGAGCAGAATTACCAAAGCACTGTAATTGCAAACCCTTCTGGCACCAAAGTATGTCCTCCCCTCAGACTGAGTTCTTTTGCTTAAGCCCTTCATTAGGTGCGTGGACTTCATGTGAATCACCTAAATTCCCCAAGTGAAATTGTGACATAGAAATTTTAACACTGGTTTTACTGAGGGCCAAAATGTTGGCATACAGACCTCACAGGGATGTTAATCACTCACCATTTGGTGTCTATTTAGCACGTGGATGGACATGGGGCTATGGGAAGGCTGGATATGTTTGAAGGCTGGTGAACTCCTGCTTTATGTACGTTATGGTAGAGCCAGATTTTTCTTTCTTTCTTTCTTTCTTTCTTTTTTTCTTTTTAAACCATTTTTTATCTTTATTAAGAACTAAACCTATGACTTGCAGTGAGCTCTACCAACACCTTTGCCCAAAAGCTGAGAGGTGCAAATCACTGCAAGAGCTGGAGCCCAGTGCTGTCATTCCCTAGCCAGACATTGCATGGGTCTGGAAAAGCTGCTTTTGATCCACATCCTCACCAGGAGATGCTGAATGGAATCTGATGGGAATACAGAGCTGGAGGAAAGTTTCTTGTGAGTAATTTCTCATGGGAACATGATTCCTCACAAAGGAAATTCCCTGTTTCTGGTAAATTTAGTAGCAATACTGCAAAAAGAGAACACTTGCCTCATATTAAAAATTTGTGTTCTTCCCAATCCAGTAGAGAAAGAAACTCCCTAAGATCTTACAGTCTAGTAGACTGTTTTGATCTTCTATTAAAAGCAAATAATATCTGATAATTTCAGTGGTTTATTGTCTATGTAGTTGGATGCAGTGAATGGATTGGGTCAAATTCTCAACAGGTGTAAACCAACCTTGACAACTGCATTTTCTTCACTTTCTGTCAGCTAAGAATTCTGGTATGGCTTTGAGATTATCATGTAGTGGTTTGAAATCTTGTTTGTCTTGGGCTGGCCAAGGGGCAGGTTCAGGGAAATCTGGTCCCTGTAGATGTTAGACAGGTACTTGGGGAAACAGATTTGGCCTCTGTGTCTGCATTGCTTTTGACTGAGTTTTCTGATCTGCACAGGTCTCCTGTGAGCACCCGGTCAATGCCGTAATTTCTCTAAGATGCAGTTTTCTGTCTTTAAGATGAAGGTAGTAATTTAACACTGAATTTCTCCTCCCTCAAGTGATGCAAGGAAAAATCCATTAATGCAAGGCATTTAGGTAATCAGGTAATGGTGACTATGATCATCACAAGTACCTGGATATAGTCCTGCAGAGAGATACACTCATATTTATATGGAGATAAGAGTCATGCTTTTCTATCTGCTACGGAACCATTTGACATTCTGTGTTGAAAAAGCCCAAGACAGGGAAATAAATATCCTAATTGCAGTTCCAGAGAAGAATTATGTGGAAATAAAGAATGAAAAATTGAAAAGTGCTGTTTTAACTTCTGTTGTCATTTGTTCTGCCAAGCTATGTGAAGGTTTTGAAAAATAAAAGTGCTATTTTGTGGTTCCTGCTCTCCCTCTGTAATCATCCCCTCTCTTTTCTCTAAAGCATCATGACAGTGTGTCAGTTAATAGTGATCTTACATAGAATTAAATTCTCCCTCTCTCCTCAAATCCCTCAGACCAAGCTCCAGACCTGACCAGGTCAGGCCTGGAGCTCCTGTCCTATTCCTTAACCACACAAGTTGTGCTAGGATGGATTTAATGACATATTCATAATAGATGCTTTAGGATAAATCCTAAAGGTCTTTTCTTTCATTCTCAGTCTCTGCTCGTGCTCCCAGTGAAACCAGTCATTTCCACCAAACCCAGACATTAATTTAGTAGACCTCAAGATACATAGAGAATCAATCATATGCCCTGAGTAACGTTATAAGGTTCTTCTTCCCATATGTGAAGAAACTGAGGCCCAGAGGAGTTCAGAGAGTTTCACCCTGTTATACCATCACCTCATACAGAGCCAGGAACACAGACCTCTGATGGCATACCATGAAGGTCATCCAGAGTTTTGCCTCACGTCATGGGTAAAGTGATTTTTCCTGAGAACTTGCATGAGCTGATGGCATCAGGAGTCAGCAGGCAAACTGAATCCAGCAAAGTGAGAATCATAGAAAGAGGCATGGAGTCAGGAGAGGAAGAGCAAGATAAACAGAGTACGAGGGCCAGAGTAACTGCGAGGTGGGAGTAGAAGTTGAGCGATGGCGGAGGATGTGATAACAGATGAGGCTGCTATAAGAAGCCTCAACTATTAGTAGTGTATCAGTCTTCTGTTTTACTTAGCAGTGTGCTGGAAAGTGTGATGAATTCAATCTTGTGTAGCTTGTGGAGAGGCAGTGCTACGCAGATTTTAAATGCAGAAGATGCCGCGATCTGGAGTGTGTCTCAGCCCCTGTTTTATCTTACACACCTGACATTTACTGCAGCAGGAAGTGCAGTGAGGTTTATTTCACAACGTTTATATGAAAAACATGTGCCCTGCTGTTCATACAGTTGCTAAGAGGATGAGATTGATAGTAAGTGGTCTTGTGAAGCTATCAAGCAGCTTCATATTCAGAGTTCAGATTTCTGCCTTTTCAGTCTGCTCAAAAAAGGCCTTTTCAAGACTTTCCAATCTACCCAGTG
The DNA here is from genome assembly GCF_003945725.1 of Corapipo altera. Lineage (NCBI taxonomy): Eukaryota > Metazoa > Chordata > Aves > Passeriformes > Pipridae > Corapipo > Corapipo altera. The sequence goes on from NW_020884892.1 coordinate 1,135,005, forward strand.
GGTCTTTTCAATCTGCCAGAAATTGTTAATCCTTGCCAAGATATCATCAAAAATTCCCAACCCTCCTCCTTCCCCAACTCGTTTGCCTGACTCAGCAGGCCAGAAATATCATTTGCCATTTTCTCATCGACTTTTGACCCACAACTCTTGCCTGTTATTAAATGTGACTTTAGAGCAGGTTCAGTGAGGAAGAGCCCAGCAGTGCCCCGAGCACACACACTGCAGAACCAGGGCCAGCACCAGTCACGTTACTTGGCCAACATCAACCACAAGTTTTCGCTGGCCAAGTGACATTGCCCAGGGGTGTGAGGAGGTGTGAACCATGACTGCCTAGCTAAGCTGGCACCAAGTCCTAAAAGCAGTGTGGTTAAACAGCAAAAGCTGCATGCTGCAATCAGACAGCTTCCTTTGCTGGTGGGGAAAAGCTACTAAGCTTATGCAAAACTCTGCTTTGCAGGCAGGCATCTGCAGATACTCTCAAAGACGCTTTTCCACTATAGTTCAGCAGTAGAGAAATGTATCTACTGCAGACATAAAATGAATCTCAGGGGAAGTCTATCTAAACAGCAAGTTTCCCTCCTAAACTGTCTTTTCCAGAGGATGGTGGGACTGGTGGTTTGGGAGGTGTGTTAGGGTTAATGCCCACCTGCTATCAGCACACAGAAGGATTCTCCAGCTGCACTTGGGGAGACTGGGATTTGAAAACTGAGGAGTTGGTGGAGTTCTGGCCCTTTTTTTTCCCTCTCACATATGAGCTTGACACGCAAACACAGTCAAAAGTCTCTACAGTGTTATATCTGTTCAAGAAAAAAGCCTTAGCAAGAGATGTGCTCAGAAACCATCGAGGCACACAGTTCAGAAACACAGTTCAGGTCTGAGAGCCCACTTTATTATGCCAGTACAGCGATAACTTCACTGGACATAATGTGCCTTTCCCAATAATCCCCTAGGTTTTGAACATTACATGACGGACTATCTGTCCCCTTGGGGAAACTAAAATGTGGGTGCTATATGTTCCCCCCTTTACTTTGTTGCCTTCAAGAAAAAATGCCAAGAGGATTCATCCAGAGTCTCCAGACAGCTGGAAAAGCTGCAGACACAACTGAAGTGGACATTGATAAACATTTTCTACAGTTCTGACTGCAATTTTTTCTGCCCAGTGCCAAATGACTGATTGCATCATCTCCCTCCTAACCCTACATCCTCAGCATCTAATTTCTCTGTCCACTTCCTTCCTCAGTCTCCTACATCTTCTTTCCAGTCTGCTTTTTCCCCCATCTAAGTTAGATTCCCTGCATGAAGACCTTCACTGTCATACTCTTCACTCTGTGCATTCTGCTCCTACCACTGATCCTTTCTGTCTTGCATGTGTATATTGTGAACCATCAGTGGCAGCCATCCCTATTCTTGGTTGGTCCTTCAAGATGGCTTTACTGAGCCTGGTTGGAAGTCGAGCATCTCTAAACCTACTAGTAAGCATACTTTTTCAAATCCTACCTCAATGACTTAAATATATTACACAGAATGAGCAAGGTTGGAAGGGGTAAGAATGGGTCACAGGATTGTGTCCAGATGATTCTCAGATATCTCCAGTGAGGGAGACTCCACAACCTCTAGGAAACCTGTTCCAATGCTCAGTCACCCACACAATAAAGAAGTTCTTCCTCATATTCAGGTGGAACGTCCTGTGCATCAGTTTCCACCCGTTGCCTCTTGTCCTATTGCTGGGCACCACCAAGAGAAGCCTGGCTCCATCCTCGGACACCTTTCCTTCAGATTCTAATAACCATTGATAATGGTCCCTCTCAGCCTTGAGAGGCTCTTCTTGAGGCTGAACAGGCTCAACTCACTCAGCCTTTCCTCCTAAGAGAGATGCCTCAGTCCCTTAATCATTCTCATAGCCCATGTCTCTCTTGCACTGAGGAGCCCAGAACTGGACACAGCACACCAGATGCAGCCTCACCAGGGCTGAGTGGAGGAGCAGGATCATCTCCCTTGACCTTCTGGCAATGATCTTCCTAATGCACCCCAGGATCCCTTTAGCCTTTTTGGCACAAGGGCACACCACTGGTCATGGACAGCTTGTTGTAACCAGGACCTCCAGGTCCTTCTCCACAGAGCTGTTTTCCAGTAGGTCAGCCCCCAGACTGTCCTGGGGCATGGGATTGTTGTTCCCCGGGTGCAGGACCCTGTTGAACTTCAGAGTTCTTCTCTGCCCATCCCTCCCACCTGTCAAGGACTTAAAGGACTGCACAGCCCTCTGGGGCATCAACCACTCCTCCCAGCTTTGTGTCATCAGCAAACTGGCTGATGAGGCATCTACCCCTTCATCCGAGTAATTTATGAATAAGTTAAACAATACTGGGGTATTGAACCTTGGGGGTACTGTAGGTTGTTAAACAAAGCCACAGATCTCAGAACAATGAGATGTGACACCATACAGGTATAAAGGCAGCAGAACCATGACAATGCTAAGTTGTCATTTTTGTGGCCAAGAGAGACAAAACCATATCAATTCTCTCTGTGTTATGAGTGACCACAAGAAAGAAATACTATCCCAAAGCACTGTTGTATGACAGTCAGGATATAGCAACCTGTTTGGTTCATGCTCTGCCACTAATTCATTTGCTGGGCTTGTAACCATATAACAATGCTGTGCTTCAGAGCAACCATCTGCAAAGTGAATGCAGTACTTACTGAATCATAGGCATGTTGTGAGCCTTCATCAATCAATTGTGGTTTTAAAAGGAATCTCAACTCCTGGCCCAAAAGTGTAAATCATCATAATTTATATCCTTGTTTGAAATTTTTTTATACAAAACTGTTTTTCTATTCTTTTCTCATAACAAATGTAGACTAGGTCAATTCTCAGTGTGTTACTCCTGATTTAGATGTGTGTGAGAGAGTTGAGAATCAAATTTCTCATCTTCAGACAGAGGAAGGCTCTTGATACTGTAGCCATTTACTCACCCTTGAAATGGAAGCTGTTTAAGAGCTTTGTTTGACTTCAACAGCAGGAAAATGTGCACCTCACTTTGCTCAGCATCAATCCTTTTTAAAGCATATTGTGTGTTTACAAGCTATCTTGAGCACTGAAATTGATTTTAGAGCTGGGCAGTTATTAAAGGTTCATTTTCCTTCCCTCCTCCAGTTTCAAACTAAGTAATAATATGAGGTGGTGGGAAATTCTCTCCATGAGTTGCTACTGCCTTTGCCCTGACTCTGAGTTTCTCAAGAAAGGTTTTCACTGCAGTACATATCCTGCCTGATCTCTACAAGTAAAACTATGATCTTCCTTTCCAAGAAACAGTTTAGCTTTGTGTTTGTATAGAGGTTGGAATTTATTTTGGAAAATATCTGTAAGAGACTCTGGCACAGCTAAATGTAATTGAATTAGCAGAGCTTTAGGCTTCTTCTGTGGTCTTACTTCAATTTCAACACAGTTAGATACAGTAATAACAATATCTAGCATCACTTTCTTAATTACCAGTCAGTCCAACCACTGCCTGAATTTGGTGAGATAAAGCTGACACCTCCAGCATGTCTGCGGAGAAGAGGGAAGAAGCTTTTCTTCCACTGGCTCTACAACAGATTGGCTTGCTTGGCCCTAAGATGTCTTAGGTAGATTTCAAAGTTGCACCCTCAGTAAGAGTATTCAGGGATTACGTTGGAGTGTTCAGGCCGTAGAGCACTGAGGTAGGTTTGCGAGAGATGCAAGTAGAGGCAGTGGGGACAGCCCACAATTGCCCATCTTTGTTTGTGAAAGATCTAAGCTAATGCTGCAGTTGGATCCCCCACCTGCCACAGGCTTTCTCTGCAGCTTTGGTGAATCTCTCTGCTCCCTACATGAAAAATAGCACCTGCAGGAGGAAAATGTTGGTTGGAAGAAATGTTACCATTACTGAGAGGTGGTCAGGTCAAAAATTACAGGAATAGAGGACAGAAAAAATATGTTAGAACAAAATTCACTCTGAAAATTACAGAGGTATCTGAAGGGTGACTGTATTCATATGTCCTCAAACAGGAAAAAAATACAGGGAGGTGTGAAAGACCCACTCAATCTCTTCCAAATAAAAAAGATGAGTATACATCAAGCATTTATTCAAAAAAGATAAAAGCCTTTGGAGAGAATGTGCTGCTAAAGTAAGCAACACAGAGAAGTAAGGTAAAACTATACATTTCATTCACATTTTATTCAGCCTTATTCTAAATATTCTGATTTTTTTTTTTCAGAAAGGACAGGACAACTCCATGGCAAATATTCATTTTCCCTTTACAGTGGCGTTCCATTAGTAACAGTTGTAGCTTATTGCACTAGCCAGGAAGCCCCCCAGCAATTAGTTTCCTTCTTCAGTGGTGATTTTAATGAAATGCACATTTCCACCAATTCATTCCAAAATTGTTGCATCAAAATACAGTACCCACTTGCTGCTGGAAGATGTTTCTCTAAGAGCTCTGCATCTTTGCCACTTTGGTGATGATGGTGATGGTGGAGAAAGCTTTACTTGTAACAGGGATCTTTCTTTCTACTTTTCCAGGTTTCTCCTCAAAGACTTATTCAGGGCCAGTGTGCATTAAATATTATAGTGAGGCATCAGCTCCAGTAAATGCAAAAGTGACAATCGCATTGCGAGTATTTGGTAATCTACAAATAGACCTGGAAGTCACATTGGCTCAGGAAACTTAGATGGAGTCAATTCAGCAAAAAATGCATCAATAACCAACACCTTTGCTGTATTAATCCTTCCAAGGCAACTCGTTCCTCTATAGTGTGCCTACAAGATGTGCATACATTACTGCCAGTGACTGATGCCGTCCCTGTAGCTGCTCATGTTTAATGAAAGCTTTGTGCCTATATATAAATTCTGTGTTTGAGTGAAATATCTTCCAAATCCTTCACAGCAGTTCTGGAAGAGACCTTTGGCTTGTATACCGAGAAGTGAACTCACCCTTTCTGCCACGCACAGGCTCTGCAGAATAAAAATGATACATGAGTATAAAAATAGAACAGAAGAGACTATTTAGGTTGGACCAGATGCTCACAGTCCTGCCACCTAGGTGGATTTAATATTAGTGAATTCCCTGTAAAAAGAAATGAGTGTGGGAAAAATACGAAGCGTAGGTCTGATCCTGTTCTTTTTTCTCCCATGTGTGAAGTTGCTTCACACAAGCACTCTCCCTAAGTCAATGAGACTCTTCATGCATGTTTTCTGTCACTGCTGATTACTTTCAAGAGGATTGTCATGTTGCAGGCACAGGGGAAATGGAGGCAAGAATTAAAGCACCAGTCCCGTTCTACCTGCTTCTGCACAAACACTGCTCAATGAAGGGAACGCTGTTGAATCATTTGAGTCCTGCCTGAGTGTATCCAACAGAGGTTGCACTCCTTTGAACATCAATGGGAAAAAGGTACAAAGAATAAAATGAGAGCTGCACAGGGAAGGTTCCCTCCTCCATCATTTTTCCGAGCTACTGCTCTAAGGACACAGGCTTATTCACCCAGTAACCTGAGCTCAGCTGCCTCTTGCACTCAGTCGAATAAGTCCATGGTCCACAAACACTTCAGTGACTGTGCAAATGCACACAGTTGGCAGAAGGAAAGGACATAAAGAGAGTTTGTGTAGCTAAAAGGGAAGGTTGACTCCTTATAATCCAGTTGCTAGCACTTATCATTGTAATCTTTGCATTCTTGATAATAACCTGATCCAAAGGCCACCAGAGCTGATAGATATGACTGTGACAGGCTGAGAGTCAGGCATTGCATTTTTAACTGAGCCACTTCCTAGTTCTTAAAATTGCAATGTTTACCTCACTGCTGCTGCTGCATTGTGAAGGACAGACTTCATTCATGGCCAGATCATTTAATGAATGAATTTTGTAGATTTTCACAGAAGAATTTTTATGGGAGACCTCTGGTGATTCCTAATCACTGAAATTGCAGCTTTTTTCTTATGTATTGCCAATCTCACAGGGCATTCGAATTGTTAGAGATTTGAAGCCCTCCTCTCATGTAAATAGCATGGCAACAACTACTCCTTCCATGAATTATCTTTTAAAAGAACATCCACAGCAAAATTCAACACCCATTAGGTGTTGATATATATCTCCTGTTTCCTAAGGGCATGCAGCTCTGGAGAGCACAATGACTCTTTCATAGTAGCAATTCAAAGAAATACCCCAAAGGGCCAGAGACACTTTATAGGGCAAAGTGAGCCAAGGTTACACCTTTGTCTTGCTCACCTGTGCACATGGAGCCTCTCACTCTTATGTAGTAGAGATCAGGGAGCCATAAGGAGATGTCACATTATGGCCCTACATGGGGAACACTAGCTAAAAATGGGGCTACCTTCTTGAACTTTAAAGTCTTTACCAAGCCATGAAGGCATGGAGTAATTGCACAGTGTGTTCTCTGAGGACCACTGAAGGAAGCCTGATCTAAACAGATAAAAGGGAATGCTCTTCCTTCTCTATGTCCACTGAACCCCTTCTTTGGGAAGGATGAGAATTTTTCATAGAATCATAGAATGGTTTGGGCTGGAAGGGGACCTTAAAGATCATCTTGTTCCAATGCCCCTGGGATAGGCAGGGAAATCTTCAACTAGACCAGGTTGCTCACAGCCCCATCCAACCCAGCCTTGTCTTGAATTTTTGCTGAGGATGCAAAAAAATTTAGCTAGGTTCAGGAAGAGAGAGGAAAAGTGCTTGGGAGAAAGATCCATCATGGGTCACCAAAGAAAGCAACTTACTGAGAACTTAGAAAAACACGATTTAAAATAGTTTGAGGTTGGGAGAATAGTTAAGGAATGAAAAAGAACCACACATACTTGTTCTGTTTGCATTTCTCCCTTGTGCCTGGTACAGCCTCTGTTGTACCATAAAGGACTTCAGGGGTCAATAAACCTTGTCCTGAAGCAGAACTGCTGTTATGGTCATTTTTGTGCCACCATTTCCAGAGAAATAAAATGGCTCCTTGATAACCTGTGTAGAAGAATAAACAGGTTATCTCTTCTTCTTTCTAGTTTTGATCATAATTTTTCAGTTATTTTTCTGGTTTGGGTTTTTTTTCCTTTTCTGGTTTGTTGTGACTCTTGTAGTTCATATGGAAGATGGCTCATGGATTGGCAGCTCTCAGCCTCTTCTTGCACAGAGAGAGACATTAGATCGCTCAAGGAGAATCACTGACAGGTCCACAGGAAGGACTGCAGAGGTCCACAGAAGCAACTCAGAGTGCAGCTGCCTTGCTCTTAGCTCTTGCCTTCATAGCAGAGTGAACTCAAGGTGAGACAGGAGAGCTGCTGTGACACAACAGCATCCACAAAATCTTACCTTGAATGTGGAAGATTTCAAATTCCCACTGGTTTTTTGTGGAGAGAGTAGGTGCAAAACTGGATTCGCACAGCTGTCAGCAGCCAGGGCACCCCCTGCACACCTATCTTCCAGCCTGTGCTCTCTCCCTCAAGCTAGACCAAACCTAGAGGAGCTAAGTTATGTGTTGGTACTTTGAGTTTAGGTGACTAACCACGGTTTGTTGGTAGCTTCATCTATAACTGGATAAAAGACTTTAATTTAATCTTATGGAGAAACCTTTTGTCCAGGAATTTTTAGTCACTTCTATCTATATTAAAGAGAGAAAAGCTCTTCACTCACTACTTATGCCTTCAATGCTTTCCTGCCAGCTTTACAAATAGAAATTTTCCAGATTCTTCAGCTTTACAGTTTCCTTTTCTTTTAGTCATGCCATACACCCCAGGTCTAAATCCTATACTCAGGTTGAAAATGAACTTTCTGTTCCTGGATGTGTGTGTATCTCTGCCTCTCACTCGGGTGATGCCAGCTCAGCCTGGCACTTCAGCAGAGCCTGTGAGCTGAGCCATAGATCATCCTGCCCAACGTCAGTCCTTCTCCCTGGTGTTGATTGAAGGATGGAAGGGTACTTCTCTTTGGAAGTTAGTTGCTCTGTGGTTCAAATATATATTGGCTGGTGAGTCTGGATGAGCAAAGACTCAGAATCCTCCGAGTAAATCCTCAGAGTAGTGGATACTTTCTTGGCAGTGGGGTCAGCAAAAAAAGAAGAAAATCCCAGGCTTTTATGGATGTAAATAGATGTTTAAAAAAATAACTGTTACTTTTCTCTAAGCAATGTCAAAACCTTTATGAGTACACAGAATGGCAAATATTTCCTATTCCTTAACCCCAGCAAAATGTTAATATTCAGATATTTCTCCAGAAAGCGTTACACCAAATAGCAGGTTGTCACTGCCACCTGATCAAAGGAAGGCTGCAAGCTCAGGGCTGTGCCTGTTTCCCCCCCCCCCCCCCCTGTCACATTACTTTGTGCCCCAAGTCCCATGGAGACCTCACCCCTTTCCAGCTGTGTACAGGCCCCACTTTGACCCCACAGTAACCACCACTTTCCAGCTAAAGGTTAATTACTCCAGGGGACATTTCCATCCAAGTTGTTGCCCGCAGGTTGCAGTCCCTTCCTGAGTGCTATTTTTAGACCATCTCCTTCCTTGCTATTGATCCCAGTCACCCTCTGTTAATTAGATACACACAACACACACAGCATTTGCAACTCATTTATCAATTCTGTTCAGCACCTCCCTCCCCTGAGATGTAATTTGGAGCCCTCCTTGAATCATGCTATTGATCTTTCCCAGCAACTTTGCTATAGGATTCTCTGTGTTGCAAACTATTTATAGATTCCTCTTCTCCTGCTCTCCCTTGGGGAATCAGAAATGGGCAATGGTAATCAGACTTCTATTTTTAAGGAGTTGATCGAAACCAGATATTTCCTCTTTTCTCCTCCTTTCCCCTCCTTCCCCCTGTTGCTTCTTTCGGCAGGTGAGACCTTGTTGCTGCATGCGGTGCTGTAACAATTGTAGTAACGCTCAGGTGACGTGATGCAGAATTTGACCTGAGTTAACTCTTGTTTGCTGAATTGATGAAGTCAATTCTTCCTCCTCTCTGCATCAGGAGTTTCAGAAAGGGCTTTATGACCAGTTTTGTCTGCTTATCTTGGGGTGCATCTTTCAAAGGGCTTCATTCTTGGCGATTGACTTCTGTTCTGATCATCTGCCCCCTCATATTTCAGGAGATGTATCCAAAGGCACTAGACAAAGTCTAACCCAGAGTGAGACAGAGTTGCTTTTAGGGATGGAAGGTAATTAGCCCCAGGGGCCTAGGATTTGAGAGAGACCTAAAACAAGGGAATGTCATCTGAGACTCAGAAAAGTCAGGACCAGCTCAGCCCTCACTGAGTAAGGCTGAAAAACCCAGCCCTAACTGAGGAGGATGCCTACAGTTCCCAAGGGCAAGGCAACACCAGGAGGGGCAGCCTTGTCTCAGAGAGGACATGAAAGCAGCCCCAAGCTCCTCTGGTAACACCTGTTGCCGGAAACCTGATCGTCAAGGGAGAGATAGGATGTGGACTAGAGTCCCTGAGGGATTGCATCATCCCAGGGTGGTGGCTCAGGAACTTTGGGGCTGGGGATGGACTCGGTGAGACTGGGCTGTCTCCTCTGAGCCACTGGGAACATTTTGCTGTGTGTATGTGTGCTGTATGTCATGATCATAGAACCACATAATGGTTTGGGTTGGAAAGAACCTTCAAGATCACCCAGTTCCATGCCTGTGCCATGTGTCTGTGCACATCTCTGTGCTTGGGGGACTATGCTGAGGCTGGGGAAGTGACTGTGTGGTGTGGAGGTGGTGCGTGGAGGGCTGTAGTGTGGGAAGGTTTTGGTGTGTGTGGTGCTGTGGTGCATTTGGCTGAGGATCTGAGCAAGTTGGGGGGTGTGTGGCTGTGGTGTGTGGTTGTGGGGTGTGTGGCTGTGGTGTGTGGAGGTCCGTGTGTGTGTGTGTGGAGGGGCTGCCTGAGTGGAACTGAGGTGTGTGGAGCTCTGTGTATGCAGTGTCAGGATAAGGTGTGGTGAGTGGTTGCACTGTGTGTGATTGTGGGGTGTGATGCTCCGGGTGTGTAGGGCTGTGTGTGTGTGTGTGTGTGGTCGGTGACGTGCAATGCTCAGGTGTAGGGCTATACGGGTGTGTGTAGGGCCGTACGGGTGTCTGTAGGGCTGTATAGGTGTGTGCATGGGGGCCATGGTATGCGATGCTCAGGGTGGGTAGAGCTGTGCATGTGTGTATGTGGTTGGTGGCGTGCAATGCTGGAGAAGAAGGCAGTGGTGTGTGAAGCTCAGGGTGTGGAGCTCTGCGTGTGTGCCTGTCGGTGGTGTGTGGGGCTGTACGTGTCAGTCTGTGGAGGGGCGGTGGTGCGTGGAGCTGCGGTGCGTGAGGCCACGGGGGAGGCGGGCACAAACCCGTCCCGGCCGCTACCCGCTGCTCGGCTGGAGAGCGGGAGGGGCTCCGGGCTGTCCCTGCGGGAACGGCACGAGCCCGCCCCGCTCCGGGCTGTCCCTGCGGGAACAGGGGCGTGGCCGGGCCCGGGGGAGGTGGGAGGGAGCAAGGGATGCTCCGCGGCCGCTCCCAGCCGGGGCGGCACCGAGGGGGTTAACGCACTCCCCGCCGCGGGCCGGGGCGGGCTCCGCATCCCGCATCCCGCCTCTCGCGGCGGAGTGGGCACGAGCACACGCACACACTCACACACACACACGCACACGCCCGCACACACGTACACGCTCTCTCGCACACACACGCGCAGGCGATGGCTGCGGGGCGCGGGCTCGCTTCTCCCCGAGATGATGTCAAGAGCCCGGGAGAAGGAGGAGGAGGAGGACGGTTGCTCTTTTTCTTAACGGCTTTGTTCTAAAACCCATCCTAAATAAAGCAGCCCCCGCCCAGAGCGCCGGGGGAGCAGCCGTGAAAGTACCCTTTTATTTTCCAGTTCCTTTTTTTACCCTCTTTTCCTTTTTTTTTTTTTTTTTTTTTCCCTTTTTTTCTTTTTTTTTTTTTTTTTTTTTTTTTTTTTAATCTTTATCCTCGTCTCCGTCTTTGTGTCCGCCTCGGGTCGAGCTGCCCTCCCGCGCTCCCCGGGGGAAGCCGCCGGCGTTTCTCCGCTC